>NC_074667.1:31625785-32225785 GCF_029448725.1 Salvelinus fontinalis
ATCATTTAAAAAAACTATAATCACGTGAAATGACACGTGGTTTCTGGACACATGCATGACATTTCACATGACTTTTCCCCGTGAATAAATCACATGTGAAAAATAAAACTTGGGAAAAATAAACAGGTGAGTTAGATACGTCGTTTTCGGACATGTGTGAAGTTTCACATGTATTTTTCATATGTTCATTTTTCTCAGCACCCAGACACATGTGGTTTCCCAACATTTCACATGTGATATTATACATTTCACGTGTGTTTTTGTAACTGGCGGGACCCCGGTCTCCCACGGAAGAAGCCAACATCTTGACCGTTCAACCAAGAGGCTACTGCAACATATTAACACCACCTTTTCACATGTGAGTAGAACACTATTTCACCACCACATGTGAACTTGCGATTCCAGATGTGAAAATTGTATTTTCACATATGAATCGTTTTGACACGTGAAATTGCAATTACACTTGTGAAAGTGAGATTTTCTCATGTGAAGTTTTACATGTGAAACCGCAAAAATTTCACATGTGCAACTGCAATTTACATGTGAGGTAAAAATATGTTTTAATTCACACTGAAAAAGTGGTGTTAACATGTGAACTCTAAATGTAATACATGTGAAAATGTGGTTTCATGTGTGAAATTTAAGCTCAACACATTTAACATGTTTTTTTGTTTATTGTTGTAAGGGTAGCTAGACAGGAAAAAGTTACTTTATTCAACCACTTTACAAGCTAGCTAACTCTTACACAGAAATGTAACACTTTTTTCTAAGAGCGTAATCTGCTCTGAGATCGAGGGTGCTGTCCTGTCCACGAATCCATTCTGAATAATGGGTCGGGACTCGGCAACAGCTCAGGTGAACGCTGTCCACGAATCCATTCTGAATAATGGGTCGGGACTCGGCAACAGCTCAGGTGAACGCTGTCCACTCTGCACTGGTGCTGAAATGACAACGGGCTCTTTTCACTCGACTGTGAACTGAATGAGGGCGAGTTCCCTTGGGCGGGAAAGCATGCTTCGAAATATTTAATGCTGTTCAAATTGCTGTATAACACCTAGCAAAGCAGTTCATAAGTAGAGCCATCATGACACCCGAACGCTGCACTCAAGTAAACCCATTTTTACCTTAAATAAATAATGAACTAGAGACGTTTGCGACTGAGGAGGCCATTTTAAAACATTTTGAAGAAATGAATACATAAGGCTTATGTCACATCCATAAAGCTACTGATGCAGTACTTTCATAAATCTGGTGTTTTACCTGGTGTCTCTCTACAACTCAGACCAATGCGTTTTCTCTCACCGTTCAAGATGAGTTCCCAAATCAAAACAAACCATCCCCTCCCATCCTTCTCTGACAGTACCCCATGGAACGCTTTGGACGATCACAGATCCATACAGTAGCAGGTGAAGGATCCTCCACAGTGTCAGTTGAATATGAATGTAGCAGCATGTTCTGTCCCGCCCTCATTGATGAACCAGTTGCATGCATTAGCATTCCAAATAAGCTTTCAAAATCAAAGTAGCAATCCGTCTTGACTATATAAACATTTTGTATTTTCCATTCCTGACAATCAAATACTGTTGTGTCAACAAAGTTACAAAACTTACTTTCTTTCTACAGTATACGGTATAGCCTTGAGCCATCATTGACTAAATGCATCACGTGCTGTGGTGGGCCAAATAGACAATAATAACTTGATACCGTCTTCTCCGTGGCCGTTTTTTTGACAATGAAGTCAATATTGTGGATTAATCAACCGTTATTAGAAACCGAAATAACACAATTTATCTGCCACGGTCTATTGGCCTGGCTATGTGACGGTTCTATTGGCTACAAAACGTCCGAACGTACATCTTCAAAAAGCTGGAATTTTAATGTTAATGTAGCAACCTACCAACTCCCCTGCGATTCCCCGTGCTATGAACGACAATTCGTCAATGTTCTTTTGCATTTTTCTTTTTGCACATTTAAGAGGTTTAATTGTTGCTCATTTGTCATGCTGTGTGTAAATGTCTATTCATGTAGAGCAGGCCTATATGACTGTATTAACAACAATGATATTAAATAAATAACAACAGCAATTGAAACATCTAGCAATACTTGCTTTATAAAGGAGACCAACAAATAGAACCTGTTATTTGACTATTCGGAACAAGCCTCCCACATACCTTAACTTCAGGCTGGCTCATCCGACGGCAGCGAGAGGCAGATATGAAAACATTCAATCGAAGAGGAAAAAGGAAGAAACGTCATTGGTTTATTAGCCTATTCCTGGGAACGGTTTCTGACCCATTCGGTTTCAAGCGGTGTTGCCTCGGTGGCACGTTGGATCTCCTCCGCCTTGGACATGGTTAGATAAGGGATCCTATACACTGATTTAGTCCGCCTACCATGTTACCCGCCCACTTTACTGAAAATAATCAACAATTATGTATATTGTGAATGCACACGGTTTTCTGCTCCGGGGTCTTCCCCCGTCCGCTGTCTGTGAGAAGGGCGGCGCGACTGGTAGCTGCGCAGGTGGATCCGTAGCGCGGCAGGCAGCTTCATCGCCCGGCTTCACGTTAAGGCGTTTAACCCTTACATTACAGGACTAAGGACATGCAATCTTATTCGCCACAATACACCATGTTGTTTGCCACAAAAATAGCGCCACATGGAATACTAATTCCCTCCCAATTCATCCAGACAGATATAATGTAACTGCACTGAATTCTATCATCTTAACCCCCCTCATTCTCGTCGTGCTTTGTTGTCATGTGTGCACTTCGCCATATGGGTAAGGTTATGATGATGTGCAGTTCATTCAAGGCATTTGGTCTTGAGAGACAAGCAACACAAGCAAGTAATTCAGATACATTATTTATTATTCAGAGATATACAGTACAAGTGATATAGTTTGAATGTAAAAACAATATTTAAAAAAACTATAAATAAAAACATGAAACTGATTTGTATTGAGTGCAGTCAGTGTCAGGAGGATGTAGGAGGAAGTCATGTCCTAGCCTGGTCCCAGATTTGGTTGTGCTGTCTTGCCAACTCCTAATGCCATTGTCATGCCAAACATGGCTATACAGCACAAACAGATCCGGGACCAGGCTAATCATGTCCTAGTTCTAGTGCAGGATGCAGGAGTCAGAGGTTAGGGGTCGTGTCCTAGTGCAGAGTCTTGAGTCTGTAGCGGACCTCCAGGTCTCCGTCGGGCTGGAGCATCCCGAAACCATAGCGACTGGGATTGACCGGAGGGACGATGGCGGTTGGGTCACACAGCTCCAGGTCTAGCCGGGAGAGGACCATGAACACAAACCTGAGAATCACATAGAAGGAGAGTAAGGTTAGTTAAGTCAATCCTCTTGACCCCCATTGGGAGTATAGGACGTCTAGCATGGCTCTGGAGGCACGAAGAACACTAGCTAGCAGAAAAATAATGACAGGTGACCTCATATTATATAACTGTCTGTAACAATATCAATAACCCAGCATGCATTGAAAGGGTTAAAGAATAATGTACACAATGCCTGCAGAAATACATCTGGATGTAGTCGGCCATGTAATACACTATTTGCATATCACACATATGGTAAAGCCTAGAGGTTGCGAGCACATACTGTATGTGCACAGCTGTTCCACCATCTTCCCATATTATCATCTGGCCTCTTACTCTCACTGTGGATAACTAGGATTTTACCTTTGAACGACAGATATCCGGCACAGAAAGACACGTACATTTGTAATGTGATTTTCTTCAAGGACCCTCTACCCCTCTACTGCTGTACATACAGTACATACCAGATGAGGCTAGTGTTAACCTAGTTAAGGGCTTTATGATCAGTTGACGATTGGAATCAGGTGTGCTAGCTCTAGAAGAGTTCAAATACATGGAGTGGCTGGGCGCCCCCGAGGCAAGGTTTGAAAACCACTGCCTTAGGCTATGTTTGTAGCGTGTAGTATATCACATGAACAACTAAGAAAATCCACTTCTCAGATCATCACTTTATCTATATTGATCGTTCTGTCTGCTTAGCTGTTCTGTTGTATGGTATCTCTATTGAGTTAAAATGTTGGCTTGAATTATTGAAATGGCCGTTAACGACTGTGAGTGTGTGCTACAGTAATGGTACATGTCTCAGAGGACAGGCTCATTGTAATGGCTGGAATGGAATCAATGGAACGGAGTCCAACAGGGGTTTTCATGTGTTTGATGTGCTTGGTACCATTCCATTGTTTCCATTCCAGCCATGGCAATAAGCCCATCCTCCTATAGCTCCTCCCACCAGGAGATGTTTGAAAGCAACTGGCCTAAGGCAGGGATCTTCAGGTGATTGTAAATGCCTCATGAATCATTAATACCTTGCTAATTAACTGATTCATTGGGGGAAACTATGTATGAACAACGTTGGGTGGTTTAGATGTACTTAGGTGAAAGGTAGCCTAATTGTGCTGTCTTGCCAACTCCTATGGTCATTGTCACGTGACAATAACAACAGAAGTTAGCAAGACAACACAAACATAAGTGGGACCAGGCTATGTGTGAGGGAAAACAGGTGGAGAATGTCATATCACACTCACTGTTTGATGCCACTGACTGCAAAGTTTCTCCCTACACACATGTTGTTGCCTGCACCCCATGGCATGGTGTAATACTTTAGTCTCTCCCCGCCCTTATAGAACTTCTTCTTTTCTGTCCCGTCTGCATTTAGGAAGCGGTCATATTGAAATGTCTGTAAAGCAGAGAAGAAGAAAAAACTCAAGTTATTGTGATAGATAGATGCCACAGTACATTAAGTAGCTCCAGTGATGCTGCATACAAACACACACACACACACACACACACACACACACACACACACACACACACACACACACACACACACACACACATTACAGCCTTTAACCAGCTAATCCCCATGGGATCTCCTTTCTTAGCCCTTTAACCTTTCCATCATGTAATCCTGGTGCCATTTAAACACTGCGCAGTACAACACTGTGTATGAGACACGCACTCACACCAGATGAGGCTGGTGGAAGGAGGTATAGAAGGACGGGCTCTTTGTAATGGCTGGAATGGATTAAATGGAACAGTATCAAACACATACGGAAACCACATGTTTGACTCTGTTCTGTCGATTCCATTCCAGCCATTACATTACAATGAGCCCTCCTATAGCGCCATTCTATTTAAATCATTCTATTTGAGTCATTCTATTCAAATCATTCCATTAGAGTCGTTCTATTTGAGTCATTGTATTAGAGTCATTGTATTAGAGTCGTTATATTAGAGTCGTTCTATTAGAGTCGTTCTATTAAAGTCATTCTATTAGAGTCATTCTATTTGAGTCATTCTATTTGAGTCATTCTATTTGAGTCATTGTATTTGAGTCATTGTATTTGAGTCATTCTATTTGAGTCATTGTATTTGAGTCATTCTATTTGAGTCATTGTATTTGAGTCATTCTATTTGAGTCATTGTATTTGAGGCATTCTATTAGTCATTCTATTTGAGTCATTGTATTTGAGTCATTCTATTAGAGACATTCTATTTGAGTCATTCTATTAGAGTCATTGTATTAGAGTCATTGTATTAGAGTCATTCTATTAGAGTCATTCTATTAGAGTCATTCTATTAGTCATTGTATTAGCTCAGCAGACAAAGCCTGATTCAGTAGTACTATACTCAGTACTCAGTACTCAGTACTATACTCAGAAACACTTTCCCCCTCACCATGTTTGTGTATTTTTTAAATATTTTTTTCTTTTATTTAACCTTTATTTAACAAGGCAAGTCAGTTAAGAAAAACATATTATTTTCCAATGAGAGTATTTACTTAATTCAACAGATTGCTGTAATGTATTGTATTGAGAGGTTGTTTCAAGTTTTAATGTCACATGCACAAGTACAATGAAATGCCTGTCTTGCAAGCTCCAAACTCAACAATGCAGTAATCAATATCAATAGCTAGTTTCCATCCATTTGGCGACAGATTTTCATGCCAAGGATCATTTAGCTATTTGATTAGGAATTTGGAAGTATAAAAAATATATATAAAACAACTTTTGGCCCATACAAACACATTGAATAACAGATTCACCACATGGAACAATAGATAGTCCCCCAAAAAACGATCTAAAGGAAGTTTGTTCTGAAGTGTCTGTCCTATAGAGTGCATTCAGAAAGTACTCAAACCCCTTGACTTTTTCAACATTTTGTTACGTTACAGCCTTATTCTAAAATTGATTAAATTAAATGTTTTCCACATCAATCGACACACAATACCCCATAATAACAAAGCGAAAACAGCTTTAAAAAAAAAAAATGTTTGCAAATGTATTAAAGATTAAAAATAGAAATAACTTGTTGACATAAGTATTCAGACCCTTTGCTACGAGACTCGAAATTGAGCTCAGTTACATCCTGTTTCCATTGATCATCCTTGAGATGTTTCTACAACCTGATTGGAGTCCACCTGTTGTAAATTCAATTGATTGGACATGATTTGGAAAGGCACACACCTGTCTATATAAGGTCCCACAGTTGACAGTGCATGTCAGTGCAAAAACCAAGTCATGAGGTCGAATGAATTGTCCGTAGAGCTCCGAGACAGGACTGTGTCTAGGCACAGATCTATGGAAGGGTACCAAAACATTTCTGCGGTATTGAAGGTCCCTAAGAACACAGTGACCTCCATCATTCTTACATGGAAGAAGTTTGGAACCACCAAGACTATTCCTAGAGCTGGCTGCCCGGCCAAACTGAGCAATCGGGGGAGAAGGGCCTTGGTCAGGGAGGTGACCAAGAACCCGATGGTCACTCTGACAGAGCTCCAGAGCTCCTCTGTGGAGATGAGAGAACCTTCCAGAAGGACAACCATCTCTGCAGTACTCCACCAATCAGGCCTTTATGGTAGAGTGGCCAGACGGAAGCCACTACTCAGTAAAAGGCAGATGACAACCCTCTTGGAGTTTGCCAAAAGGCACCTAAAGGACAAGATTCTCTGGTCAGATGATTTCCATGATTGAACTCTTTGGCTTGAATGCCAAGCGTCACGTCTGGAGGAAACCTGGCACCATCTCTACGGTGAAGCATGGTGGTGACAGCATCATGCTATGGGGATGTTTTTCAGTGGCAGAGACTGGGAGACTAGTCAGGATCGATGGAAAGATGAACGGAGAAAAGTACAGAGAGATCCTTGAGGGCTTCAGACTGGGGCGAAGGTTCACCTTCCATCAGGACAACGACCTTAAGTACACAGCCAAGTCAACGCAGGAGTGGCTTTGGGACAAGTCTCTAAATGTCCTTGAATGGCCCAGCCAGAGCCCGGAAATGAACATCTCTGGAGAGGCCTGAAAATAGCTGTGCAGCGACGCTCCCCATCCAACCTGATAGAGCTTGAGAGGATCTGCAGAGAAGAATGGGAGAAACTCCCCAAATACAGATGTGCCAAGCTTGTAGCATCATACGCAAGAAGACTCTGGGCTATAATCGCTGCAAAAGGTGTTTCAACAAAGTACTGAGTAAACGGTCTGAATACTTATGTAAATGTAATATTCCCGTTTGTTTTGTTGCATAACTTGTTTTTGCTTTGTCATTATGGGGTATTTTGTATAGATTGATGAGGGAAAAACTATTGAATCCATTTCTGAATAAGGCTGTAACATAACAAATGGCTTCCTGCCATCCAGGACCTCTATACCTGTTGGCATTTATAAAATTGTACCGTAACTTCCTGTTTCCATTACAGCCGTCTTGATTTTTTAAATGTGTTTGCTCGCATGAAAACTTTGGATGGAAACGTAGTTCGTGTAGAACTAAAAATTTCAAGGTCGAACAAAATCACACAATAAATAAAAATAAGAAATAAGAATAACAGGAGAAAGTAAGTAAGCGTCAGTTCCTCTACCATATTGACAATGTGCAGGGATTCTGGAGTGATAAGAGGTAGATATGTATAGGGGTAAGGTGACTAGGCAACAGGATTTCTCAGGATAACAGGATAATAAACAGAGCAGCAGCATCCTAAATGATGAATGTATGTGAGTGTGTGTGTGTGTAGAGTCAGTATAAATGTGTGTGCATGTTATGTTTGTGTTGGAGTGTCAGTGTCAGTGTGCTTGAGTGTATATATTCCTGTGAGTGTGCATAGAGACAGTGCAAAAATAGAAATACAATGGTCAATTCAGATAGTCTGTGTGGCCATTTTGTTTAGCTAACTATCAGTCTTATGGCTTGGGATAGAAGCTGTTCAGGAGCCTGTTGGTGTCAGACTTCCTCTGCAGAAGCAGAGAGAACAGTCTATGGCTTGTAGGCACACATTCGTAAAAGCTTTTGTCCTAGGTGCTGGATTAGACTGAACAGTAATCTAAATCTAAAAGACATCTGTACACTGGCAGGTGTTCCATTTATTCAGACATTATTTCAACACCAACTGGGTGTTTGTCAGGTAACAGTATTGTGTTGTATTACCTGTGGATCGTGGTGTATCTGGGGGTCCATCTGAGGGCTGAGGAAGGGGAACATACACACCCTGTCCCCCTGTCTGAGGTCGTATGCCTGTCCACTGGCCAGACGAAGGGTCTTGTCCTGGACCACCTCTCTGGTGATGATGGCAGCAGCAGTCAGACGCAGGGTCTCACTCAGAACACTGTCTGTGATTGGAGGGAGGAACAATACGTATGATGTCAGAGGGGTGGCTGCCGGGTGCATGTGAATAATCCTGTGAATAATCATTCACCATCAATAATCATGATCATTCCCCTTGTCCCAGATCTGTTTGTGTTGTAAAGCCAACTCCAATGGTTGACAGCAGGTCAACATTCACAAGGTTGCAGGGCCAGATGGATTACCAGGACGTGTACTCCGAGCATACGCTGACCAACTGGCAATTGTCTTCACTGACATTTTCAACCTCTCCCTGTCTGAGTCTGTAATACCAACACGTTTCAAGCAGACCACCATAGTCCCTGTGCCCAAGAACACTAAGGTAACCTGCCTAAACAACTACCGACCCATAGCACTCACATCTGTAGCCATGAAGTGCTTTGAAAGGCTGGTCATGGCTCAAATCAACACCATTATCCCAGAAATCCTAGACCCACTCCAATTTGAATACCGCCCCAACAGATCCACAGATGACGCAATCTCTATTGCACTCCACACTGCCCTTTCACACCTGGACAAAAGGAAAACCTATGTGCGAATGCTATTCGTTGCTCAGCGTTCAACACCATACTGCCCTCAAAGAAGCTCATCACTAAGCTAAGGACCCTGGGACTAAACACCTCCCCCTGCAATTAGATCCTGGATTTCCTGACAGGCCACCCCCAGGTGGTAAGGGTAGGTAGCAACACATCCGCCACGCTGATCCTCAACACGAGGGCCACTCAGGGGTGCCTGCTCAGTCCCCTCCTGTACTCCCTGTTCACTCATGACTGCACGGCCAGGCACGACTCCAACACCATCATTAAGTTTGCCAATGACACGACAGTGGTAGACCTGATCACTTTCTTTAGGAGAAAGCCTATTGGGAGGAGGTCAGAGACCTGACTGTGTGGCGCCAGGACAACAACCTCTCCCTCAACGTGATCAAGACAAAGGAGATTATTGTGGACTACAGAAAAAGGAGGACCGAGCACGCCCCCGTTCGAATCTACGGGGCTGTAGTGGAGCAGGTTGAGAGCTTCAAGTTCCTTGGTGTCCACATCACCAACAAACTAACATGATCCAAGCACACCTAGACAGTCGTAAAGAGGGCACAACAAAACCTATTCCCCCTCAGGAGACTGAAAATATTTGGCATGGGTCCTCAGATCCTCAAAAGGTTCTACAGCTACACCATCGAGAGCATCCTGGTGGGTTGCATCACTGCCTGGTATGGCAACTGCTCGGCCTCCGACCACAAGGCACTACAGAGGGTAGTGCATACGGCCCAGTACATCCTGCCATCCTCTATACCAGGAGGTGTCAGAGCAAGGCTCTAAGATTTGTCAAAGACTCCAGCCACCCTAGTCATAGGCTGTTCTCTCTGCTACAGCACGGCAAGTGGTACCGGAGCGCCAAGTCTAGGTCCAAGATGCTTCTAAACAGCTTTTACCCCTAAGCCATAAGACTCCTGAACATCTAATCAAATGGCTACCCAGACTATTTTCAGTACCCCCCCCCCCCCCCCCTTTTACGCTGCTGCTACTCTCTGTTATTATTTATGCATAGTCACCTTAATAACTCTACCTACATAACTCTACTCTACCTACTCTACCTACAATAACTCTACCTTTGGCATGTGCCAAATAACATTTGATTTGATTTGAACAACCATAGGCGTTATATAGCACAAACTGATCTGCCACCAGACTACACAATCATAAAACTATAGGTATGTCCTTCTGGAATGCTATGGATCACAAGAATATGTTCTAATATCACCCTGTGGCAAGCAAACTTTAACCTTATTCAACCATAGCAACAAAAAAAAATATTTATCAATCTTTACTCATTCAGCTCTCTGAATCTTCCCTTTTTTCACTTTGTTATTCCACACAGTTCACACGAGCTTCAGTTCAATATTTCACTGTATGTCTTTGGCTGGACAGGCAGAGCCTTGAGAGCCCTGAGGTGGAAGAGAGAGTGAGTGAGTAATAGAGGAGGTTGCTTGAGCTCTTACCGAACACAGGTGTGTTGTGGTGCTCCAGTGTCTCCAGAGGGTGTCGCTGTAGAGAGCAGTCCTCCTGTAGACGCAGGCCTCTGATCTCCTTCCTCACAGCTCTCATGGCCTCGGGGTGCGTGAGCAGGAAACTCAGAAGCCAGAAGGCAGCAGGCCCAGCGTTACCCTGGAATGAAACAACACAACATAGACTCACAGTCAGTTCAGAAATGGTTTTGCAGTTCCAGAGTACGTAGTCAAAGACAGTGAACGCATTACCGAGCATGGAGAGGTAGATACCTTGCAGTTATAGACAAATCCACAACAGGTACTGTACAGTGTGAAGACGCTGCAAGAAGCCCCCAGGGGAAAATGGAAGAAGGTTTAGATACATCTAAATCTCTCTTTTTTTCTCTTTCTTTCAGTCTCACGTTACTTTTATTTTCTCTTTTTTTTTATCCCACCCTGCATCATGATACTGCTGTACTGTACTGTAGTGATCTGAGGAGCAGTGAGGAGCCATCAGAGCTGTCAGGGCTGTGTAGACAGGGCGTAGACATCTGTCTGAACCTGTCAGCCAGTAATTGCTGTGGGCTCAGGGAGCTTCTCTCCTCACCCCCTTGCAGGCCAGGTCTTCACCGATCGACTGACAACCAGGGCTAATACAAGATGAAGACCAGGTCCAATGGATCTCTGGTTGACTCACTGGCCTGTCCCGTCACAGATCCGTTACGACAGACACTAGGCTACACAAACTGTGTGAGGCTTCATCTCTTGTTGTCCCAGTTTGCTGTAGGGGTTACAGTCAAAGTGTTGCAGTAGAAATAGTCATTTCAAATGCTGCACGTTCTTACCAACACTGTATAGTGTTGTTATCAGATTGAGACACTTTGAATTGCCATTGAATTCACTATTAGTACACGGTAAGGAACTTTACCTCCTCCTCCACTCCTCTGAGTGTGTATTCGTACACTCTGTATTGGTGTAGTTGTGTTGAAAGCAAAGCCGCAGTCAGGTGTGTGATGGACTGAATGTGACACAGGCTCCCTGGGGTCCATCATAGGCATATTGACATTGGACTGGAGCCTCACTGACAGGCTGGTTCAGAGATTCACTGGACTGTGGAACTGCCTCCACCCCAATCCCCAACAACACACACAGAGCCAGAAACATCAAGTTCTCATAACTTTCTTGCAATATCTAGCGATTGTGCCTGTTGTATGAGAGTTTGTTGTACGTAGACAGCATGGAACTGCATTTGGAATGTTTGACTTCAGTGACATCTCTGATTCACTCAGTATTGTATTGTTACTGAGGAAGCCTACAGTACCTCTGTACGACTGGTGGTGACAGAGACAACAACCAGAAGATATTCTTCGTGGCACTTCCTTATACTTAGCCTCAGTTCTAATATGTTTCAGTGGTGATTGGTTCTGTCTGATTGTCTGTGACTGGAACAGTGAGTCTCTGTTCCAGAAAATACATTAATAAGCAGGGAACAGTGATGCTAAGGGACTAGCTGTCCTCTCCTATCCCAGCCTGGCAGGTGAGCCAAGGTCCCCAGAGGGAGAGGCTCCATCTCGGCGAAGGACTCTCTACCCGCTCCCCTGGTCTGATTGTGCCGACTAGGCCTCCAGTGCTCCAGGCTGAAAGTAGCAGCCAAAGTCCCAGAGGGAGCAGAGAAGGCCTGGTACAGATGACACCTGTGGCTCTATTACTTTCTGAGGCTGGTGGTGAAGGCAGGTACCAGACAGACAGACATTACACTAGCTCCCCCATCTGGCCACACAGTGCAACAGCAGCTCATTCATAACAATTTGTTGGGATTGGTTTGTGACAGGAAGCCACAAGGAGCCTGCTATTAAACCGCCTCTGGAGCTCATAAATATAGAGTTAGATAATGCTTCATTGCTGTGATCTATATTGGATTTTGACATCAATATTCATTGATGTCTATTGCAGATGATACATCTAAATCAGTGGAGGCTGCTTATTAAGGGAGGACTGCTCATGATAATGGCCGGACTGGAGAAATGGAATGGCATTTTTATGGAGAGGTCGAATTATTGCTACAACATGTTACCTCAGAGAATTAAATGAATTTTCAAGTAATCTATTTCATGTATTTGATAGCATACCACTTCCTTCTAAATCATCCTACAATTTGTGTACTGTAGACCTAACGTTTGATCTAATTCTGAAATTAGACAGGTTGGTTTGGGCGACCCGCCAACTCTTCTTTTTTCAATAATGTTCTGGAATGTGTGGACCCATTGTCCCAGATCAGTTTACACAGAACTCCAAACAAGCCCAGGTGCCATGAAAACACATTCATAGAAACTCATGTCACATTCCTAACAATCATTACTTCTCACATAATGACATAACAAGTCAACTGTGCCAACAAGGAAGTCATGAGTCACTGGGAGAGAAGAATCCTGTGAACTTATTCATGCCAGGGCCACAGGTCTCAAAGAGGACACAGGAAGAGAAGGTATGAGAGTGACATCCAGGTGTGGCAGAACACTGTGAAAGCATTGGTCTTGGTTCTCTGTAATGTTGTGTGTGTGTGTGTGTGTGTGTGTGTGTGTGTGTGTGTGTGTGTGTGTGTGTGTGTGTGTGTGTGTGTGTGTGTGTGTGTGTGTGTGTGCATGCTCTTGCATTCTCTTACATGCTCTTGCATCTGTGCGTGTGAGTGTGTTCTTGTCTTTCCCACTCACCTGGGTGACCCAGAGCTGAAGCAGCATGGCTCGTCTCTGCATCTCCGTGTCCACTCCTTCCGTCTGTAGATGGCTGAGGTAACTCTGCTGCCAGGAGCTGCTCTCTGACCCCTTTCCTCTGCTCAGCCACGCTGGGGACAGCAGCTCCCACAGTCTCTCCTGGGACAGGCTTGCTGTCCTCTTCTCCTCTAGCAACATAGAGAGAGAGACAGGTTAGAGAGGAAAGATCACCCAGAGAGAGACAGGTACACTCTTAGAAAAAAGGGTTCAAAAGGGTTCTTCAGCTGTCCCCATAGGAGAACCCTTTTTGATTCCAGTTAGAACCCTTTTTGGTTCCAGGTAGAACTCTTTAGGGTTCCATGTAGAACCCTCTGTGGAAAGGGTTTTACATGGAACCCAAAAGGCTTCTACCTGGAACTAAACGGGTTCTACCTGGAACCATAAAGGTTATTCAAAGGGTTATCCTATGGGGGCAGCCGAAGAACCCTTTTAGGTTCTAGATAGCACCAGAGTGACAGGTACACCGAGACACAGGCACACACAGAGACATGCACACGAACACAGAGAGACAGGTACAGAGAGACAGAAACGTATTGTATGAATAGATCCATTCCGTATTGATATAAGTGACGTACGACCACGTGCATTAGATGAAACTCGGTGTACGTGTAAATGTACCTTGCTTGAGGGTTGAACGAGCCAGTTTGGCGAGGAGACCATCAAACGTGCGGAACTCTTTGTAGACAGTAGCGAGTGCGGTGACGTCGTTGCTATTCTCTGCACCGAACAGTGTGAGATACCCAGCCCTACGAGGACAGAAAAAAGCATTAACTCTAGGGTAAGAGTACGTCGTCCCTCTTGTGTAAGAGTTATGCAATTTTCTCCAGGTGTGATACTGTAATTTGAGCCTAAATCCACCCCTGGGCCAGTGACCCAGAGAAATGTCTGATGTAACCTGAAGAGCAGGATGACTGTTAAACACACAAACAGTAGCTTGCCAGTCCAGACAGAATTTGGTTCTGGGTTCTGGCTCTTACCTGAAGAGCAAGCTGTAACAGAGGCTGAAGAGGCCATCCTGCCTCCAGTCTGCTGGGCTACAGCTCCTCTCCTCATCCCGTAGCAGTGTCTGGAGGTGGAGGTGCATGGTGCTGCTTAATCTGGCCAGGCTAGGGCCCTGGAAGTGCCTGGACAGGGATTTTATGGAGAGGTCGAATTATTGCTACAACATGTTACCTCAGAGAATTAAATGAATTTTCAAGTAATCTATTCTGGTGGAAAATTATGTCTCATTACAATACCATATACAGTAATAGAAAAGAATAGAATAGAAACGGTATGGTCCTTGACAAGGACAGGTAGATGCAGCGGAATTGGATTAAGATGGCGTGTGTGGACAGGTGTGGATGTGTGTGAGGTCAGGCGTGAGGTCATGTGGATACAGGTCTAGAACACCTACTGTTCCATCCAGGCCCTCTCTGTGTCTGGGTTGTGATTGGGTAGTCTCAGGCTGAAGATCTTTTGCATCAGGACCTGGGCGTAGCGACTGAAGTCCAGAGAGACTGTGTCATCGAGGACCGCGTCATAGGAGTTAGGATCCAGCAGCACAGTGATGTAACGACCACAAACACGCACCTGGGAGACAAAAACGTTAAAGCCACGGCCATGTCTGTACACGTCTGTCGTAGTCACAATGCACATTACAAGTGTTTGAGATTGTTTGAGAAAGCAAAATGAGTAGTGAGTAGGAGATGCACATAGCACTACCCTACAAAGACGAAAGAAGCTTTTGAAAAATAACCTATCCATGTTCACAGCAACCCTTGCTCAGTAACAAAGATATAAAGAATGTGTTGAAGATTGATGAGGTACTCAGGTACAGATACAGTATAGGATTGGCTGCTAGAATCTTGACTTAGAACCAAAGAAATTGATCATATTACTCCAGTGCTAGCCTCTCTACACTGGCTTCCTGTTAAAGCAAGGGCTGATTTCAAGGTTTAACTGCTAACCTACAAAGCATTACATGGGCTTGCTCCTACCTATCTTTCCGATTTGGTCCTGCCGTCCATGCCTACACGTACGCTACGGTCACAAGACACAGGCCTCCTTACTGTCCCTAGAATTTCTAAGCAAACAGCTGGAGGCAGGGCTTTCTCCTACAGAGCTCCATTTTTATGGAATGGTCTGCCTATCCATGTGAGAGACGCAGACTCTTTCTCAACATTTAAGTCTTTATTGAAGAATCATCTCTACAGTAGGTCCTATGATTGAGTGTAGTCTGGCCCAGGAGTGTGAAGGTGACGGAAAGGCACTGGAGCAACGAACCGCCCTTGCTGTCTCGGCCCTTGCCTGGCCGGTTCCCCTCTCTGCACTGGGATTCTCTGCCTCTAACCCTATTACAGGGGCTGAGTCACTGGCTTACTGGTGCTCTTCCATGCCGTTCCTAGGAGGGGTGCGTCACTTGAGTGGGTTGAGTCACTGACGTGATCTTCCTGTCCGGGTTGGCGCCCCCCCTTGGGTTGTGCCATGGCGGAGATCTTTGTGGGCTATACTCGGCCTTGTCTCAGGATGGAAAGTTGGTGGTTGAAGATATCCCTCTAGTGGTGTAGGTAGCAGTGCTTTGGCAAAGTGGGTGGGGTTATATCCTGCCTGTTTGGCCCTGTCCGGGGGTATCGTTGGACGGGGCCACAGTGTCTCCCGACCCCTCCTGTCTCAGCCTCCAGTATTTATGCTGCAGTAGTATATGTGTCAGGATGGAGTATTTCTCCTGTCTTATCCGGTGTCCTGTGTGAATTTGAATATGCTCTCTCTAATTCTCTCTCTTTTTCTCTCTTTCTCTTTTTCTCTATTTCTTTCTTTCTCTCTATCGGAGGACATGAGCCCTAGGACCATGCCTCAGGACTACCTGGACTGATGACTCCTTGCTGTCCCCAGTACACCTGGCCGTGCTGCTGCTCCATTTTCAACTGTTCTGCCTGTGGCTATGGAACCCTGACCTTTTCACCAGACGTGCTACCTGTCCCAGACCTGCTGTTAACTCTCTAGAGACAGCAGGAGCGGTAGACGTACTCTGAATGATCGGCTATGAAAAGCCAACTGACATTTACTCCTGAGGTGCTGACCTGTTGCACCCTCAACAACCACTATGATTACGTTTATTTGACCCTACTGGCCATCTATGAACGTTTGAACATCTTGGCCATGTTCTGTTATAATCTCCACCCGGCACAGCCAGAAGAGAACTGGCCACCCCTCATAGCCTGGTTCCTCTCTAGGTTTCTTCCTAGGTTCTGGCCTTTCTAGGGAGTTTTTCCCAGCCACCATGCTTTTACACCTGGATTGCTTGCTGTTTGGGGTTTTAGGCTGGGTTTCTGTACAGCACTTTATGACATCAGCTGATGTACGATGGGCTTTATAAATAAATTTGATTGATTGATCTCAATTTGATCACTCTGTTGCAGACAAACTTTCTTGCGATGCAGAATTGTTTTAACTTGTTGTGTATTTGAGGTTTAAAAAGGCTCGTAATTTCCACTTTGAAATGTTGGACTTGTGTTTGTTTCCCTTCGGAAAAATCTATCAACCCCTACAAAATTGTCCATGAATTATAAGTCACACAATTTACATTTCCCGTTGCTGCATGGGATATTTTTCTGCTTTAGCAAACTGGCTTGTACACACAAATGCATCGAGAACTCCTACCGTAAAAATGTCACCATGTTTTTGTTTCATCCGTGTTAGAAACTTTGCAGCATCTTTTCCAAACTCCAGGGCATGACCCAGCCACGGAATGAAGCCTTTGTCTAATGGTGGTTCATTTTTCTGTCTGGTGGAAACAGACGGACAGACAGACAGCAGACAGACAGACAGTTGTCAACCAAGATGAACACTGTTCAATAGAAGGAGTTAAATCACTTCATCTCCCAAACTAAACCAACTGGTTGTAGCGCCACAGTTGGCATAAGGACATGCCCTTAAGCAGTCAACTGTGCGAGCTGATGTGTACAGACATAAAGTAGGCTTGTAATACACTGTGGAAATGGGAAATAGGGCATGATCAATGTGTACCATGTAAGAAATGGTCTGCGTTTGAATGGTCTAGGGAAAGGTTATATGAAGAATTGGATAATCCACGTTAATGGTCTAGCCTGCACTTTCAGCGATGCTGTATGTTCAGTAAGGCATTTTTTACCTTGACATTTTTTTCATTAATTGATTTCTGTATAGAAAGTACATTTCTTTGTAAATTATTAAGTAAACAGTATGTGAGACGTTGGTTAATCTTTTCACCAAAATGTTCAATATCAGAGAGAGAAACTAAATTATAGCACACGACATTGACTTCGTCCTTGAAATATTGTAGGCTTATCCTTTTTTAAACTCAAATAACGTCATTGATTCACAACGTCTTGTTCTACAATCCGAATGAAAAAGAAATATGAAGAACATTTACCTTGAGCGGGAAGAGTAAAGAATGACGAGAGCGAGCAGACCATTGAGCAGTAAAAATATAGTCCATAACATTTTACCCGTTAAAGACAGAGCTTGACAGTGAAATGAGTTCCTCTGGAGCTGTGGGCTTTATTGTCAAGTGGCTGCCCTACAGTAGATCCGAGGTGTGGGTTGGAGATGGGTGGGGTTTGTGACAGGTGTGTGTCATCTTAGATTCTCTCTGTCACAGAACAGACACTGGAGCTCTGCCAACAAGTTTTCTGCATGACAAAAAGGGAACTGAAATTAAAACCTCAAGAAGAGTTTCTCAATCATGATTTTTTTGTACATTTTAACATTTTTTAAGAAGGCTTTGGTCCTTCTCTGCAGTTATTCCTAACAGAAAAGTTCCTTGATTTAAGCATCTCCACACTTTAGTGTGTGAAAAATGGGAATTCAAAGTCCTCTGAGTGTTTCTCAATCATTTTCTTTATGAAATCCCAGTTAGTCCTATAATTATTGGTCTTTGGTCTTTCTATTGCACTTGTTCCTGATAGCGAAACTAGCCAATCTGAAGCATCTCTCCTCTGTTGACTTATTCTGTTGAACAGGCTACATATAGTACATAGTCTCACTCGGTCACCAGAGTAAGAACATTCCACTGGAATGAGAGAACCTAAGTAAATGGACTCTTCTTACTGCTGTAGAGATCTTGTAAAGACATGCCTCCCTTTCTACTCGTCTGTTTACCTCCCCCCTTCCCCCCTCCTCATTTTCAGCAATCAATCTTTGCAGCAAGGATTTCCACTGTCTTGACAACAGAGTTGTTTCCTGTCAGTTATTTCCTGTCTGTTTGACAAATGGATGTTTATTTCGTTCACACCTTGTTGATGATTAAGCTGGCATTGAACACCACACCAACCATCGGCGTTTATTTTTGTCACACGCATGTTGATTAAACTGACATCCCACACAAAATGGAACTAGCACTGTTAAAATTACGCAATAATACATTTCCCCAGAAATGTTTACCACCACAGCTATTCACCATAGAAACGTACCTACAGGTGTAGAATCTTAATTTGAGCCAGTTTGCTACAGCAGGAAAATGATCCTGCAGCAACATGAATGTGAAATAATAATGGACATTTTTTGTAGGGGTTAATACATTTTTCTTAAGGACAAATCAAGTCTGACATTTTAAAGTGGAAATGACAATCGTTAAAAGCTTTTTTAAACCTTGAATACACTACAAGTTTGCATTTCCTGCAATGCAGGAACATTCCAAGAAACAAAATAGTGATCAAATTAAGATGGTTCATCTGTAGTTTCACTTCCCTAGTACACTTGCAGGTTTGTGACAAATTTATATCTGTTTGCATATAGGCCTAATCCTGCTAACTACTCAGCAGTATAAACATGGACACGTCTACTCAACTCAAACACACATATAGATGAGTTTGAATATGTGAAAGCCAACAATATTTACATAGAGTGGGAGAAATCCTCTTTAGACTTCTTGGCTGAGGTTCTGTATTCTGCTGAGTGTACTGTGGTGTGTACTGCGGTATGTACTGTGGTATGTTCTGCCACTGGCATGTGTGCTGGGTGCATTTGTCATGCAGATGTTCCCACATGAAGCATATTCCGTGAGTGTATTCTCCCCTCAGCAGAGGGCTGACTGATAATGGCTGGCTATGTAAGCACATACAGCACTGACATACAGTAGGGCACTGTGAAATGACTTGCTTTTTATCCACATCAATAATTTCCCCAAATCAATATCAGGAAATCAATTACATACGCTGATGAAAAACGTGTGCATGATAAAGACTACTGTATATAGAGGGAAGTAAGGGATTCATAGATAGCCTAAACCTATAGCAAGGCAGGGACTTAGACATGTGATAATACGATGATATAATAGTCTACTATTCCCACAAGACAACACCCCATTCCTTTGTTCTTTGGAGCAACCACAGCAAACGCTGACATTGCAAAAAGTACACTGGGATTATAAAATGTTATATTTTTAGAACTTCTTCTTTTTGGAACATCTTCAAATAGTCGAGTCAATGAAGCACTAATACAATAGGGAGAGCTATTTAAAATGTAACCGAGTTGACTTTGAGGCTGGCTGCCACTGAGACGTATTATTACACTTTGCTAAGAGGCCCTGTGGAGATTCCGAGGTAACACTGTCAGTGAAGAAGAATACTACTGGTACTCAATGAGCTTATGTGCAGTCATGGAAGGGGTGGACTCATAAGAGCAGAACATGTGTCTGTGTCTGCAGTGAACCGTTGCTGTTCAATGTAGTGTGTTTGGTATAATGTGCATTGTGCACACAGTATTTGTCACGATCGTGTGGAGGAGAGACGGACCAACACGCAGCATGAGGAAAATAAGCCATCTTCATTTATTTGATGACGAAGGCAAAACGAAACAAAAACACTTACACACTAAACAAAACGATCGTGAAGCTATGAACGAAGTGCACACACATGCTACAAACGTATAACATAGACAATTTCCCACATCAAACGAAAGCCTATGGCTACCCTAAATATGGCTCCCAATCAGAGACAACAGAAATCAGCTGTCTCTAATTGGGAACCCATTCAGGTAACCATAGACTCTCCTAGACAACTACACCAACATAGACACAGCTAGACACATGCACTCAACACAAACCCATACACTACACCCAACACCCCCTTTACCATATAACCACCCAAAACCGATAAAACACAAACATTCCCCATGTCACACCCTGACCTAACTAAAATAATAAAGAAAACAAATAATACTAAGGCCAGGGCGTGACAGTATTCAACTCTGAGCATAGCACAGCAAGATGAGGTTACTATACACCTAGTAAAATGTATACGCCCACAAATGTTCAGCAATCTGCTGTTTTATAATTGTTTTCATTGTGTCCTAAGCTTAATATTTCATACGAGGAAATCCAAGTAATAAAGTTATCACTACAAAATCTTGATTGAAAAGTTATTGACTACAATCTCAATAATACTGTGGCTACATCAGCATCAAATCAGTGCTATAGTAAAGTCAATGTAAACGTGACAGATTCCACCCCATACTGAAAAGAAAGGAGACAAATTACAGTAATGTGTCTTGAAGAAACATTGACATTGTCATAGTTTTTCAACCTAAAGTGATCTATATTCATTATCTGGCAGTGTTTCAGTTGTCTAATCTATCACTGTGTTACTGTCCCAGGGGTCAGTTCAGGGTCAGTCATTAAAAGCCTGGGTGTCTCTCCTCCACTAATGGTCCATCTCAGGGGTCAAAGGTTGTCATATTACCAGAGCCTGGCTGTATTTGAAAAAATTACTAGCTGTCAAATCCTTGCTTCATCTGTCCTTGTTGTTGTCTGCTCCTGAGCAAGGCAGTTAACCCACTGTTCCCCGGGCGCTGAAGACGTGGATGTTGGTAGCCCCCCGCACCTTTCTGATCCAGAGCGGTGTTTGGGTTAAATGTGGAAGACACATTTCAGTTGAATACATTCAGTTGGACAACTGACTAGGTACCCCCCTCTCCCTTTCCCTTTCCATTGTTCCCTATATCCAGGCTGTATCACAACCGGGAGTAATTGGGAGTCCCATAGAGCGGCACACAACTGGCCCAGCGTCGTCCGGGTTTGACCGGTGTAGGCTGTCATTGTAAATAAAAATTTGTTCTTAAGTGACTTGCCTAGTTAAATAAAGGTTAAATGTAAAACAATGAAACAAATTTAAAAAAATCTCATTTGAATTAAAAAAAAATGTCTCCTCCCTCTCAAAGCTCATTGGTGGAGAGTCATAAATACTACTTGAGTAAAAGTCTAAAGGTATTTTGTTTTAAACATACTTAATTATCAAAAGTAAATGGAATTGCTAATGTGTACTTAAGTATCAAAAGTGAAAGTAAAAGTATAAATCATTTAAACTTCCTTATATTAAGCAAACCAGACCGTCCAATTTTTAAAATATTTTTTTTATTGACGGATAGCCAGGGGGGCACTCCAACACTGAGACATCATTTACAAACGGAGCATTTATGTTTAGTGAGTCTGCCAGATCAGAGGCAGTAGGGATGACCAGGGATGTTCTCTTGATAAGTGTTTGAATTGGTTAAAAAGCTACTTTTGGGTGTCAGGGAAAATGTATGGAGTAAACAGTACATTCTTTTCTTTTGGAATGTAAGGGAAGTAAAAGTAAAAGTTGCTAAAAATACAAATAGTAAAGAAAAGTACAGATACCCCCTAAAAAACAACTTAAGTAGTAAATGAAAGTATTTTTACGTCACTGGTCTTAAAACACTTATTACAGTAGAGGTTGACCAGCATTGCTCCCAAAGAGGCCCATGAATGAATGAATTACTCAGAATGCGTCCCAAATGGCAAACGAATCCCAATAGTGCACTATGTTTGACCAGAGTCCTATGGGTCTTGGTTAAAGGTACTGTAATGCACAAAATACAGAATAGGTTGCCTTTTGGATGCAGCCACTGAATGGGAAATGGACAACGGAACCTTGTTGGGCCTCAGTGAACAGCGATGATGCTATCGTTTCCCAGGCTCCTTCACTGCAATGCCTTTGGGATCAGAGTCGAGTTAGAAGAGTTTGGGGGTTCCCCCGGTTTGGAAAAGAGAAGATTCTCCTTCAAGTGTCACAAAAATGGTATTTGCAAATGCATGGTGATACATCTTGCATCTTGGCTAAGTTCAAGGTCCGGTTGATGGCTGCCACAGGCCAATATCTGGTTCCAAGTGTCTGAAAGAATGCTCTTCTAGAAATACCACTCTGGAACCATATGAGTTCATACAGTATACAGTGCCACTGTCAACGTAGCATTCTGATCCTTTATTTTGCTGTGAAACCCTTCAGTGCAATACTGTTTATTTTGGATGATATTAAAAATAAGACTTAAAAAAATAAATATATATATTGTTATTTAGTAGACACTCTTATCCAGAGCGACTTACAGGAGCAATTAGGGTTAAGTGCTTTGCTTAAGCTTTGCTTAAGGGCACATCTTCTGTGTTTCTTACCAGCAACCTTTCAGTTACTGGCCCAACGCTCTAACCGCTAGGCTACCTACCGCCTACTGTGAATACCTTTACCTGGAGTAAGATATTATATCATGCAGGAATACAATTCCAGCAAACTCCACATATTATCAGTAGACACAAACCTTCAGACAATACAAATGTGTTAAACATGTCTGTACACATGTATCCACATTTGATCCTGTGCACGAGGTATTGACAATCAGCAGCGGTCAAAAAAAGAACACCTGATGACACAGAATTGGGAAAGTGCAACGTAATCTTGCTTTACTGGTAAATCTAATCTTCAAACTCTGTCTTTAGAATAAAGGCTACGAAGAAATGTGAGTCATTCAGCCACAATGACTCTCCCTGAAGGCTCATGCTTGGGTTGCTGAATAATACCTTCCAGCAGAGAGACAAGAAAAACCTTTAATCTTTCCATTTAGTCATAGCAATAATAATAACATTCATTCTGTGTCATTGACAATGTTTGTTATGTTATGACTGCCAAGGCTGTTGAATTATGAAACATACAGATATTATCCAACATTAAAACAATGTTGATATTATAATTAGCCTACAACACTATAGCTCTCTCTTCTGTTATGAGGGTTGTATTCAGAGGGCTGCATTGAGGTCGGTAAAGCAGCCTGCAAATGTAGGTATTTTATGCCATCATTTCCAGGTCACCAGTGTCTGTGCTAACGATGATGTGCCTCTTTCAATCTCATCATTTAAAAATCTGTCACCATATATCAGCAACACTTCTAAATTGCCTCGTCACCACGTGCATAACCGCTGTACCGTAATGACCCTTTGCATGTGTGTAAGTGTGGGAGTGTGTGTGTGAGGGGAGGGGTGTGTGGGAGGAGTCTGAGATCACTTTTGCATCCAGCTCTTGCTGCAGCAGACAGAGACCTCGCAAGAAAAGGGGTGGCTGGAAAGGCGTATGGAAAATTGCACGATGCTATTCTTGCTCATGCACCCCACTGCAAGGCAGTGTTTATACTGAAACATATAATTTACCAAATGTAGTAAATGCGGATTCTTCATGTTTTGTTGTTGTTGGGACATTCAAATATGTTATGTTGAGGAAAGAGGGGAGTTGTCCAGATCTGTTTTGCACTTTTAACCAGTTCAACGTCGCTTTCATCGCTGTGCAACCTCAAGTGCATTTTGAGACCCTGGAAATCTCTGAAACGCATGTAGCCCTCTGCTTCACGCATTTGACGGTTTTTGCCGAAGAGATTTGTAGGCTAGGATACTTTGTGGTGTCGCGAGGCGAGGTGTATAGGTTTCCGTCATCTATTCCTAAAGAATCATGTCATCTCATACGAGAGTCAAGAAGGACAAGGAGATTATTGGGGATTACGAGACTCAAGTGAAAGGTTGGTATTTCCTAATCTAATTGCTTGTGTTTTGATGGTCTTCATTCAAAATGCTTTAAAATCGACCTAGACCCATGAAAAATTGCATAGCTCTCATTTAAAACCCCAAAAGTAGGCTACGATTATGTCAGATCGTGATATGCATGTTCAAATACTTTTTTACCTGAACAAAGTATTATATTGCCTGCAAAAAAAGGGAATTAAGAATTTTCTATGCACTGCAAAAAATGAACGTGGACCAGAATGACGTGCTCTCTCTACTATTTATTGTTTCTGCTGTGAGGAATCACCATATTCAGAGAATTATTTAGATTTATTTCCAGATATTCGTTTTTAAACAACTCAAAAAACAGTAACAGTATGCAAATCAGGGAGCCAAATGAACGGCTCTTTATGTGATTCACCAAAAAGATCCGTTCAAAAAGATCCGTTCTTTCGCGAACGACCCATCGCTAGAGTAGACACTTGCATAACTTGCAATTCGAGAGTGAACGACATTGATGGCATCAACAGCATGTTTTTAGTTTATCTTGAACAGAAGCATTTCTTATGCGAATATTTTGGGCCTTTTTTTGTGAATATACATGGTCAGGAGGTCCCAGTAGCCAGATACACATTTCCAACAGATAACTCTTATTCAACATAATTTGGTTAAAATCTCCGCACAATGCACTTTACGTGAGTAGGTCTACATAATGTATGGATACGATACTTCAGACATTCCGACAGAATAGTGGAAATGCATAACACCACATTATGCAGCATTAACATGTTAAACAATATGTGGCTAAAGTTATTCTTATCCTTAACAAGGGAAAGATTATAACGTGTGTGAGACAGAGGTTAAGGACAGCAGCACGGCTCATTCAGATAGCTAGTCTCTCAAACCAAGGCCAGGTTGTCTTCATTTTAGAGAATGTGATACATTGAGATTAATTTTTCACTAACTGGTATTTTGACCAATCAGACCAGGTCGATAGGAGCCGTTGTGATTGCTGCGTTCATAACCAAGCTGGACGGTGGTAATTACCAGCTGTGACGTCGTAAATACCAGTTGGAAGCATTCAAGTGCTTTGAACTCGTTGAGAAACGCCAATTGTCAACAAGCCCTGTCAACCATAAACTAAAAGTACAGCTGTGATGCTTATAAACAAATGAAGGTGTTCAAAACCATATTAGTAGATTGCTTTTTATAAATAATGTTTTACATTTAACTGCCAAAAACGCTGCAATGAGGTCATTTCCTAAGTAGGTGATGTCAGAGGTCAGCATGTGGGAGAAGAAGAAGCTCGGATGATAGATTGATTAAACGTTGATTAATGTGCACTGTCCCTGTAAAAATAAACTTAAACTCAACTCAACTCAGATGAGTTTCCCACTAGTAATTACGAGTTGGAGGGGCGTTGAAGTGGAATTTTCCCAGTTGTATGTGGTAAATATCACCTTCCCACTTAGTTATGAAGACAGCATTAGTGTCTCAGAGACTAAAGGTCATGACCTCTGACCTGATCACAGTCTGCTCTGACCAATGCGGTGGATCATTATGATGATGCATCACCACCTTTTCACTTTAGGGTCATTTCAGTAGAATAATTCCTCTAATAATGAGGTTGTTCCATATGATTTCAATCACTTTCTGACTGCACCCCTTTTGATTTAATCAAAACCTATACCTGTTGGCCCAAGGTAGAAATTATCAGAAAGGGACTTTTTGGACCTGAATGCCTAAACATTCAGGAGATAGAGATGCTCTTTATTTAAAGTTTATAAACAGGGTTATTAAAATATTCTCAAATATCTTGGAATTTTTTAGAAAATAATTTTTTGGGTCATTTTTTTAACCGTTAACGTCAATTATCTAAAAAAAGGTTTGTGTTGTGCCCGTCATCGGTTGAGACACAGCATGCTCTAGAGTACAGGGTGGGTGTCATTTCAATCATATAAATATAATTCATAGAATGGACCTCTCTTCAGACAACTGCGTTTTAGCTGGTACACCATTTAAATATAAATTGAATTGAACATTTAATTTCCAATTACTATCAGAAACATGGCCACTGGTCCATCCACTGTCAAATGTCTATTGTATTACCTAAACTGTACAAAAATATAAACGCAACATGTAAAGTGTTGGTCCCATGTTTCATGAGCTGATATAAAAGATCACTGAAAGTTTCTATAAGCACAAAAAGCTTATTTCTCTCAAATTTTGTGCACAAATTTGTTTACATCCCTGTTAGTGAGCATTTCTCTTTTGCCAAGACAATCCATCCACCTGACAGTTGTGGTATATCAAGAAGCTGATTCAACAGAATGATCATTACACAGGTGCACCTTGTGCTGGGGACAATACAAGGCCACTCCAAAATGTGCCGTTTTGTCACACAGCACAATGCCATAGATGTCTCAAGTTTTGAAGGAGCATGCAATTGGCATGCTGACTGCAGGAATGTCCACTCGAGCTTTTGCCAGAGAATTGGATGTTAATTTCTCTACCATAAGCTGCCTCCAACATGGGTGTTAGAGAATTTGGCAGTATGTCCAACCGGACTCACGACCACAGACCACGTTTATAGGGTCGTATGGGCAAGCGGTTTGTTGATGTCAATGTTGTGAACAGAGTGGTGGCCATGGTGGCGGTGGGGTTATGGTATTGGCAGGCATAAGCTATGGACAACAAACCAATTCTATTTTATTGGGGGCAGTTTGAATGCACAGCCATACCATGACAAGATCCTGAGGCCCATCGTCATGCCATTCATCCGCTGCCATCACCTCATGTTTCAGCATGATAATACACTGCCCCATGTCGCAAGGATCTGTACACAATTCCTGGAAGCTGAAAATGTCCCAGTTCTTCCATCGCCTGCATACTCCAGACATGTCACCTATTGAGCATGTTTGGGATGCTCTGGATCAACATGTATGACAGCGTGTTCCAGTTCCCGCCAATATCCAACAACTTTTGCACAGCCATTGAAGAGTATTGGGGCAACATTCCACAGGCCACAATCACAACAACAACCAGATCAACTCTATGCGAAGGAGATGTGTTGCACTGTATGAGGCAAATGGTGGTCACAGCAGATACTGACCGATTTTCTGATCCACTCCCCTACCTTTTAAAAAGAAAACAGTATCTGTGACCAACAGATGCATATCAGTATCAACAGTCATGTGAAATCCATAGATTAGGGCCTAATTTATTTATTTCAATTGACTGATTTCCTTATATGAACTGTAATTCAGTAAAATCTTTGAAATTGTTGTATGTTGCTTTTTATACATTTGTTCAGTATAGATTGCTAGGATTTCAATAACTTTCTTATGGAGGATTGGCAGTTTAATTTATAACAATGGGTTTTCCCACTTAAAGATGCACTGCAGAAATCCCTCCACCATTTCCTGGTTGCTGAAGTTCGAATAGTCAGTATATGTAACAAAATAAGCAAGTATAGTGTAGAGAGCCTTCAAACTCTACGTTGGACCTCGAAGCCAGTTCCATTGCATTTTTTCATTGTTTCCCTGTAATCAGGGACTGATTTAGACCTGAGACACCAGGTGTGTGCAATTAATTATCAGGTAGAACAGAAAACCAGCAGGCTCTGGACCGCATAGGGTAAGAGTTCAATACCCCTGGTGTAGAGAATCATTGTACCATCTAAACTGCTGTGAAATATCTTTTCCACAACTAAAAATATTGTATTTTCAATTGTTTTAAGCTGGTGTACAAAACCGAAAGTAAAAGATGCAAAAACTACATTTAATTAACGGGAAGCATAAAATTTGTGGAAATAGAATAGATCTACTGCTTCTCAGACTTGCTTTCAATGAGACTGACAAATCTATAACTCACATTTCCATGTAAGTTACATATTGCAGCTTTAAGTCAACATTCTGTGATGTGTGCAACCCCAACCATCTTTGTGGTACCATTTGAAAGTAGACATTTTTTAATTGTATTCACATGTTAATACATTTTTTAGCAAAAACATGATACCCACCCTGTATTCAAGAGTATGCTGTCTCAACCGATGGTGGGCACAAGACAAACACCTCAGATTATGTAAAATAGGGTCTTTTCTACAACATATATGATCATGAAAAACATCTGAGTTTAGGTTTTTAGATAATTGACTTTAAACAAACAAAAAATACAAATTTGTTAAACTTTTTTTCTCATTTGACAACCCAATTTGTAAGTTTTAAATAATGTGAAAGCTTAACTGTTTCTATTTCCCAGTGATGAAGACAGATGTCTCATGAAGGGGTAAGGTATGCAACATGGGGCAATCTTGAGCACCTCTATCTCCTGAATATTTTGGCGTTTAGGTCCAAAAAGTCACTTTCTGACCACTTCTACCATGGGCAAACATATATGGAAAGTTCGTTCAAATCACAAGGGGTAGAGTCAGAAAGTGATTGAAGTCATATGGAACAACCCAAAGTCCATCTTTTCAAATGTTATTTGTTACATGCGCTGAATACAACAGGTGTAGTAGACCTTAACCAACAATGAGTGTTAAGTAAAAAATAGAGAATAAAAGTAACAAATAATTAAACAGCAGTAGTAAAATAACAATAGCGAGGCTATATGCAGGTGGTACAGAGTCAATGTGCGGGGGCACCGGTTAGTCGAGGTAATTGAGGTAATATGTACATGTAGGTAGAGTTATTAAGGTGAGAATGCATAGATAATAGGTGAGTATGCATAGATTATAGGAATTATAGGACTATTTCTCTCTATACCATTTGTATTTCATATCCCTTTGACTATTGGATGTTCTTATAGGCACTATAGTATTGCCAGTGTAACAGTATAGCTTCCGTCCCTCTCCTCGCCCCTACCTGGGCTCAAACCAGGAACACATCGAAAACAGCCACCCTCGAAGCATCGTTACCCATCGCATCACAAAAGCCGCGGCCCTTGCAGAGCAAGGGGAACAACTACTCCAAGTCTCAGAGCGAGTGACGTTTGAAACGCTATTAGCGCGCACCCCGCTAACTAGCTAGCCATTTCACATCGGTTACACCAGCCTAATCTCGGGAGTTGATAGGCTTGAAGTCATAAACAGCGCAATGCTTGGAGCATTGCGAAGAGCTGCTGGCAAACGCACGAAAGTGCTGTTTGAATGAATGCTTACGAGCCTGCTGCTGCTTACCATCGCTCAGTCAGACTGCTCTATCAAATATCAAATCATAGACTTAATTATAACATAATAACACACAGAATAACGAGCCTTAGGTCATTAATATGGTCAAATCCGGAAACGATCATTTCGAAAATAAAACGTTTATTCTTTCAGTGAAATACGGAACCGTTCCGTATTTTATCTAATGGGTGGCATCCATAAGTCTAAATATTCCTGTTACATTGCACAACCTTCAATGTTATGTCATAAAATTCTGGCAAATTAGTTCGCAACGAGCCAGGTGGCCCAAACAGTTGCATATACCCTGACTCTGCGTACAATGAACGCAAGAGAAGTGACACAATTTCCCTAGTTTAATATTGCCTGCTAACATGAATTTCTTAACTAAATATGCAGGTTTAAAAATATATACTTCTGTGTATTGATTTTAAGGAAGGCATTGATGTTTATGGTTGGGTACATTCGTGCAACGATTGTGCTTTTTTTGCAAATGCTCTTTTGTTAAATCATCCCCCATTTGGCGAAGTTGGCTGTCTTTGTTAGGAAGAAATAGTCTTCACAGTTCGCAACGAGCCAGGCGGCCCAAACTGCTGCATGAACCCTGACTCTGTTGCACAGAACGCAAGAGAAGTGACACAATTTCCCCAGTTAAAATAAATTCATGTTAGCAGGCAATATTAACTAAATATGCAGGTTTAATAATATATACTCGTGTATTGACTTTAAGAAAGGCATTTTTTTTCGTGAATGGGCTTGTTAAATCACTCGTTTGGCGAAGTAGGCTATGATTCAATGATAAATTAACAGGTACCGCATCAATTATATGCCACGCAGGACAAGCTAGATAAACTAGTAATATCATCAACCATGTGTAGTTAACTAGTGATTCTGTTAATATTGATTGTTTTTTTATAAGTTTAATGCTAGCTAGCACCTTACCTTGGCTCCTTGCTGCACTCGCATAACAGGTAGTCAGCCTGGAGTGCAATGTAATCGGCCATGATCGGTGTCCAAAAATGCCGATCACCGATTGTTATGAAAACTTGAAATCAGCCCTGATTAATCAGCCATTCCGATGAATCGGTCGACCTCTACTCCGTAGTGCCTTATGGTCGGAGGCCGAGCAGTTGCCATACCAGGCAGTGATGCAACCAGTCAGGATGCTCTTGATGGTGCAGCTGTAGAAACTTTTGAGGATCAGAGGACCCATGCCAAATCTTTTCAGTCTCCTGAGTAGGAATAGGCTTTGTCGTGCCCTCTTCACGACTGTCTTAGTGTGTTTGGACCATGTTAAGTTTGTTGGTGATGAGGACACCAAGGAACTTGAAGCTCTCAACCTGCTCCACTACAGCCCCGTAGATTCGAACAGGGGCGTGCTCGGTCCTCCTTTTCCTGTAGTCCACAATCATCTCCTTTGTCTTGATCACGTTGAGGGAGAAGTGGTTGTCCTGGCACCACACGGCCATGTTTCTGACCTCCTCCCTAAAGGCTGTCTCATTGTTGGTGATCAGGCCTACCACTGTTGTGTCATCGGCAAACTTAATGATGGTGTTGGAGTCGTGCTTGGCCGTGCAGTCATGAGTGAACAGGAAGTACAGGAGGGGACTGAGCACGCACCCCTGAGGGGCTCCAGTGTTGAGGATCAGCGTGGCGGATGCGTTGTTACCTACCCTCACCACCTGGGGGCGGCCTGTCAGGAAGTCCAGGATCCAGTTGCAGAGGGAGGTGTTTAGTCCCAGGGTCCTTAGCTTAGTGATGAGCTTTGAGGACACTATGGTGTTGACCGCAGAGCTGTAGTTAATGAATAGCATTCTCACGTAGGTGTTCCTTTTGTCCAGGTGGGAAAGGGCCATGTGGAGTGCAGTAGAGATTGCATCATCTGTGGATCTGTTGGGGTGGTATGCAAATTGGAGTGGGTCTAGGGTTTCTGGTTAATGTTAAGGTGTTGATGTGAGCCATGACCAGCCTTCCAAAGCACTTCATGGCTACGTGAGTGCTATGGATCGGTAGTAATTTAGGCAGGTTAGCTTAGTGTTCTTGGGCACAGGGACTATGGTGGTATTACAGACTCGGACAGGGAGAGGCTGAACATGTCAGTGAAGACACTTGCCAGTTGGTCAGCGCATGCTCGTAGTACACGTCCTGGTAAACCATCTGGTCCTGCGGTCTTGTGAATGTTGACCTGTTTAAAGGTCTTACTCACATCGGCTGCAGAGAGAGTGATCACACAGTCATCTGGAACAGCTGATGCTCTCATGCATGTTTCAGTGTTACTTGCCTCGAAGCGATGAGAAGAGAGCTTTCGACGAGATGTCTTGAGGAGACAGTGAAAGAACCAGGGATGTCCTTTTTAATCAATAACGTTCTATAATGTTTGGCCCCGGAGTAAGTTTATTTTACATCATCTTCTTTAATTTTCAGACTCTCATAAATAAAAATGTGTTAGTGCTGGAACTATAGAGGGTCTGACTGGGGAATCTCTCTCTCTCCCGGCAAACAGTTCAGAAACGCCATAAATAATGTATGTTGTCAGCATGAATTATGGAACCATGAAATGGTTTTAGTGTCTCTCTGCTGATGCTAAATACAGTATGTGAATGCATCCCAAATGGCACCCTATGCCCTACATAATGCACTACTTTAGGGTCACATTTGGGACGCAACCTGTGACTGTTGAAGATGGGACCACCAACACTCATGGAGGAGATTGAGAGAGAACTAGTAAGGGAGGAGTGTGTATGTACAGTAACCGTATCAGAACCGACAGACGTACAGCGTGGAACGCATCCTGCAGCCTGGGTTTAGGTGCCTAATTTGAGATACTCTGTTTTTCAGCTAACTCCATTTTGATCTCGATTTCCAACAGTCTAACTGACTGAGCCAGCCCTCATACCCCCGTCATTCCTATAATCTGTCTTAAATCAACCCAGCAGAGTTGAATATATTGTAGCTGGTTGTAGATCTTTCTCCTGCTCTCCGCTAAAACCGATGGCTTCTCCAAGTTGACACATTAAGAGGATGAAGGTACAGTACATCCTCTTGATCACGTACCTGCCAATTAGCATACACTTTTACCCATAGCCACTTACATTATAGTGAGTGCATACATGTTTAGTAAGTGTATGTGATCCCTGCAATAATTGAACTTACAACCTTGGCATTGCTATAGCCATGCTCTTACCAACCAAGCCGCACAGGCCCACATATAGAATCTTCTACCCTCCAACCTGTTTGTAGAAGAATAGAAAAGGCAGGCAATATAGCCCTCAAGACAAGTGGCTGATGAATTCCACAACTAAATAGTCTGATACATGCCACAATGGAGCCCCTCTGTTAGACATGTTTCTAACAAACAACATCCCACACACTTTTTGTCAGTACCTTGTACTGAAGTAAGAAATCCAGTGATCTTTGCTCACAACTAAAGGGTAAGATGCTGTGTCAAGCAGATGCCAGACACGTGTATTATCCTACTTGGATTGAAATATTGTAACTCATTTTAGACTGTGCTTGCAGCAAAGACACTGAAACCCTTTTATCCCCCCTGGAGCAGGGTGTGACCATAGTGCATCATGAAGAAACGAAGCTGCTCTCACTGCTTTTTCATGAGAAATGGAGCTACACACTGCAGCATGTTGCTGTAGTCTGCTGAAGTCTTGGTTGGCTCTTTGTGTGTGTGTGTGTGTGTGTGTGTGTGTGTGTGTGTGTGTGTGTGCACACGTGCATGCATGTGTGTCTATGCCTGCGTTCATACATGTCTGTGTATGTGCATGTGAGTGTGTGTGTATTCACGGCAGTGTGTGTGCGATAGGGCCATCACAGCTGAGAGGACGTCTCAGTTTCAGGAAAAGCTTTTAAGCTGACAGCTTAAGCTCGTTTGCAAGGCTGTCTGGGATCAGTTCAGTTGGGAGTTAAGGGCTATACTCTGGCATCGGGGTCTAATAGTGCTGAGTAGGTAGCTGACTAAACAACATTTACTGTAGTGCAGTCAGCCAGCAGCCCTTTATTGCTGTCTATTTCCAGGCCTGCAGCAGATTTCTGGACATAGATTCTTTCTTGGTTGCCTGGTCTCAGATCTGTTTGTGCCGTCTTGGCAACTCCTTCGGTCATTGTCACGGCTCCAACATGGACCGTATGAGTTGGAGAGACAGATCTGGAACCAGGCTACTTTCTTGGGAGAATTTGACTTAAACATACCATAGGGTGGCGCACAATTGGCCCGGCGTCGTCCGGGTTAGGGGAGGGTTTGGCCGAGGTAAACCGTCATTGTAAATAAGAATTTGTTCTTAACCGACTAGTTAAATAAAGGTTGTGGTGGGGAGTCGACTCCAAAATAATCGATTCCTCGACTCCTTGCCTGTCGACTCCCATTTCTGGGTGTCAAGCTTCAGTATTTTTGCAATTGAGAAAACTAGTTGCCTTAGGCTACTTCCGAGAATACTAACTCTCACAACTTTTACAGCAAAGAAAGAGAGAGCTAGCGAGGGGGGGGGGAGGGGCACAGCCAGGCATCGGTAGGCACAGTCAGAACGGTGCATCGGTAATCAAAAGATGTATAGGCTATTGCAATGCTGTATCTCTCAATTTCTTGGCTTGCAATGTTTCGCGCAAGTTCACTAAAGTACGGGCTATCAATTAAGTTTTTGGAAATGGCAAAGTTCCCTTTATCATCCATAAACGCATGTTAAATGCAGTTCAGCAGCTTAAATCAGCTGGATGGGAGCATTGTTATTAGGAGGGACATCTACCGTGGATCGCTAAAATGATGATTATGATCACACTTCATCAATTGAAATATTAATGGGGACACCTATACATTTGGCAGCCAAGCTCGAGTTGTCAGTGTTAAGCCTATTATTATCATTTAGACGTGACTGTGAGTGCGCGGCATCATCCCATGGGATCTGTCAAGGCTGCGCACAGCGGAAATATCACTGAAATATTCTAGTTCCTACAGATCACCTTCTATATACAAACAAAATTAGGCCTTCTGAAGGCTAAGTTGATGAGGATATTTGCAGCATCATGCTCATGTCAGTCCTCTGGAATGCAAATGTAGTCTTCCTAGTAGGAGACTGCAGTAATGAGGTGGTGTGTACGTATCCGTTTTGGTCGTCGAGCAAGAGTGGTGCACCAAAAATCCTGGAGTCAAGCACCACTACTTGAACAGTGTTGAAGGACCAACCAACTTTCCGTAACCATGACGAAGAGTCAATGCTTTTAAACCTATAATAACTGCGTTGACAGGTTATGACTGATGACATTATTATTTACCTTGTCATGACACTGGCTGTGGTATGTTGTCCAACCGCTCATTAACCTAGTCACTTCCTATGAAGGATGTGTCAACTATTGGTATGCGTCAGAATGAACCAAAACTAACCTCCATTAATGGTGTCATGTGTGAAAATGTTAATGAAAAAGAGTTCACAAGTCGCACCACCGCCTTTATACACCTGCCCATGATCCTTTACACAGACAATCAAATTTACTCATGATCAAAACATGTATTAAAATGTCTTTAGTCCTTGAAGCATCTTGGTGATTTTATTACAGTAGATTTATTAGAATAATATTACCAATCATTTTTATTTCCAGATGGATATTTTTATTAACCTTTTATTTAACTAGGCGAGTCAAATTCTTATTTACAATGATGGCCTACCCCGGCCAAACCAGGACGACGCTGGGCCAATTGTGCGCCGCCCTATGGGACTCCCAATCAGAGCCGGATGTGATACAGCCTAGATTCAAACCAGGGACTGTAGTGACACCTCTTGCACTGAGATGCAGTGCCTTAGACTGCTGTGCCACTCGGGAGCCCTAATATACAGTATAGTACATTACAATACAGTGTGATTTATCCAGCAGGTAAAGCGGTCAGACTGGAATAGACCACAGTTCTTTGTTCTGTGCATAGCTACTGATGTCTTTGTATGAGCGTATGTATGGTTGACACTGTGCATGAATGTTTATTGAATTACTCATTCTGTTTTCATATTCATGTCCTATAGTAGCTGGCTATACTAGCCAGACTTGAGAAAACAGTTTGATGTGTTTGAAGTGGAACCCAGCTGCAATCTGTTAACTGACCTTGGTTTGCATCCATACACATATTTCCATGCGTTTGAAAGAATCTCAATGGATCAGCTCGACTACAATTCAGTCACAGGCCATTAAACAAACCTCTAGATGCACTGCAGCAAGGCACTGCTGTTCACCCTCATCTACCCCTTCTACCCCCCATTCCTTCTCAACTGGAAAGTAAAACCCACTGAATGAGGTTTGATTGACCTGGATCATGGACCATTTCCCCTCCCTCTGTCATTAGACTCATTTGGAGTCCGTCCATTTAGGTCTTATGCTTAAATGCTTCATTTGGTTGGATCTAATTTGATGCATAAACAATTATTAGCCAGATAATGATAATTGTGTGCAAAAAAACAAACAAGTTAGACCCACAGGCCTAAAAATGGACCAGCCTATCTGGCATTTGTCTGAAATGCCAGATGTCTAGTCCGTCCCTGTGTGGCATTGAAGTATGGTGCGCAATGTGTTAGTAAGCGAAGGTATGCTAGCCTATTATTTACAGCAGTCACAGAGGAAGACATTATTGCAGTTTAATTTCATTTGATCAGTCTAGGAGAAGAAGACACATGAGAAGGTGTGTGTGTGTGTGTAGCCTGTGTTCCTAATCTCTGTCTCCACCGTAAAACACATTTATTGCAGTAGATCTGCATTCCATGACTGTCTGGGTTGGTTGACGCCCCTCTGCTAATCAGTATTCATCATGAAGAAAAAATGCCTTGACCTTTCACTGTCATGAGATCATGACAGTGTAAGCAATAATGTAGCCTGATTTCCAGATCCGTTTTTTGTCTGTCTTGTAAACACTTGTGGTGTTTGGCGTGACAATTACCATAGGAGTTGGCAAGACTGCACAAAGAGATCTTGGACCAGGCTAGTAATAATGCCTCAACCCCCTCACCCCATGTTCCACCCACCCTGTGTGATATCCTTTCACCCCTCTCCCTTTTCTCTCTCCCCTTCTGCACTTCTGCTTTTGTCTTCTATGGTAATAACAACAACGCTTATTGCAAAAATCAGCTACAGATTAAGGCAGAATTGTGTGTCGAGACACATCTAGACATAGGAAATCAATGTGAGGTGATTGTTATGGCCATCATAGCTGAGCCCAGTCTGTCTGTCGCCACCCTTTCCTCCTGTCGACCTCTATCTCTGTCCGTCTCTGCCCCTGTCACTGGCTGGATGCTGATGCCCTCATTAAAGCCATTTGTTTCCACAGAGTGAGATAGAGACATTGGAGGATTACAGCGAGACATAGAGATGCATTTGTGAATTCAACCAAAGGGTGTGTAAAGACATGCCATAGCAATTACGGCTCACCCGAGACAAGCGTTCACAGGAAACTGCCTTGCTTTGTGCCAACTGATGTCGGAGTGTGCGCCTGTGTAAGGACGCATGTGACCAGCCACGCGTGGATAACAGCAGAGAGAGAGAGAGACAAGCCCAGAGACAGTGTCACTCACTCAGCCCCCCCCCCCCCCACCCTGTCCAGAATCAGGGAACATCCCGCGAGAGAGGAGGGAGAGGTGCATTATAATACTAATAACAACAGTCCCGCTCTAAATGCATCTGCTACCTACCTAATGGACAGTGTTACAGAGGGGAATCAAACACTGAACTGACTGAATAGGTGTCTGCTATTACAGTAATAGATATATTTATAGAGACACTGGTTATGGCCATTGTGATAGAAATCACCTCCTAATTGGGAAAATTCCTCCGTATATGTTAGCACATTTGTTCTGTAGCTGTATATCTACACCATAGCACCCCTGCTGCGGTAGCACCTGCATTGCGTAAAACAATACATGTAACTATATCCACACAAATCCCAACTGCGTGTGTCTGTGCGCCTTTGTGTGTGTGATGTGAAACAACAACTGTACATATCCACGAACTTAGCACAAAGCAGGATCAATGAGTTAGCCGGCTAACTTTGATAAGCAACCATAAATAACTATTGATTTTATGCTTCATTAAAAAAAGCTAAACTAAAGGGACTTTCACACTAAAATGGTTTGTTGCGTTTCTTTTCGGAACTCTGGTGAGTTTACCCCTTAGTTCGGTTTGTTCTATCTGCACACAAAAAAATCACCTTGGTTTGCTCAAAAAGGGTGGTCTCTGTCCGATTTAAATTATTTTCATGGTGCGGTTCGCTGCCAGTGAGAATGCAGTCCGGACCAAACACAGGAAAATAACCAAAGTTGCATATTATTATTGGTTGTTTGACTGTGAACATTTAATGAAATCATAACTTGAGAGCTCTGAAACATTCTGTGACTAGCAGCACATTTAGCATTTAGCGGGTAGTGTTGCTCTGCCTTGCATGCTACATCAGTGACGCCCCTGCCCCATGCGAGTCTCAGGCTCAGCTGGCTCCGGTTGACAGCACCCGGTTAGGGCCTCCAACCAGGGTTATGGGAAACTTTAGGGTAGACTGGGCTCTCAAACCCTGGCTGGCAGCCAGTCTAGGAGATGGACAAATCCAATTACAAAGCCACACGTCCTCAAAGGCTGACCAAGCGGATACAGGAGTCCCATCTCCCAAACGTCTGGAAAGGCGGATGAAGGCGGCAACTGATAACTGGCGAAATTGTATGCACTCACAACTGTAAATGACTCTTGTGCAGTTTTGCTAAATTACTATAATGTATATTCATGAGTGCATCCTATGCAGATTAGGGGAGATAGGCTACTGAATATAGCCTATTCACATCGCAGTCAGAGGCTATTGGGCAGTGTCCTCCCACATGTTGGAAGACCAAAGCGAAGGTAACTACTACCAATTGGATCCCCCGAAATTAGGGCGAAAAAAGGGGTAAAATATATATTTTTTAAAATAAACACTTTCAAAGCAGAATTACTTTCCCATTGTTCCTCAACTGTAGTGGATGATATACGATTTTCTAGCTCTGAGTCTCTACTTTCATCCAATGTAAAAAAAAAAAAGAAAAAAAAAAAAAAAACACTTTCAAATTTTGCTGCATAAGACTGAATCGAGCCGGTCAGTCACATATGAAGATTGGGACACGCAATTGATGCTTCATGATAATCATAAATTGATTTATCCTTAGTGTTATTGTCCAATAAACAAATAACTTGCATGGACACGTGGTTTGTTTCAGAATTTTGGTTCATTTGACATTTGACAATGTGGAACCAACCAAACCAAATGAAAAAAATACAATGTAACAAATAGTCTAACTCAAACTATAGCTCAAAATTATGTTTGAAAAAGGACATTCAATGTCTTTTCGTTTGTTAAATCAATTAGACCATGCCCATTTCAAGCTTATCTTTCTACAAAATAAACTGTTTTATCAGAATATTTAGAAAAGTGAGCTGACTAACTCCATAATCCTGCTTTTTGGTATACCCCCTCTGAGGCTTTCTTTCTTGTTTTTCATATTTCGCTGTGGTTTTAAACCGGTGTCTGGGGGTAATTCATATTTGGGTCCAGAGCTGTAGCCACTGAGCTTTTATTGAGGAAAACAAACACCTGGCCCAGAATTCAACAACAGATGGGTTAATTGACATCTCACTGACTGTGCTCTGGAACATCTGAGTCATTTTGGCAAAATACATTAGCTACCAATTAAAAAAAAAAAATCTAACTACAGTGATGCCTGACTAAACTAAACAGAGCACATGTTTAATTCTAAGATGGAAACATCGAGCCATACATGCTTATGACAAGTAATTTGTACAACACATTATAATACATTATACCTGCAGGCTTGAAGTAGTCAATGTTACCAAAATATAGCTATTTATTCACCTTTCCTACAAGACTGCAGCTTTTAGAGCATAGTTGTAGATCAGTGGAGGCTCCTCAGAGAACAAAGGGGAGGTCCATCCTCAGTGAATTTCATAAAAATAGTTAAACATTAAAGTTATCCTTTTTAGACAAAAGTATACTAAATATGCCACCAAATAATTGATTACAACACACTTTTGCAATGAAGGTCTACAGTAGCCTCAACAGCATTCTGTAGGGGAGCACCATGGTGTAGCCGGAGGACAGCTGATTTCCGTCCTCCTGTGGGTACATTGACTTCAATACAAAACCAAGGAGGCTCATGGTTCTCACCCCATTCCATAGACTTAAACAGTAATTATAACAACTTCCGGAGGTGCAACCTGTGCATCGATTCTGAATGGGTTTCAAGGGCCGTCCTGTAACTCTAGAGCCCTGCAGCATCCAGAGAACTGTGCACAAACTGCACATAGAGTACCATCCTTCCATAGCCTTTACTGACCATAAATAACTAGAGCTAGGGCTCTAGGAAGAGAAGGCAAACATCATGGGGCTATTATCTTGATCACACTGATAACATTATAGTATCAAACAGTCATTTTGATCCTGTCATAGAGTGAATTCTTAATGGCACCCTATTACCTATATGCGCCTTGGTCAAAAGTGTTGCACTATGTGGACAATCCCATGCCAGCGGGAGCGGAAAATATTTTTGGTATCTCAGATTGTTCTCGCAATTATTACATAGATACCTCATTGAGAGGAAGGATGTTTGAAATGCTTTTTGGGCATTTCCACGGTAACAGAATTATGCTTTTACTCTCTTTTTACACTTTTTAAAACTGTATGCAAAGCAAAAAACATTTCAAAGTTTAACAAACCATACAATTCTATGTACAAGGACTACTTTTAACATTTCCACTGACATTTTTTACAAAAACTAATTGAGTAGAAGAACAGTGCAGATGCAAACTTTGGTAACGGAATTATGGTAAAATCTCCCTCAGTTTATGAACACGTTTTCCCAAAACTCTGTTAAATATCGGCTCCAAATTAAGATTCGAAGATGTCTGCAGAAAGAATGGGTTATCAGCTATGACATGGCACCTTGAGTTTGAAAAATACATTTTGTTTATTGAACTACAGTAAGTGAAGTGGTTTTACACCTGGTAATTGAATTACGGTACCGGAATTATGTCATGGGTGCCTGATCTGTTCTACACAGAAATGCATAATTAAGGATATGAATTCTTCTCATGTTTCACAAGTTTGGGCATCACAGCGCAACACAGCAGAGCACAGTGCAGTACAATACAGCAGAGTAGAGTATAGTTCAGGACAGTAGAGTGCAGTACATCGCATCGTAGAATAATAGTGAAGATGAACTACGAAATAACAAATATGGAATAATGTAGTAACCAAAAAAGTGTTAAACAAAACAAAGATTTTAGATTCTTCAAAGTAGCCACCCTTTGCCTAGATGACAGCTTTGCACACTCAACTAGTTTCATGAGGAATGCTTTTCTAACAGTCTTGAAAAAGTTCCCACATATGCTGAGCATTTGTTGGCTGCTTTTCATTTACTCTGCGGTCGAACTCATCAAAAACCATCTCAATTGGGTTGAGGTCGGGTGATTGTGGAGGCCAGGTCATCTGATGCAGCACTCCATCACTCTCTTTCTTGGTCAAATAGCCCTTACACAGCCTGGAGGTGTGTTGGGCCATTGTCCTGTTGAAAAACAAATGATAGTCCCACTAAGCGCAAACCAGATGGGATGGCATATCGCTGCAGAATGCTGTGGTAGCCATGCTGGTTCAGTGTCTTGAATTCTAAATAAATGACTGACAGTGTCACCAGCAAAGCACCCCCACACCATTACACCACCTCCTCCATGCTTCTCTTAGTAGTGGTTTCTTTGCAGCAATTCAACCATGAAGGCCTGATTTCAAGCAGTCTCCTCTGAACAGTTGATGTTGAGATGTATCTGTTACTTGAACTCTTGAAGCATTTATTTGGGCTGAAATCTGAGGTGCAGTTAATTCTAATTAACTTATTCTCTGCAGCAGAGGAAACTCTGGGTCTTCCTTTACTGAGGCAGTCCTCATGAGAGCCAGTTTCATCATAGCGCTTGATGGTTTTTGCGACTGCACTTGAAGCAACTTTCAAAGTTCTTGAAAGTTTCTCTTTGCTTATTTCAGCTTTTCTTGCCATAATATGGACTTGGTCTTTTACCAAATAGGGCTATCTTCTGTATACCACCCCTACCTTGTCACAACACAACTGATTGGCTCAAACACATTAAAAAGGAAAGAAATTCCACAAAGAACTTAGAGAGAGAATGTTTTCTAAGACTCCTTTTCCATCTGTTTATCCAGAAATCCAAACCTTTACTTATGCCAAATTTTGAAGATGGAAAATTTTTGAAACATGTATTTATGCCTTCATTTCGCAAAAATATAAACTCTTAGCTTTCATTTTACACCCAATTGGAAATTCATGTTGGTGCTCGTGAGTCCTTTTGGATGGAAATACTCTTTAAGTGGAAATTTTTTGATTTTTTTTTGCATCCTGGAAGAGCCGATAATCTGTGACCCCGTACATGATACAGAACAACATCTTGGTATCATTGAACTTCTTTTAGTGTTCTCTAAAATATTTCACATTAATTTATTCAACATTAAAATTATTAATATCTCAAAACAACCCTTTTTGATTTTGTTAATTTTAAGACATTGTATGGACCTATATACTCCACAAGTACAGTGAATTCCAGAGTGGGCTTTCTGCAATTTCTGAAGGTATGATACATTTTATGAGCACCACCAACACAGTGAATTCGCACTGAGCTAAAGGGTAGAGCTACCGCTTTCAAGGTGCGGGACTCTAACCCGGAAGCTTATAAGAAATCCTGCTATGCCCCCTGACGAACCATCAAACAGGCAAAGCGCCAATACAGGACTAAGATTGAATCGTACTACACCGTCTCCGACACTCGTCTTATGTGGCAGGGCTTGAAAACTATTATAGACTACAAAGGGAAGCACAGCCGCGAGCTGCCCAGTGACACAAGCCTACCAGACGAGCTAAATCACTTCAATGCTCTCTTCGAGGCAAGAAACACTGAGGCATGCATGAGAGCATCAGATGTTTCGGACGACTGTGTGATCACGTTCTCCGTAGCTGACGTGAGTAAGACCTTTAAACAGGTCAACATTCTCAAGGCTGCGGGGCTAGACGCATGTGCTGACCAACTGGCAGGTGTCTTAAATGACATTTTCAACATGTCCCTGATTGAGTCTGTAATACCAACATGTTTCAAGCAGACCACCATAGTCCCTGTGCCCAAGAACACTAAGGTAACCTGCCTAAATGACAACCGACCTGTAACACTCACGTCCGTAGCCATGAAGTGCTTTGAAAGGCTGGTAATGGCTCACATCAACACCATTATCCTAGAAACCCTAGACCCTCTCCAATTTGCATACCGCCCCAACAGATCCACAGATGATGCAATCTCTATTGCACTCCATACTGCCCATTCCCACCTGGACAAAAGGAACACCTAATGTGAGAATGCTATTCCTTGACTACAGCTCAGCGTTCAACACCATGTTACCCTCAAAGCTCATCACTAAGCTAAGGATCCTGGGACTAAACACCTCCCTCTGCAACTGGATCCTGGACTTCCTGACGGGCTACCCCCAGGTGGTGAGGGTGGTAGCAACACATCTGCCATACTGATCCTCGACACTGGAGCCCCCCCAGGGGTGTGTGCTCAGTCCCCTCCTGTACTCCCTGTTCACCCACAACTGCATGGCCAGGCACGACTCCAACACCATCATTAAGTTTGCAGACGACACAACAGTGGTAGGCCTGATCACCGACAACGATGAGACAGCCTATAGGGAGGAGGTCAGAGACCTGACCGGGTGGTGCCAGAATAACAACCTGTCCCTCAACGTAATCAAGACTAAGGAGATGATTGTGAACTACAGGAAAAGGAGGACCGAGCACGCCCCCATTCTCATCAAATGGGCTGTAGTGGAGCAGGTTGTGAACTTCAAGTTCATTGGTGTCCACATCACCAACCAACTAGAGTGGTCCAAGCACACCAAGACAGTCGTGAAGAGAGTACGAGAAAGCCTATTCCCCCTCAGGAAACTAAAAAGATTTGGCATGGGTCCTGAGATCCTCAAATGTTTCTACAGCTGCAACATCAAGCAAGGCACTACAGAGGGTAGTGCGTAAGGCCCAGTACATCACTGGGGCTAAGCTGCCTACCATCCAGAACCTCTACACCAGGCGGTGTCAGGGGAAGGTCCTAAAAATTGTCAAAGACCCCAGCCACCCTAGTCATAGAATGTTCTCTCTACTACCACATGACAAGCGGTACGGCTTGTCATGCGGTAGTAGAGAGAACAGTCTATGACTGGCTTCTCAACAGTTTTTACCCCCAAGCCATAAGACTCCTGAACAGGTAATTAAATGCCTTTCCGGACTACAAAGCCCTGACCTCAACCTGTAGAAAATGTGTGGGCAGAACTGAAAAAGCGTGTGTGAGCAAGGAGGCCTGCAAACCTGACTGATTTACACCAGCTCTGTCAGGAGGAATGGGCCAAAATTCACTCAACTTATTGTGGGCAGCTTGTGGAAGGCTGCCTGAAACATTTGACCCAAGTTAAACAACTTAAAGGCAATGCTACCAAATACTAATTGAGTGTATGTATACTTCTGACCCACTAGGAATGTCATGAAAGAAATAAAAGCTGAAATAAATCATTCTCTCCACTATTATTCTGACATTTCACATTCTTAAAATATATTGGTGATCCTAACTGACCTAAGACAGGGAATTTTTACTAGAATTAAATGTCAGGAATTGTGAGAAACTGAGTTAAAATGTATTTGGCTAAGGTATATGTAAACTTCTGACTTCAACTGTATACGCATATTCACTTTAACTATACATTTGTGTACATAGTACCTCAATTGGCCCAACTAACCAGTTCCCCTTCACATTGGCTAACCAGGCTATCTGCATTATGTCCCGCCACTCACCACCCGCCAACCCCTCTTTTACGCTACTGCTACTCTGTTTATCATATATGCATAGCCACTTTAACCATATCTACATGTACATACTACCTCAATCAGCCCGACTAACCGGTGCCTGTATATAGCCTGGCTGCTGTTATAGCCTCGCTACTGTTATAGCCTCACTACTGTTATTTTTCACTGTCTTTTTACTGTTGTTTTTATTTGTTTACTTACCTATTGTTCACCTCATACCTTTTTTGCACTGTTGTTTAGAGCCTGTAAGTAAGCATTTCACTGTAAGGTCTACCTGTAAGATCTACACCTGTTGTATTCGGCATGTGACAAATATACTTTGATTTGATTTGAAAATGGATTCAAAGGGACCTCCCTCTGCTGGTGACTTGTTGAATATGCAATTCTAAAGGAGTGCTTTGATTGGTTTTCTGTGTATAAAATTAGTCATATCATTAAAAGTACAGGGCCCCCTCTGAAAATTTGACGTATTTGAAGAGTATATTGTTACAAACAATATGCCAAAAAATAAGCTAAATCTAACAGGGTAGTTTTGAGAGTCTTAAAGGGGGCCTAAAATGGGATACAAATGTAAAAAGCATATTGAACATCCTTCCTGCCAATGCAGATCCAATGTGAGAATTGCCAAAACAATCTGAGATTCCAAAAATGTTCCACTCCCACTGGTTTGGAATGCACCCATTGATTACCCTCCATTATTTGATTTTCCACTTAGATGTTCATTTATTATAAATTACCCATAATCTGATAGTTGGATGCGGGAAGTATTACGGTTACATAATAAGAGGAAATCATGTTGTTTGATGCTCTATTTTTACACATGGGGTAGCGAGGCTGGCTGGCAGCAGGACCGTCATTTTTTCTCACTGACTCCTTTCAGCAGCACATACAGTTGAAGTCGGAAGTTTACATACACCTTAGCCAAGTGTATGTAAACTTCCGACTTCAACTGTACAGGCTATTAATTGTTATTGAGAGACTCATATTGTGGTCCAAATGGCACCCTATTCCCTATGTGGTGCACTACTTTTGACCAGAGCACTACATAGGGAATAGGGTGCCATTTGAGACACAACCTCAAAGGTTCCCTTGTCCCAGCCCATTATGCCAATAAACAGAAGGGCTTCTGGGAGGGGACGGAACACAGAAGTGGAACACAGAAGTGGAACTCTGGCCAGACTAGTGGAGATGCATCCAGGGTTCCTTATCCAGGCAGCCATGGAGACCATGAGGGATACATTTCCAACAAGCCGTCCAAGAAATAGAAGGCACACACACACACACACACACACACACACACACACACACGCTCTTGCTATTTTTGTGCTGCTTTATTCATCAATACAAAAACCCCATTGAGAAGTAAACAAAAGTGCCTTTTATATGCAAGGGGCAGTATAATCTGGTTCATTGATACATTTCTAAAGACTTCCTGTCTGTTTGCTGGGTAGTGCATGATGGGTAAAGGCTGCCAAGCTGGAGACTTGGAAGGGTTCAATCATGATCTCCATATTGCTTAATCACTTGGACTGGTTCTGTTAAGGGAATCGAGAGAAAAGATCAGTTCATCACCACGTTATGGAAATGCCTTGGACCATCTGTTCATCTACAGAATCTAAACTCTTAAATACTGTTGTTTTTTTACATTATTATTTGGATCTTTGTACTGTGCTACTAACTGCGCTGTAAGTGAGTCATTGGATTTTACAGAGCTGCATGTGTGTCTCTGTCTGCATGCGTGTGAGTGAATGTCAGTCTCTGTGTGTGTGAGTGTGTGCTCGTAGCTGCAGAAGGAGCCTTTAGACGCGAGATGCATGTCTGGCTGATTTAGGCAGACAGGATGGAGAATAGGATGTAGGTCAGGGCAGCCTTCTGAGATCTACACATTGTTCTGCGAGCGACCACAAAGAAAAGTTTGTCATTTTAAAATGGCACACATTCTTTGAATTACAAGCTTTCGGCGGTTTGGAAACTATGCTTGTCAAAGAATGGGGGAAATGCCAATCGAAATGCCAATCGTTTTTGGTCAGCATTCTTCAATTATAATCAAAATACCTGACTGGGATTATGAGTTAATGGCGTATGGCTAAATTGAACCTAAAATAACACGCAATGTAGAAACCTTTGCAATCTCACATCGCCATTGATTTAAGTGTATCTTTAAGCAGCATATCAAACTAGGGTTGGGCGCTATTCAGATTTTCATATCGTCATACCGTCCTTCTTTCATCCCGGGATATACGGTATTACCGGCTTTGTACACAAGGGTGTTCCAATAAATGCCCATTGGTCGTCTGTTACCAGAATGCTAACAAAGTTAGCACAAGTAATAGCACATTTCCATGGAGGCTGCTAGCTAAATAAGCTAATGAATGCCAAAGAAAATGAACGAATTGCATAGACAGGCAATCCAGCTCATAAAGTTATACATATATAGGTAGGAGCTACGGAATTTAATTTTTGGTGAGTTTGGACATCTACAAGCGAACATGAACAAGCGACATTATGCAAATTAACAAAGTTTTGACGCATGCTTGTTAGAAGGAAGAACAGTACTGGCTCTGGAGCAGCATGTGTACACGCTGTGTCTGTGTGGAGTCTGGATTCGCCAGGGCAACAGGCCTACCTGCTCTGCTCAGAGAAGAGGAGGGATGAGAAAACTGTCTGAGAACGGAGAGGAGAAAAAATACTATTAAATTAAGATATTTGTATAGCTGCCACTAACTCATATGAAGGGCTTTGACGTCTCAAACACGGCACAAAACTAACACAATATGATGCCCCGTCACTTTATTAATTCAGCTACTTACTTAGTTAACTAGCAAGGTAAACTTAGGGGTCACGGTTAACACAAGATTCTGCGTTTTTCATACAGGAAACAATATAAAATGCGTAAGAAATATCTTGCTGCCCTTTGTAAACACAGATGTAAAATGCTTCTTATTGTAATTTCTGCTCTGCATCAGACACATTTTGTGCTTCAGTTGCACTTTTCCACTCAGATGAGAATTCACAAACTGTCATTCTATCGGCAGACAACGCTCGAACTGATGTATAGCTACTTGTCTCTGGTACTTCTCTCAGTGTAGCCAGCCTACTTTTCTCCTGTAAAATGCAATATTAACTTTAAGCAAAACATTAGGAAATGTAGCTGGCTACATTATTTCAATGTTAAACATTAGAAATATAATGGCCATGCATCGTTTTTACAAAAAAAGATCTTGCTTTTTCATTGTAAACTCATTTACTTGTGTGGCTGCCAGCCAAATAGTGTTGCACTTCTCTTGTCTTCTGATGAAAATTAAGCCGAATGTGTTGCACTAATGTATTTTCTGTGAAGGAAAACTAAAGTTGCACATCCCTGATCACTCTATTGAATCAAAAAAACACTGTTGACTTTCGATATAAAACGCAACCCCTGTCAATACACAGCTGGACTCACCTGCTCCCGTTTCTCCTGTTGTGCTATTTGCAAACAAACACATGACTGGCTCAACTGTTCTGGGGAACTGCGGTAAGCTTCATAATGTTAAATAATGTGACAGGTGAAATGAAGAACGTCATCTGCTTTATCTCCTAACGTATTGCACAAGTTGACTGCAGGTATTTATTTCAGCAGCTAGAAAATATACATTTATTGAAAAACTTCAAATAAATAGTTTCAACGGTATTTCCAAATACCCCAGTATACGGTGTATTTGGTATACCGCCCAAGCCTATACTATACACTATAATATTTGAAGAGGTTACCAATAGGAATATTAACACAGCTTTGCATAGTAATCATCGATAGTTATGTACTACTATGTGCAGCTACTGAACGCCTGTATCTCCAAAGCCCTCACATCAGCAGAGTCACACCAGTTCCACAGTGGCTTACTGTGACTTGAGTCCCTAAAAGATGATTTGATGTAATGAGGCTTGTGATCTATATGGGCTGACACCGTGTGAGGGGATGCTGATATAGTCTGCTCTCTATCTCGCTGTGCTGGCTTCTGGCTCACAACCCTGGCCTGAGCAGGCCAGCACCTCAGCTACAGTATTCAACAGCAAGCATGGAGAGCCCAGCATAACACATTATAGACAGTGACACCCCAGCAGGAAGCATAGAGCACTCTCCATAGGCAAAGGACAGCAAGATCCAACACGTGCACACACACTTTAAACATTTATTTGGAGAAATGTGTTTTTGTTTGTTCTTTTGTATGTACCTTTGCCTCCTGCCTGCCCACCCTTACGTCCGAAAGACACGTTTACCTTTTTCACACTGCCCCTCTTTTGAAGATGTGCTTTCCTCATTTCTAATTGTCAGAGATCCGTAACCAGTTGGTGGAGCAGTTCCGATGTCTTGAGCAGCAGTCAGAGTCCCGGCTACAGCTTCTGCAGGACCTGCAGGAATTCTTCCGCCGCAAGGCCGAGCTGCAGTTGGAGTACTCCAGAGGCCTGGACAAACTGGCCGAGCGCTTCTCCGGCAAGATACGCTCCTCCAGGGAACATCAGCACTTTAAGTGAGTATTGTTGTGTTGTGTGTACTGTCTGTGCTAATCCTGTAATTGTGCTATTGTCTTATCATACGACTGTATGATAAACAGAAATGGTATGTACTTGACAAAAATATAAACGCAACATGTAAAGTTTTGGTCCCATGTTTCCTGAGTTGAAATAAAAGATCCCAGAAATTTGCCAAATGCAGAAAAAGGTGTATTTCTCTAACATTTTGGGCACAAATTTGTTTATATCCCTGTTAGTGAGCATTTCTCCTTTGCCAAGATAATCCATCCCCTTGACAGGTCTGGAAAATCAAGAAGCTGATTAAACAGCATGATCATTACACAGATGCACCTTGTGCTGGGAACAATAAAAGGCCTCTCTAAAATGTGCAGTTTTGTCACACAACACAATGCCACAGATGTCTCAAGTTTTGAGGGCGCGCGCAATTGGCATGCTGACTGCAGGAATGTCCACCAGAGCTGTTGCCAGATAATGTTAATTTCTCTATCATAAGCCGCCTCCAATGTCGTTTAAAAATTTTATTTTTGCATTTTTGCATTTTCCAATTAACAACATTCAAGACAAACGTGAAAAGATATTAGACAACAATAGGACAAAGTGACAGTGACAGATGAGCGTAACAAAGAAAGAAAAAATAAAACAAATTATAATTATATATACAAACATACAATAAAAAAAATTATAATGAGACATTGGATCATATGGTCACCTGCTGTAGGCTACATATTATACATTACGTGTGAAACATTATATAAGGATAATATAGAGATTCATTCAATGTGATGTGGGGGAGATTCTCCATATAGTCAATAAAAGGTTGCCAAATTCTGTAAAATGTATTTAACTTATTCTTCAAGCGGTAAGTAATTTTCTCCAGTGGGATACAACTATTAACTTCTGATAGCCACATTGCAACTGGCAGGGGGGAATCCAATTTCCATTTCTCCAGTGTCGTTTTTGAGAATTTGGCAGTATGTTCAACCGGCCTCACAACCACAGCCCAGGACCTCCACATCCGGCTTCTTCACCTTGTCTGAGACCAGCCACCTGGACAGCTGATGAAACGGAGTAGTATTTCTGTAAAAAATCCCTTTTGTGTAGTAAAACTCATTCTGATTGGCTGGGCCTGGCTCCCCAGTAGGTGGGCCTGGATCCCCAGTGAGTGTGCCTATGCTCACAGACACACACAGAGAGAGAGAGAGAGACACACATATATATACACACACACACACACATACACACACAGAGACACACGCACGCACACACACACACACACACACACACACACACACACACACACACACACACAGAGAGATACACCCACACATGCAGCGAAAGAGAGACACAGACACAGAGACACACACAGACGCAGAGACACACACACAAAGACACACACATCCTTATGACTCTTGCACTTGACCTGACTATGCATCCTCTTGCTTGACATCCTCGTTGGTTTTTGAGTAGCTTCCTCTATGGTCAATTGGTTTTAGTGGAATCTATATGGATGAGATACCATGTAAACTATCAGAGAATACATGTATCATTCTCCCCTCTTTGTCTAGTCTCCTCTCCTTCTCTATTTTCATATCTTTCTCTAGTCTTCTCTATCGACACCCCATTGTCCCAGTTGCACCCTCCTCACATTAAATGGCAATCATTATTTCTGTCTTTCAAAGGTGGGATTCAGAACTCACCGAGTGCTGCACTCACTTGGCTGCTAGAATCTCCATGTTTTTAATAATTCCATCCATGCCTCCCTCTTCTCCCGCCCTCGCTCCAGAGCGAGCTCTCTCTTTTTATTTCCTCAACCCCCCGGTGGTCTCCTTCCCTTTTTATCCATTTTGATCTTTTCAGGTTTTCATTTCAGTGTCAAACTCATTAAAAGAAGAGGCACATGACAAACAGAAAAAACGTTTTCAAGTTGCTCGAGAAGAATGCATGCATGGGGAAAAGGGTCATTATACCATCTCCAGTTCCGTGCAGTGCACATCACTGCAGTGTTGCTCCCCTGCTAGTAGTGGTCTGTTATCTGCAATGGACAGCTCAGAGACAGCTCTTAGAGTATATAACCTCTATAAGAATGTCTTAGACTATAATTCTGCCAAGATAGTTTACTTTTGATTTAGTGCAGAGCTTCTTGCTGGGTCGGGCCCCAATTGAGTTCCTGGAAGCCGACTGTATGTCCAGGATCAATCATTCACATCCTCCACCACAGATAGGGAAGCTATGGGGACTTTTTATTCAAAGGATGCTGGATAAAAAGGAAGGAGCTGACGAGAGCCTCAGATGTGTGGGCTGTGGAGTAGCCTAGGCTACCTGTAGCAACATATTAAACCGAGTCTCTTTTAACTATCCACGCCAGGAACTTCTTTCCTTATTCTTTTTATTGTCTGTTTTGACATCTTTTCACTTGTATGGTTGGAGAGACAGGAGTCAAGAGCCCCCAGAGTGGGAAAGACTTTGAGCAGGGTTGGAGTCAATTGGAAATTGAAGGCAGTCAATTCAGGAAGTAAATTCTCATACAAAAATACAAAAACAGGTTTTGCAATCACTTCTCTATAAACTGAAAAGTAAATGCAATTTTTTATATATATATATATATATATTTTTTATTATTTTAAATTCAAATCCCAAATCCCAAATCCCTTAAATTGACTGCCTTCAATTGGAATTGACCCCAACCCTGACTTGGAGAGACTGACTGAGATCAAGACTCTGCTCCTGTAGAAGACTCTGATATGCATTATGATGTGTCAGTAATAATTAAGGAGAGGAACCTCGACCTGTACACTATCTTTTCATTATAACAATTACTTTGCATTAAGGAAACGGGCTCACCGTCATCTTGAAGCAATGTCATGCAGTTTATTCTGAGTGGTGTAGTGCTATATGACTGGTTAGCTTGCTGTTGTTGTGCAGACTCCTCCTAAGTCACTTGTTCATTACTCAACCTGTGGTTATTGGTGTGTTTGTAGAAAAGACTAGAGGTTCCTTCTCAAATAGGCTTTTGAGTGTGATGTGCAGAGCGGTGCATGCTTAGCAAAATTTCATAGTCTAAAAGATACCTCCCCGCTCACACAATGTTACTTCAGTCAGAATGCTCAGCAGACGACGCCTATCTGGCCCTGTGTGAAGTTATATAAAGAGAGGTGCGTGCTCAGCCAAAGATGCCTATCTGACTGTGATGGTGAGACTTAGTTTCCGTCTTTCACTGTGTGCTACTTCCTTTTCCTCCTCTACAGGAAATGAAGAGAATGTGATAAACGTATATCTCATCTCCACATCAAAGCTTCATCTCACCTACAGGCTTTCATTTAACAACACCTCACCTTCTCTGCTGTTAATTTCCACACTAGTATCTGCTAAACTACACTGGTAGATTCCAAAAGCTAAACGATATTGGGGACAAACAATAATATTGGTTGCATTAACACCCCCCCCCCCCCCCCCGTTATTTCCAGGAAGGACCAGAACCTGCTGTCGACAGTGAACTGTTGGTACTTGGTTCTGAACCAGACAAGGAGAGAGAGCAGAGATCATGCTACCCTCAGCGACCTCTACAACAACAATGTCATCTTCCGCCTGGCACACGTCGGAGAGGATGTCATCAGACTTTTCAAAAAGGTCAGGACACCCCCTCCCCCCCCCCCACACCACAAGCACATGCACACAGAAGCTGGAGGAGAAAGCAGGTGATACAGGGAAAGGGAGGGAAAGGAATTTGAAAGTGGGAAAGGTGAAGAGGAAGCACATAGGGGTGATTGTACACACACGCCTGGGATACTAACCTACAGTATGTGCTGTCAGGCTGGGCTAGTACCAACCTCATCTACCTCTGGATGTCAGACCTACAGCTGAGAGATGTGTTCCCCACCTTCAAATGTATTTTCTTCCCTTTCTCTGTGTCACCTGCTCCCTCCTCCAGCGTTTCCTGTTCTTCACAACATCTTTGTCTTTCTAAAGTGGTAAACAAACTACATCTGGTAAACAAACTACAAGTATAATCTCCGCTTCTATCCTGCAATTTTTATGTCATTAAATGACTGAAGGATACATTGCTGCATGAAATGTCCCTGTTAATCTTCACCTAAGTATACACATTAGCTATAGCCTAGGACCCATCAGAGCTATAAAGCATGTCTCAGAGAGAGAGAGTTAGAGCAGAGAGTGGCCATGGTTCAGGGACTGCAGTATGATGGAACGATCTGGCTGGGGGAAGCACAGATCAGTATCGATCCACAGCAACCGGCTGAGGTCTCACATGATTTATGTCCTCTGGGAATGGATATGCTGTCAGGGGGAGCCGTGATGAGGCTGGGTTACTCTTTCCTGGTGGGTTGTTCCTGCCTGGTGGGCTGAGTTGTTACTGCCTGGTGTGCTGAGTTGTTACTGCCTGGTGGGCTGAGTTGTTACTGCCTGGTGGGCTGAGTTGTTGCTGCCTGATGGGCAGCTCAGAGAGAGGTGACTGAGTAATTGCCTGTTGAAAAATGATAAAATCTCTCCCACTGCAAGAAATGGGGAGTTGTGGTGTAAAGTTTGTTACAATGTCAAGGATGACAGCAGTAGCACCATCTATGCCAGGGTTCCCCAACTGACGAATTTTGCCCACAGGTGGTTTTATTTGGCCCCTTAAGTTTTCTGAGCAAAAAATATATATAATTGTCATGGTTGCACCAAAGACTGTAAAAACACCAGGAAATCAGCTCCAAGTTATTTTAATTTTGGAAATCTGTCCTCAAGTATTCCCACACTAGGAGACCAATGTTAGCATGGTTTGAAATGGTTGTTTCAGTGATATATTATATCTGTTTGGGCTTCTTGGGGTCAATTTGCAGTCAACAAATGATTTGTAATTATGTTCCGGCCCTGCATTCCATACCACATACCATCCGGGTTCAATGTAGAAGCAAATATTGTGCAACATGAATATACTAAACTAAAAATAATGTTCATGAATACTGTTTAAGTTGTTCTTATGTGTAAAGGTAGTGTTGCTGCCATAGCACCAATCTCTGATGAAAGTGGAGTTGATTAGGCTTAACTCACTGCTGCTGGCCATAACAATCATGGCCGTGACAACCTACCATCACCGACGCCGAAATACTGCACTTTTAACCTGCAACACACTGTAGTGTATTACTGAAGAGGAAAACCGTTCCTACTCTTACAGGATTATTTAAACCACTCTGCTTTCCATACTTCCTCGTCTATTAGCTGCCTTCCTGTACACAGCCTTTTCATAAATAGAGAGAAACAACATGTCGTGGTGTTCAGTCATCTCTCCCATACAAACACGTCAAAGGGAAACGCATCTCTTCCATACAGACACATGATCCCGGGAAACCGATGTATTCATGCCTCAGGGAAACAACCAGGTCTGTTAATGGTAAACATGTTCTTCCTGTCACCTGTGAGATTGATTTGCACACTTCATGCTTCCTCTGCTTCTTTTCAGAGCAAAGATATCGGGGTGCAGATGCATGAGGAGTTGGTAAAAGTCACGAATGAGCTCTACACTGTGAGTAAACAACATGTCATTCTCTCGCTCTCGTTCCTCTTTTTTTCTGTTTCTCTCTCTCTGTGGCCTCTCTCGCCTCTCTTTCTTTCTCTTGCTCTCTCTCGCCCCTATTTCTTTATTTCTGTCTCTCTCTCGCCTCTCTCTCTCGTCCCTCTTTCTTTCTGTCTCTCTCTCCCTGTGGCCTCTCTCGCACCTCTTTCTTTCTCTCGCTCTCTCTCGCCCCTCTTTCTTTCTTTCTTTCCTTCTTTCTTTCTGTCTCTCTCTCTCGCCTCTCTCTCCCTCTCTCTCGCCCATCTTTCTTTCTGTCTCTCTCACTTGCCCCTCTTTCTTTCTCTCGCTCTCTCACGCTCTCGGTCTTGCTCTTTTTTTTCTCTCTCCTTCCTTTTCTCTTCCCGATATCTTTTTACTGTACAGTGTCTCCTTCCATCCACTCCCCATGTTTGTTAGTTAGCCTCCTGAAGCTAACGCCATTCCGCTAGACCCACCTCAGACCCTCTGACTCTCTGCTCTGTTGTCTCTGGGTTGCCCAGAGCAGAATAGCTTTATCAGCACTCCAGCAGCACAGCCTTGCTGCACAGGTCATTTCTTTCTGCCCTGGAGGACATTAAGAATTAGCATTTTTCCTCCCGCTGTGAGAGACGTTGTAGTTGAAGGAGAAACTGTACTTGCCATTGGCTCTGCTCCAAGCCGACTCAGCAGTTTCCACTGCAGTGGAGGTCTGCTCACTGCCAAGGTGTATCGTCACATATTTACATATTCAGCCCATGCTACACAGGATCAAACACAGATCTGTTGTTAAAGTGAATTGGCATCCTTCTCTTCTGTCTGTAAATTGACTGTGTACATGAAGAGTATGCATAAGCAAGCACACGCACACACAATAATGAATGCTCAAAGACACCTGTCCCAGGTTGTTTCAGTTTGATTTGATTAAACCAAATCAAATTGCATTTGTCTCATGCGCTAAATACAACAAGTGTAGACTTTACCGTGAAATACTTACTCACGAGCCCTCAACCAACAATGCAGTTAAAAAGTAAGAACATTACAAATGGATTAAAAGAAAATAGTAACACAATAAAATAATAATAACGAGGCTATATATAAGTTATATACAAGGAGTACCAGTACCGAGTCGTGTACTGGGGTACGAAGTAGTTGGGGTGATTGATTTAGGTAATATGTACATGTAGGTTTGGTTAGGTGATTGATTGATTGAAGTACAATGTACATGTAGGTAGGTGTTTAATTAACTGTTCAACAGTCTTATGGCTTTCGGGTAGTCCACGATCAGCTCCTTTGTCTTCCTGACGTTGTGTGACTTGATGTGTGTGCTTGTGCATGCGTGAATGTGTGTGTATATCTGTGTGTGTGTTTGTGACAGGAAGGCACTCATTTGTGAAATGTGATGCCTGTTTCTGAAATGCCAGGGCATCGCTCTGTAACACAGACAGTATGGACTCTATCGGCTGTTTAGCCAGAGTCCTGGATTACAATCAATATGTAGAGAATGACATTGTCCACCAGCCAGACAGCTAAACCAGCAGCCACGTTACAGAGGCTGGCATTATATCAATTGTATTAGAATGTTGATCCTGTTCGTTTGTTTTGGTTGGAACACTGTGTTGAAATGGATATAGAATGGCTGTGACTGACTAGTGACGACACATGCAGTGTCTGTCCATTCACATCCCTCAGATAGATATTTAAGTGTTGTAGGCAGGCCAGTGAGCATTGGTAAAATAACACGACCACACTGTGCAGCAGCAAGCATGCAACCAATTGAAAATGCCTGGGCTTTAAATGCACTAAATGGCCGCATGAGGAATGATTCTGCATGACATACATCATAATGATGCCGATTTTCATTGATTTTGCTTTTTATCATCTGTACATCGGTGACATAGTTAATAGCTAGTACTTGTACATACTTGTACATGTTTTATGTACAGTGTTGATGCATAATGCACAATGTGAGAGCCAGCTTGGCTTCAACACAGCTCCAGCTTGATCTGACTTCAAGTCAGAACCAAAGGCTCCTCTCTTGTTTCACACCCAGCAGCAGCCAGAGGAACGAGGAAAGGTTCTCTGTGACTCAGCTCGAGAAAAAGATCTCTGTAACTTGGCTACGACAATCTTCCTGCTGGTTTCACTTGCACTCTCCTCACATCGATTACCTCAATCAGAGTTGCTAGGAGACGTGTAAGAGAGAGGGTGAGTTTGTAGTGTGTGAGGGGAGAGAAACAGAACAGAAGTAACCTAATTGTAGCCCTCGGTCACAAATCCTTAACAGATTTGACAGTAGCTGTCTTTCTGTGTTCTCGTTCAGTTTACAGGACACGCGGATTAGTATGCTGAATCCTAACTTTAGATATGCACGTCTAACCAATCTCCCATCGACAGCGTCTGTTACACGCTTATCGTGAGTTTTAGTGTGTTGCCTCGTTACTCCGTCGAGTTAGTCTCATGACCAATGTCAACGTCCAGACCAAGAGCCTTGACGTGAACTTAGTGTACATGTAGTTGATTTTTAATGTTCTGTACAATGTCCTGTTTTAATGTTCACACAGACACACCGCTCTAACCCTTGTCGTCCTCCTGTCCCCGGGTAGGTGATGAAGACCTACCACATGTATCACACCGAGAGCGTCAGCGCCGAGAGCAAGCTGAAGGAGGCAGAGAAACAGGAAGAGAAACAGATTGGCAAGGCCAATGAGGTCAACACCAGCCTCTTGCGCCATGACGACCGCCCACAGCGACGCAGCTCCGTCAAGAAGATGGAGAAGATGAAGGAGAAGGTGTGGCTTGGGCTGAGTGTGTGTGTGTGTGTGTGTGTGTGTGTGTGTGTGTTCTCCCAATTGTCTGTAAAAGCTCTGAGGACTTGGATGCATTAGCGTCTGACATTTCATCAGTTAATGTATACACTAATGACCAGAAACGTTAACTGGTTTTGTTGCCGTGGTAAGACTGGACCTCTTGTTTCATGTGTCCCGTGTAAATTATTTTGATCAGATTAGACTTCCATAGATGGAACAAAATGTTTTACACCCTTGGTATAAGAATCCTTTTAGAGAGAGATCCTCTATGGTTTACTGATATTTGTCTCTCTGTCTCCCTCTCTCTCTTCTCCCAGAGACAAGCCAAATACTCTGAAAACAAGCTGAAGTGCATTAAAGCCCGGAACGACTATTTGTTGAACCTGGCCGCGACCAATGCTCTGGTGGCCAAATATTACATCCACGATGTCTCTGACATGATAGATGTGAGTGGGTGGTACAGGACATGCTGATTACAACAACATGAGAATGGTAGAATCCATTTGATACACAAAAGCCCAGTGGCATCTTGTAATACAGGGTATTTTATTCAAAGTTAGGGTTCTATTGATTGCAATAAATAATAGATACAGTAGTTTGATGGATTGAAGCAGAGTAGCACCTGACACAGTATCTCCTATTTTGTTTGAAGTTAGCATTTTATTGATTGCAATGGATTAATGAATAATGAATAATTGATACAGTAATAGATGGTTTGATAAATGGACGCATAATAGCATCTTGTGACACAGTATCTCTCCCCATTGGTTTGGAACTAACATTATGTGCTTCCCAATGGTGGTAACCATAGAAATATAATTACTAGAACAGACATTTCCATTGTAGTTCTAAGTCTATGGTAATGACTGTATTTGGTGTACATATTTAGTAGACATTTGAGGAACGGTTGTCAGGTTCTAGATGGAAAAAAACAAGAATGTGACTTTAATGACTGGGCATTTTTCCTACTCATCTCAACCTGGGTGAGGTTTATGGTTATTGCTGTCATAATGACTGTGTATTTTCCCTGTCTGTGACCTGGGGAAGGGTTAGTTATTTCTATGGTAATGACTGTGTGTTGTGTTGTCCATGCCTCCCCACAGTGCTGTGACATGGGCTATCATGCCAGCCTGGCGCGGACCCTGAGGACCTACCTGTCTGCAGAGTACAGCCTGGAGACGTCCCGCCACGAGGGGCTGGACCAGCTGGAGGGGGCCGTGGATGCCATGGATGTCAGAGGGGACAAACACAGGGTCATGGACGTGCACAGTCAGATCTTCTGCCCGCCCACACGCTTCGACTACCAGCCACACATGGGCGATGAGGTGAGGGAGGCGGAGGGTGTGTGATTGGAGGCGTGATTGTAACAGCAATGCCAGGTTTGAAAATATACTGCTGAAAATTCTGGTTCTTTCAAGCAGATTTTCTCTCTACTCAGCCTCTCTGCCTCCCTTTGTCTGTCTTGACTTGAGGTTTCAAGTGCAACATTGTATCAAATCAATCAACTGGGTCTGGCCTGAAGCTGTCTCTAGTGAACTTTGCAACATTGTATCAACTAACCTATTCCAGGCCTTCAAGGTTTCCCATGCCAGTGAGCGTGGGTCAGACAGCTGTTTTTGTGCAAGGGAAAGGTATTTTATGACTTTTCCACTGGATATATGGCATCATCAGATCATGGTATTTTCCTCTTTCACACCGAGGCTTGGTTATTATTGAGGAGGAGATTGCTGGAAATAATTTTCAAATAGGAACTATTAGGCTATCATTTGCAAAGATGCCAGCAGCATACCACCCTGCATACCACTGCTGGCTTGCTTCTGAAGCTAAGCAGGGTTGGTCCTGGTTAGTCCCTGGATGGGAGTCCAGATGCTGCTGGAAGTGGTGTTGGAGGGCCAGTAGGAGGCACTCTTTCCTCTGGTCTAAAAAAAAAAATATCCCAATGCCCCAGGGCAGTGACACTTCCCTGTGTAGGGTGCCGTCTTTCGGATGGGACGTTAAACGGGTGTCCTGACTCTCTGAGGTCATTAAAGATCCCATGGCACTTATCGTAAGAGTAGGGGTGTTAACCCCGGTGTCCTGGCTAAATTCCCAATCTGGCCCTCACACCATCATGGTCACCTAATAATCCCCAGTTTACAATTGGCTCATTCATCCCCCTCCTCTCCCCTGTAACTATTCCCCAGGTCGTTGCTGCAAATGAGAACGTGTTCTCAGTCAACTTACCTGGTAAAATAACGGTAAAATATATTTTTTTTAAAGATGTAAATTTTTTTATAAAAAAAACAAGACTTCATTGACTTACTCTTACTGTGTGGGGTGAAGAAAAAATGACTGAAAAGCTCAGCTTATTAGTGTTGGATATGGTGAGTTAAGACAAGCAGAAAACATCCTCAAATGGGCACTTTACTACATTTGTGCACAGCAGGCCAGGTAGGCTACTTCTATGCGTGCTCCCTCAACATTAACAAGACAGAGAAACCAGACCCATGCTCATTGCTCACACGGAGCACTCCAAACAAAAGACAATAAAAAAAAAATGGCTAAACTCATAAATGATAGTTATGAAATTAACCTAAACTTGTTTCTCACAAGTGTAGCAGGTTGTGAATTCTGCAAACAGCGTTTCCACTCTGAGAATGAGAATGGTAAATGACTGTAGGCCTAATTAGTATTACAATGCGTTAACAGAACTTTATGCAACCAAATGACTGGGATTAACAGTACATTTACTACTGGTGACGTACAGTATGTAATGGGAATGGATCGTAATAAACAATCAAAGGGCAATTAAAACAATGAATGTGCAAAATAATTGGTGGGAGACAGCCGAGTGCATTCTGGAGGGAGACACACCTATAGTCTATTTTCCTCCCTTGTCTCAACATTTAAAAATATACACATCTTCACATATATTTGAGATGTTTTTCACTGACAGCCGCAACTCAATAATCAACTAGGCCTTTTGCCACGCGCACTGCCCATGAAAAGACTTCCTCATATGCCATTTCTCTCCCGTTCTATTCGTTTTAATATCAACTTTCTTTTGTTGTCCAGAAGCCAAATAGTAGCAACCCGTCCTAGTTGTTGCATCTTTAGAGCCCCCCTCTTTCTAAGGAGATTTTCATCTCTGTCATATACTGCTGGCATCAGGTGCACTGTTTAGAATTGTGTTTTCCCGCAAATTGCATTTAGGCAAATGTTTGAAAATTATGTTTTATTGGCTGCTTTATTGCAGGAGTTGCATGTTCTGTTCAAATGAATTACCATAATGTTGTTAGGTTCTGATTATTAGAGTAATAACTCAACGGACACTGTGAAAGCTTAAACCAAGTTTATTCTTCCCAAAGGAACGAACAGCTGAATCGATGAAAACATATTCACTCAAGCACTATTATTTAACTCTTTCTCCTATCCTGTGTCTCCTCCTACCCATCTGAACAACCAATACAGAACCTTAGTAATATCTGTTCTTCCTCACTTCTTCTGACCTGACCTCTACCCCAAAGTGCTCACTCCTCACCAACTCAAGGCTGTCATGGTGACTGGCACCAGACTGTCTCTCTTCTCCTCCCAGAGTTTCCCTCCCATAGGATCCCAGATGGCTAACAATAACATATCCTGGCATAATGTAAACGTTATACACTACCCTCTCTCTCTCAGTGAAGTGAAAAAGTATATTTCCTATTCTCAGAACCCAACAATGTAAATGTTATTTCTGTCATTCTGAGCACCGGGGGTAGACGCCCTAATGGGTTACGAACCCAATGCATATGGGTCCGGTATATTTCTCAAATGGCCAGTAAATTTAAATCTTTAAATCACGTTGTCCGGCGCCACATGTTCTTAACTGAAAGCCTGATCTCTATCTACAGTATCCACCCATCCATCTAATCTAATCAATCCTCACCAGGTGTGTCAGGTGAGTGCCCAGCAGCCGGTGCAGACAGAGCTCCTGATGCGTCACCACCAGCTCCAGTCCCGCCTGGGCACGCTCAAGATAGAGAACGAGGAGGTGAGCTCTAACCCTAACATAGTCACATGGTCAGAGTCAGTAAACTTACCACCTGGGCCATGTTCAGTAGGTAAAAATTGTGGAACATTGTAGAAAGGAATGTCATGAGTATTGTCCTTATTGTACATGTCAGAGAATGTTACAAAAAGGTACCACATCGTTGGTTCTTAATATACAGAAATGAGCACGTGAGAACGATAAATTATACATATCTATGTTTTTTAAATGTTAAACCTACAAACCTAGTCAATCCCCCAAAAAATGAAGTCCAATGGTCACTGTTATCATATTGGCTTAGGTATGATAGTAGGGAGATTTGAATTTAACATTGAGCTTCATCCAATACCTATACTATTGTGTGTTACACAAGTTGTGCCCTGCTGAACTTTTTAGGGAAAAACATGCATACAGGATATGGAAACATTCACTATGTTAAAACTGATATACTGTCAGTCTTTTCTTGTCTCTTCAGAAATCCATCTAGGCAGAGGGCTATAGGCAAAATTTGTGACTCATGTTTAGATGCACATCATGAATACTCAAACCGACAGGCTTATATCCACTCAGGGCCAACAGATGACCCCAGCAGCTCTGGTGAACCACACACTGACTGCATTACTGTACTGTTGACCATGTTCATGTCGGCTGAAGGCGTTTTCCTACTCACACTATAATTATGCGCGTGCGTGCGCACACACACACACACACAGTCCCTCCCTCTCACAAACATTCACACACACAATAATGCATTCACACACACCCTCTCTCTCACAAGCAAAGTGTAGCCCCTGGGATTGCCTCTCATCTAACAAGCGGGTAGGGGAGCCCCTACTGTATGAGGACTGTTACCCAAGCAGCGGTCATGCACAATACATCTTCTAAACTGACGAAGGTGTGGCCCTAGGGTTGACTCTCATCTTCCATCTCTTCCCCATCGCCCACCAAACCAGGCAGGCAGCCAGGCCCTAGCAGCTAGCACTGCATCCAGGCCTCCAGCTACAGAGCCTGCCTGCCTGTCTGCCTGCCTGCTTCCTTCATGCTGCTGCAGTGATTCAGACAGATGTGTGTAAAGGTCACCATATTTGTGCTATGCGTTCAGCTTATCTCCTATGAATATGGAAGTGCTCCCTCTGCTCAGTTCCTCTCCCTCTCACACAGACAGAACACCAGTTATCTTCCTAATTATCTTCACACGGTCACACACTCACACCAGAAAACATGTCCCCTACCGGGCTGACTGAACTTTACATGATATATTATGCAAGCGGTTGTAGGATGTAGTACTGTGATCAAGAGGGTGTCTGCAGAAGTCATACTAGTGTAGATGTGGGACATTTTGTTCTTTAATTTGACATTTTGCTCTTAAAGGAAAAATCGACTCAAAAACTATCTTTTGGTATTTGTTTCATTAGTCCACTGTTGATACAGTCCCATACAGATTTAAGAGCATTATACAATTACAATTGAAGTCTCATTGTGTGGAAGGAAAACACTGTGAATATTGATGTTGTGATACAGTTTAATAATGACTCTTCCCTTTTTGTATTTCTTAGGTAAGAAAGACTCTGGATGCCACCATGCAGACGCTGCAGGACATGCTGACGGTCGAGGACTTTGATGTGTCTGAGGCTTTCCAGCACAGCCAATCCACTGAGTCGGTCAAGTCTGCCTCGTCCGACTCCTACATGAGCAAGGTCAACGTTGCTAAGAGACGAGCCAACCAGCAGGAGACGGAGGGCTTCTACTTCACTGTGAGTGGCTCTGATAAGTCACTTGACTTAAGACTTCACTGGGATTGGCTTTGACAACTAACCACGCTTACAAAGCATTAGAAATGTTTTTTTTCTCATTTGTATGAATGCTTCCTGGTACAGTACCTTGCAAAAGTTTTTATCCCTCTTGGCGTTTTTCGTATTTTGTTGCATTACAACCTGTAATTTAAATAGATTTTTATTTGGATTTCATGTAATGGACATGCATAAAATAGTCCAAATTGGTGAAGTGAAATGAAAAAAATAACTTGTTTCAAGAAATAAAAATAAAAATTACAACGGAAATGTGCTGCATGCATATGTATTCACCCCCTTTTCCCCTAAATAAGATCTGAAGCAACCAATTACCTTCCAAAGTCACATAATTAGTTATATAAAGTCCATCTGTGTGCAATCTGTTTGTCACATGATCTGTCACATGATCTCAGTATATATACACCTGTTCTGAAAGGCCTCAGAGTCTGCAACACCACTAAGCAATGGGCAATACCAAGCAAGCGGCACCATGAAGACCAAGGAGCTCTCCAAACAGGTCAGGGACAAAGTTGTGGAGAAGTACAGACCAGGGTTGGGTTATAAAAAAAAATATCATAAACTTTGAACGTCCCACGGAGCACCATTAAATCCATTATTAAAACATGGAAAGAATATGGCACCACCATAAACCTGCCAAGAGTGGGCCGCCCACCAGAACTCATGGACCAGGCAAGGAGGGCATTAAGCAACAAAGAGACCAACGATAACCCTGAAGGAGCTGCAAAGCTCCACAGCGGAGATTGGAGTATCTGTCCATAGGACCACTTTAAGCCGTATACTCCACAGAGCTGGGCTTTACGGAAGAGTGTCCAGAAAAAAGCAATTTCTTCAAGAAAAAATAAGCAAACACTTTTGGTGGGGGGGGGACTCCCCAAACATATGGAAGAAGGTACTCTGGTCAGATAAGACTAAAATTGAGCTTTTTAGCCATCAAGGAAAACCCTATGTCTGGCGCAAACCCAACACCTTGCATCACCCCGAGAACACCATCCCATGCTGTGGGGATGTTTTTCATCGGCAGGGACTGGGAAACTGGTCAGAATTGAAAGAATGATGGATGGCGCTAAATACAGGGAAATTCTTGAGGGAAACCTGTTTCAGTCTTCCAGAGATTTGAGACTAGGACAGAGGTTCCCTGTGGAATGCTTTCGACACCTTGTAGAGTCCATACCCCAAGGCTGTTCTGAATATTAGGAAGGTGTTGCTAATGTTTTGTACACTCGGTGTATAAGTAGGGTTCAAGTGACTAGGCAAGAGGATAGATACTAGACAATAGCAGCAGTGTGTGTGTGGGTTTGTATGAATGTGTGTGTGCAGTTAATATGCATGTGTGCGCATGTTATGTGTGCATGGGCATATGTAGTGTGTGTTGGGGTGTCAATGTAGGTATGTGGGAGTGTGTGGGTAGAGTCCAGTGTGTGTGCATAGAGCAAGTGCAGGAGGTTTAGTACAAAAAAGGGTCAATGGCCAGTAGCAGCAGGTAGCCATTTTGATTAGCTATTTAGAAGTCTTGTTTAGCAGTCTTATGGCTTGGTGGTAGAAGCTGTTCAGGGTCCTGTTGGTTCCAGACTTGGTGCATCGGTACCACTTGCTGTGCGGTAGCAAAGTGAACAGTCTATGGCTTTGAAGGCAGAATTCGTAGAAAAAAATGTACATCTTCCTCTGACACCACCTGGTATAGAGGTCCTGGCTCAGCCCAGCTTGGCCCCAGGACATTGTCATCTTGGGTTCAATTCCCAAAAGGATCACATAAGTGTACTGTAATTCACTTTACAAAAAGTATAATAGTGTCATACCTTATTATTATTGTATTAACACAACTTACAATGCATTAGAAATGCTTTTTTCATTTTTATTAATGAATTACATACTGATATTAGAGTACTTATGCTATTCAAGTTTAGTGGCTTTCTCCAGTGTTCATCATTATGCAGCATTATGCCCTGTGGAATTCAGACAGGCAATCTGGTTGTGAATTCATTTGACTGGTATTATCATCAGGCTTTGCTGATACAAGTCATGCAAATGAATTATGAAATTAACCTTTTGCTGTAATGCAGTACTGACTGTAGCTTACAGTCGCAAGTGTGGTCCTGTGTGGCTCAGTTTGTAAGAGTGTGGCATTAGCTAGGATTGCCAAGGTTCAATTCCTGCAAGGAGTACATATTAAACATTAATTCACTCACTGTACTACTTACTATAAATTGCTTTGGATAAAAGTGTCCGCTAAATGTCATATATTACACATTGTAAAATGATCTCTCTCTCTTTGCATTCTCTGTCTCTCTGACTGTCTCTGTCTGCCTGTATAGAAATTGAAAGAGTACCTGAATGGCAGCAACCTCATAGTGAAACTACAGGCCAAGCATGATCTACTGAAGCAGACGCTAGGAGAAGGTGAGGACAACTCTCATGTTACACAGTTGTTTTGCCACTTCTGGATCACAATGCCGTTCATTGGGTCTTCACTGCCCCTTTAAAGCACTAGCAGCAGCTTGCCAATTGTAGTCTTCTTATGGTTCAAACATTGTTGTTTTCTGAAATAAACTTAACTGAAATCAGCTACCAGTAAGAACCCATATTGTATACACTCCCCTACGTATTTATTTGGACAGTGAGCTAAAACTTTACATTTTGGACTATACTCCAGCATTTTGGATTTGAGATTAAATGTTTAATATGAGGCAACAGTACAGAATGTCACCTTTTCTTTGAGGGTATGTTCATACATATGTTTTACCGTTTAGAAATGAAAGCACTTTATGTATCTTGTTCCCCCATTTGAAGGTGTCATAAGTATTTGGACAAGTTCAATTATATGATAATGAATTGAATCGTTAATAATTATGAGTGACATGCTAACTTTTCACCATTACCAATAACATGAGAGGTTTGCATTTTATTGGGAGAGAGGGGGGGGGAGGGGTGGTTTATGATATTTATGCCTCTAACTTTCTTACTCATCATTATTAACGATTCAGTCATGATTATTCATAATCATGGTAGTATCCATATTAAATGCACAATATGTTATTTACAAATTATTTATATTGGTCACAACATAATCTGAAACACAACCCCAACGAACTGCAAATGCATCCAACAGGTGTGTGGAGTCACAAGCTTGATGTAGTCATTGCGTGCTAGGAATATTGGACCAAATACTAAACTTTTGACTACTTTAATAAACATATATCGGAATTTGTCCAAATACTTATGGGATACTACCTTTTAAGTTGGGGGACAATTTCATTTCTAAACGGTGAAACAGATGTGTATGAAAATACCCTCAAAGAAAAGGTGAAATTCTGTACTGTCGCTTCATATGAAACATTTGATCTCAAATCCAAAATGCTGTGGTACAGAGCCGAAATAAAAGTTTTAGCCTCAAACATTTTGGATGTGGCACATTTTTCAATATGTTGTTGAACATAATATACTCTACGGGCATATCAAAGTTCCAGAGTGGGATTTCTGCTAATTCTTGGAAGTCCAACAAATATTGCTGTCTAGTTGTAAATTACAGATGGCCTTGTATATTGTTGGCTTCCTCCAGCAATTCAGTATGTACTGTTTCAGTTTCAATGACTAAATCAAAATGAACGAATGTAGCTAACTGAGGCTGGGAATGCCAATACAATCAGACTAGCAAGGGGAATGATCACAACGTGGCTAATATGCTAGCTTATCTATTTATGTAGCTATTTATTTGGCAAGCTAAGAGCACAGAGCCTAACGTTAGTTAGCTAACCAACTGCTGTTATGTCATTGGACGAGTGGGTGTGTGGTCGACTTTCCCCAGCATATCATTTTTCTCTGGCTAAAGCTAGAGATGAAGGCAGTGCCGGCACCAGAACTAATCAATTGGACGGGCATTTCATTTCTATAGGCGGGCCCGTTTTTTAAAATAATAAACAACCATTAAGACCATAGGCAGCTTGTGACTTTCAAGTTCGGAGAGGCTTACAATGTATCCGACCATTTCTATCGATCTGCGTGCCAGTTCTAATTGTTGTTATATGTGCATTTTTGTAGAACAGTTTTATTTCAATAATAACGTTTTCGTTTCTCAGAATGATTTTCACGTGGTTAATCATAAAAATCTGAATTAAAATGATACAAATCTAAAAGTTAAAAGGCAACTAATGCAAGAGCACCAGCCTTTGCCATATGGACACATTGATACACCGTGTTCCATTGGACGCAAAAAAAATTGCGCTTGGAACTCAGAGAGAGCCTATAGGCCAGTGGTCCCCAACCAGTCGATCGCGATCGATCGCATTCCTAGTCGGTCACCAAGAGTTTCTGTAAAAAAAAAGAAAAACATAAAGCCTTGTGTTCCTGTTTTTTGTATTAATTTCATGTTGTTGGCGGTAGATGCACTTGATTCTGCAGCCCTAGCGCCAGGTAAGGCAAACGTTCCCATTTTGAACCATTTCATGTGTCTGAAGTTAGAACTTCACCTTCCCGGCAGGCCCAGAGAGCAAATCAAGTGCACATATAGTTCTACCGCTGGCCAATCAGATAGCTCCGATCACCGTGTCTGCACACTTTCCTCGAGCCATAGACTGGAAAAAGAAGCCTTGAACGCACAGCAAAGTTGATACTGAGATTTCAAAACTAGAGAGAGACAATTGAGTGACTCTCCATGACTAGAGAGAGACTCAATGAATATAGCAAAGAGCTGCTGTTTTTATGTGCAAGATCATGTTTGTTATTATTCAGTACTGCTAACACTTTTATAAGCCATAAAATATGCGTTCTCCCTACTTCCACAAGCTACAACCAGTACTGCAGCTGCAATGAATGAGTATAGCAAAGTGTTCCAATAATGTTGCTTTATTATCAGCGTCTTGTGTCTTTTTAATATTCAGGAATATTTCACTTTCTCTGGTCATAGGAGTAACAGCATGATTTGGTGCATTAGGCAGAAATAATGCAGTGCGACTTGAGTTTCAGCTGGAAGACTGTGTCCCCTTTTCTCAGCAGAGGGAAGGAGGGCGGAGGGACGGTGAGTTGGGTGAGAGGCAGCCTCACCCTCCCTCCCTCCCTCCCTCCCTCCCTCCCTCCCTCCCTCCCTCCCTCTCAGACTGACCATCAGATTCAGTCCAGTAAAAATAAGCACATTATTATGCTCACTTACAGTGGGGCAAAAAAGTATTTAGTCAGCCACCAATTGTGCAAGTTCTCCCACTTAAAAAGATGAGAGAGGCCTGTAATTTTCATCATAGGTACACTTCAACTATGACAGACAAAATGAGAAAAAAAATCCAGAAAATCACATTGTAGAATTCTTTATGAATTTATTTTCAAATTATGGTGGAAAATAAGTATTTGGTCAATAACAGAAGTTTATCTTAATATTTTGTTATATACCCTTTGTTGGCAATGACAGAGGTCAAACGTTTTCTGTAAGTCTTTACAAGGTTTTCACACACTGTTGCTGGTATTTTGGCCCATTCCTCCATGCAGATCTCCTCTAGAGCAGTGATGTTTTGGGGCTGTTGCTGGGCAACACAGACTTTCAACTCCCTCCAAAGATTTTCTATGGGGTTGAGATCTGGAGACTGGCTAGGCCACTCCAGGACCTATCTTGGATAGGCAAAGAGTTGAAAACCTACAAACCTCAGATTCCCCACTTCCTGGTTGGATTTTTTCTCAGGTTTTTGCCTGCCATTTGAGTTCTGTTATACTCACAGACATCATTCAAACAGTTTTAGAAACTTCAGAGTGTTTTCTATCCAAATCTACTAATTATATGCATATTCTTGCTTTTAGGACTGAGTAGCAGGCCGTTTACTCTGGGCACCTTTTTATCCAAGCTACTCAATACTGCCCCCCTGTCCCAAAGAAGTTAATTCGCAAACCAGGCCAAAGTCTCCTCAGAGACACCAATACTCCTTAGCCGGCCCATAAGAATTGAATGGTCTACCGTATCATAAGCTTTGGCCAAGTCAATAAAAATAGCAGCACAATATTGCTTTGAATCAAGGGCAATGGTGACATCATTGAGGACCTTTAAGTTTGCAGTGACACATCCATAACCTGAGCGGAAACAAGATTGCATACCCGAGAGAATTCTTTAGACATCAAGAAAGCCAGTCAGTTGATTATTGACAAGTTTTTCCAACACTTTTGATGAATTAACAGGGCAAAATAGAAATAGGCTTTTAACAGTTAGGATCAGCTTGATCTCCCTTTTAAATAAAGGATGAACTGTGGCTGCCTTCCAAGCAATTGGAACATCCCCAGAAAGGAGAGACAGGCTTGGCGATGAAAGGGGAAGCAACCTTAAAGAAGAAAGGGTCTAAACCATCTGACCCAAGTTTAAGGTGCTCCTTTAGCACCTTGGACTCAGTGACTGTCTGCAGGGAGAAACTTTGTAGCGGGGCAGGGGAAAAGGAGGGAGAAGCTTCAGGGATAGTCGCATTAGAAGGGGTGGGAGATGAGAAATTATTGGACGGACAAGGAGGCATGGCTGAGTCAAATAGGAATCCTGACTTAATGAAGTGGTGATTAAAGAGCTCAGCCATGTGCTTCTTGTCAGTAACAACCACATCATCAACATTAAGGGACATGGGCAGCTGTGAGGAGGAGGGTATATTTTCCAGGTCTTTAACCGTGTTCCAGAACTTCTTGGGGTTAGACCCACAGAGAGAGAACTGCTTCTTAAAGTAACTAACTTTGGCTTTCCGGATAGCCTGACTGCACTTATTTCTCATTTGCCTGAATGATAGCCAGTCAGCCTGAGTATGCGTGTGCCGAGCCTTTTGCCAAATGCAATTCTTGAGGTGGAGTAACTCTGCAAGATCACGGTCGAACCAGGGGCTGAACCTGTTTTTAATTCTCATTTTCTTTATGGGGGTGTGTTTGTTAACAATACCATTGAAAATAAAAGAAATGAATGTAACCAAATGATGGGGATTAACGGTACATTTACTAAGCCCACTGGTTACATATGTAATGGGGAATTGAAAAATATAAACAATTCACACAATGAAACAATGAATGTGCAAGAATTGGCGGGAGACAGCGGAGCACATTCTGGAGAGCCGAGTGCATGCATTCTGGAGAGAGACGCCCATATCTTCTTGTCTCAAAATGTGTATTATACTCGAGACACTATCTTCACATATTTCACTGATAGTTGCAACTCAATAATCAGCTAGGCCTTTTGCCACGTGCGCTGCCCAAATAGCTGTCTTCCCGAATAGGCGTAGGCCTATGCACTTTGAAACAATCCACAGCCATTTATTTAAAAAAAAAATAAGCTAATGAGCCTCTGTGGCTCAAGCTCTCTGGTAAAGTATTTTGAATGATTTTATTTAGACAGGAGTAATTATATAATTTTGGCAATTTTTTAAATTTACTTTAGGGGAAGCCAGCATCCGCACTGTGCAACTTTCCTTTCTAAATTCGCTAGTGGCTGAAATCAGAGCTCTGTATATAATGATAAGATGCTCATCTCTCCCCCCTAACAATGCGAGTCACTGTCTCAAAGGCGGGAATGCAGGCGACAAGCTTAGGTCTGCATATTATGCCCATAAAATTCAGGACAGATTTTCGCGAGAGTGAGTCCTCTCGCTTCGCCTCTTCCTCTCTTCTGAAACTAGTGAGCGAAACAGCGCACCTCTGTCTCACTATATGTATCCCATGTATCTGATGCTGTCTGCCCAGAAAAAGTATGACATGTCATGCTCCCTTTGTCCAGACAGCATCAGATACACGGTCTACACATATGGCGACAGAGGGACGCTGTTTCGCTCGATCGGATTCTTGATCTGAGATTGAGGCGTCTTTTATGTCGGCGCGCATCTTGGTCCAATAAATTACCAATATTTTAATATTTTATTTGGATTGGAACGGAGGTACGGTAGGGCGCAGCCAGGTCCCCTAGGGCTCGCACATAATGCCGGCCCTGGATGCAGGTGTCATTTTGTTAGATAGCAAGAAATGTGAATCACTTTGCTAGCTAGCTATGCTGAACTTGAACTGTTAACCGCAGTTAGCATATCTCTTAGTTTTCAATGAAATGTTTTTGTCATCGGGCGGGCAGGGAGGAAAGTTCCCATTCAGTTGTCAAAATGTGTGTTGGGACAAGCATGCATTGGCAGGCAAGCTGCAGAAGGGCGAGCAGGCTGCTATTCCCCATCGTTTATCAGTGCAATTTTGACGGCCAACTACAAGCTGAAAAGGTTTGACAGGGTTTATCTACTGTTCCCTCGATTTTAGCTCATCTCGATCTAGCTAGCATTAGTCGTTGATCTTGTTGTTTTTGATGTGCAGATATGATAGCCTACTTTTCATGGTTGTTTGATCTAAAGTCCCACTGTTGCTACTGCCTGTAAACACAGTCCAGTTCAAAATGAATGATGGCAGGCCCATGCGGCAAATCGCTTATTTGCATATATGCCTACTGTAGCTCTGATTGGCTATGGCGCACCGGTCTTAGTCTGGTCCTGGACAAGACAGGGGCTTTTATTTACTGCAGTGTCTCTATTAATTGTCCAAACGCATGGCCGCTTTCACACTGTATGTTGCTATAGAACTTTCACAAATGCCTTACTCTATTTCATTCCCAAACATTCTATGAATATATGAAAACGTGAAAATGACCATATGTAAGTACTCGCTTAATAAGATTTAATGTCACTTAAACGCTGTCATTTCCACTTTATAGGAGGCTTGGGTAAAGTAAAAATGTCACAAATGTTCGAACTTCTTCAATGAATTATTTCTCAATTATGCTTTAAGATACACATATCAAATATATGTCAACAATCCTTTCTCAGAAGGACCTTTCTATGAATACAATTTTGTAAAAAAACAAAAAAACAATTCCAGTTTCGTGAGGAATCACCCATGTACTATGCATTTTAAAATACAATTTTACAAGAAGCTCATATGATACCCCATAAGCAGCCAAACCGCTGGCTCCAGTATTTCCAGGACTTAGTTGTGGTTGGTCAAATAGACAGACAGAAGACCGACAGTGTGCTTGTTTGTTTAGACCAAAAGCTGCTTTTTTTCACACGAGCCCTGAAATCAACAATACGAGTCCCTGATCACAGAGTGTTATCATGCTATGGGATATCATGTCATCTTGTATTCTTGTTACTTAACCTTGTTGCAACCCCCTGTTTCCTGGGATAACTAGATGACCAAAACCGGACTGTAAGTGATTTATTTTTTGCCCCCCCCCCCCATTATTTTTGGTCAAGAAGTGTAAAATCACCAGTAATTCAGCAAAAAAATTGTTTAATTTAGGGAAATCTGTTCCCAAGTATTTCTATAAATAAAATAAAAAAGAGATGTGATCATGCCAATGTAATCAAGGTATGAATTTGTTCATTTCAAATACAATTTATTTTTGGGCTTAGTTGTGGTCAATTTGCAGTATACAAATGACTATAGTTATTTTCCAGCCGTCCGACCATTTGCTACGACAAAAATCCCCCCCCCCCCCCCCCCCCCCCCCCCGGCTGAATCTAGTTGCTTACCCCTGACATCATGTTATATTACTACTGCACAGTTACTTCACTATTGTCCCCCCCAAAACACTGCCTTCCTCACACTTCCCTCCTCCCCGTTGCCACTGGATATGCTAGCTTCCATTGACATTCTGCTCTGAGCTGGCAGGGTCTGCCCCCTCCGTCTCTCTCTCTATGGTTTCTAGGGCGACCACTGAATGGCCGCTGCCTGACTGGCTGTATGTGAGTCAGAGAGGCGGTCATGGCGCCCGCACTGTTGAGCCCGTCTGAATAGGTGTCCGTTTTCTCATCCCTCTGCCCAATCTGCCAGCTCTGTAGACAACCAGGTCTGGCTCCAAATGCACTCAACCTTGCCATTAATGCGTTGTTTCTTCTTTCTCTCAGAGACACATGCACGCAAGCGCGTACAGACACACACTCATTTTCTCTCTCTCTCTCTTGCTCCCCCTCTTCTGCTCTCCCTCTCCCTTTATCCATTCCTTTATTTTAGGAGAAAGGGCTGAATATGGAACAACAAGGTAAGAAAAGAGGTTCAAAAGAGGAGGAAGAAGAGGGTGTCAAACACTTCCTGTGTTCCTGGAAGTGGCAGAGATGACGTCGTGTTAAAATGAAGAGCAGTTTGGTCCCGAGGCTCTCTGATAAGTCAGGGGTGGGATTCCAAATAGGGAGAGGGGATGTTTGTCTGGTGATTAATTAATCAACTTCTGAGCAAACTCGAGTGTACAATGAAGCAGTCATGGGTAGATGAGCTGGCTGTAAGACCATCTGCCACCCATCAGTCACTACGGTGGTCATACGGAGCCTTGTTAAACACTACAGTATAGTACAGGCATCTGGTAAACAGAGCACTGCTGTATATTAAGCACAGACATGACTTAGTCTTACATCAGTGAGTTGAGAAGAATGAACAGTAGCGCAGCAGTCCAGAGTTAAGAGACATTAAGATTTGATATCGCCTCTCAGCTCCCATGCCTGTTACACTATTTAAATCTCATTCTCTATGTCATTAATCATGTGCTTTGACTGTCTTCATGTTTTTATGACCTGATTTGTTTGATAAGTGGCCCAGAGTCATTAGTCAGGTTATTAAGGGTTTAGCTGAAACAGTTGTGGTGATAGTGTAAGCATACGTCCTCTGTGACTGCGCTTGTGTGTTAAAATAATGTTATGGTTTGTACTGCAAGAAGAGGAGAAAGAATAGGACATGCAAAGCTATCCAGAGCTATGTATGTATGTATGTATGTATGTATGTATGTATGTATGTACGTACGTACGTACACACTGAGTGTACAAAACATTAGGAACACCTGCTCTTTCCATTACATTGACTGACCAGGTGAAAGCTATGATCTCTTATTGATGTCACTTATTAAATCCACTTCAATCAGTGTAGATGAAGGGGAGGAGACAGGTTAAAGAGACAATTGAGACATGGATTGTGTATATGTACCATTCAGAGGGTGAATGGACAAGACAAATTATGTAAGTGTCTTTGAACAGGGTATGGTAGTAGGTGCCAGTTGCACCGGTTTGAGTGTGTGAAGAACTGCAACGTTTCTGGGTTTTTCACGCTCAACAGTTTCCCATGTGGATCAAGAATGGTTCTCCAGCCAATTTTACAAAACTATGGGAAGCATTAGATTCAACATGGGCCAGCATCCCTGTGGAAAGCTTTCGAAACCTTGTAGAGTCCTTGCCCCGACAATTTGAGGCTGTTCTGAGGGCAAAGGGGGGGGGGGGGTCCATCTCGATATTAGGAAGATGTTCCTAATGTTTTGTACACTCAGTGCATATAGATGGCACTATATATGGCACTGAATATATCTTAAAAAAAACATTGTCCCACTGACTATACAGTGTAAAATACATGTTTCAGTCCTTATTGTTTTATCATAGTTTGTGTATCTGCCCCCCCCCCCCCCCCCTCCTTAACCTCCTTCACCATCAGGCCCCCCACTCTTCCCCCTAAACCTGGGAGAATGCGGAAGCCTAGACCTCGCTCCATTTTTAATCATAAACTCTTTAATGGCAATATGGAGGCCTTCATCAAGGTACTGACTGCCCTTATTTGGCCCCCGTGTGGTCTCTCTGTGTGTAAGCTGTCTTTACTAACAGTTCTGGGGGTTCTACCTCTCTGTCCTGTCTTTGACTGCTTTTCTGTCTCACTTCAGCTCACTGACTTGCCCTTCCTTCATAGCCCTGTGCTGGGCACAACAGCTGTCTAAATAAATTGACTAAATGCCGAGACCCCTCTATTCAATCCTATAGGAAATTCTCGGACAGGACAGTCCATTGGCTTGACAGTTGGGAAAGGTATTGTTCGTCTCTCTGGTCTGGAGAAGAGTACTCAATTCTACCAATCTTGGGTTTTGAGGTTGTTTAAGTACAGAACGTAGACAGACTCTGGTCATATAAGGTTTGCTTTTGACATTCTTGCCCGTGTTTTTGCACTTGAACCCTGGCCTCTAGATGTTAAACACATTTTGGCGACGGGCCATTTGGCCCAGAACTAAGCAGGCTATGAAAATAAACACACAGAGCCATATATCCTCTGTGTAAGCCAGGATCCAACACTAGCACACTGACAGAAAGAGTGTGTACACCACAGCAGTGGAGGCCCGTGGGGCTGTTAGTGTCAGACTGTCATGGTTCTATGGCCTTGCCCCCTAACGTCTCCTCAGATGTATTCTCAGTCATAATCAATCGAATTGCCCTAGTCAACCTTGTTGTAAAAACTGAGCCACAGTCCCAGCGTCCTACAACCCACCCTATTCTCCACCATAGCCACCCACCCTCATCCCACATGGCCTCCCCAAGCTTGGGTCTCCCCCGTCCTCTACCTCGCCCCATCTCCACAGCACTGGGGCTTTTCTCTCAGGCTTGACATCTGACCTCCTCTCTCTGGACGCACTTTTCCCCTGTGCTTCTCTAACCTTGTTGTGGTTCTTCTTGCCTCTCTTCCTCTCTGTTCTGTTCATCCTGCTGCTGCCACTGTTTTCTGCCTGCTCCAGGGGAAGACGGAATGCCCGCGCCCGCAGCCAGGTATTCTGGGTATTCTGACGTACATGAGTAGCCTGGTCCCAGATCTGTTTGTGCTGTCTGCCAATGCCAATATGAGTTGGCAAGACAGCATCAACAGATCTAAGAATCAGGCTAGGGGTGAATGGGTTTGGGTTTAATGTGTAAACTAACTAACCAACATCTCTCTGCCTGCCTGGTAACGCTGTCCTTTGTCATCTGATAACCAATGAATGATGTACAGTCACTCGTGAAAGTCTACACACACAACTTGTACAGTCTTCACATTTTTCTTCCTTAAAATTAAATCTAAAAAGGAGAGTTTTTATTAATTAGGAAAATGTTCTAGAATTTTCTTTCACTTAGAAAATGTGGAGTAGGTTGTGTAGAGCTGTAGAAAAGAACATCTAATTTAATTCCTTTTAAGATTGAAATTTAAGGCAGCAAAATCTGAATACTGCAAGGGTTGTGTAGACTTTCACTGGGCACTTAATGAATATATATATAGTGGTAACCTTGTGATGAAACAGGGGTATGGGAAGAACACCACAATCTCCTATTCCCTCTGCAGACCATACTGTATATTTGGCATGATTACACACGGAGTGTACAAAACATTAAGAACACCTGCTCTTTCCATTACAGATTGACCAGGTGAATCCAGGTAAAGGCTATGATCTCATATTGATGTCACTTGTTAAATCCACTTCGATCAGTCTAGATGAAGCGGAAGAGAAAGGTTAAAGAAGGATTTTTAAGCCATGAGACAATTGATACATGGATTGTGTATGCGTGCCATTGATGGTGAATGGGCCAGACAAAAAATGTAAGTGCAAGTGGGGTATGGTAGTACATGCCATGCGCACAGGTTTGTGTTAAGAACTGCAACGCTGCTGGGTTTTTCACTCTCAGTTTCCCGTATCCAGCCAACTTGACACAATGCACCCCTACCCCTGTCCTGACGAATTGAGGCTGTTCTGAGGGCAAAAGGGGGGGGTTCCAACTCAATACAAGGAAGGTGTTCTTAATGTTTTGTACGCTCATTGTACATTAGTCATTCTCTGCACAGTCAGATAATGAATTTATTAATGTGCTGTGTTCACGCTCATAACCTGTGGTAAGTCACCTTACCTCTCTCTACACCCCTCTATGCCTCTCTGTTAGGACTCAGGGCAGGCCATACCAGTGGTGGTTGAGAGCTGTGTTCGCTACATCAATCTATATGGTAAGAGGAACACAGTAATTCATTGATAGATACAGTATGTAGTCCATAGAGTTGAATATACTACAGTAAAACCTCCATTTTGGATCTCTGTGATGTAGTTTCTCATCTTGGAATTTTGAATATGGAAACTAGCATGTAGTGGACAGACTGGGATTATGTTACTAATGGTTGTTTGGGCTATGGACATATTACACTTTTTTAATGAATATAAATGTTTCCGTTTAGTTGTGTGTTTGTGTGTCTCTGTCTTTGTGTCTCTGTCTATGTGTCTCTGTATGTGTCTGTGTTGCCAGATTTGTTTCCATCTAAGTGCTGACTTGGGTTTCTCTGCTCCAACAGGCCTTCAGCAGCAGGGCATATTCAGGATTCCCGGCTCACAGGTCGAAGTCAACGATATCAAAAATTCATTTGAGAGAGGTCGGTCCGAGCGAGGCCCCATATCCGCTTGATCGTTTTTTATTGCGTTTAGTCTGCCTCGGAATGCCACAGCCCCTCCCTCTAGGACTGTAAAGTGCAGATGGATACATAGACAGCACATATGTCATGTATGACACTGTAACGGACATGAAAAGCTAGTTTAGATGTATAGCAGCAGTAGCTACCACATTCTTAACAGAAATGCTAGTTGGGCGAAAATACTGTACTGACAAATATATCTTTGTTCTTTTTGTTGGCTAGCTAATGTTTGTCATGGACTATCTGATATCTATCTATAGAGAAAGCCGAGACATTTTCCTAAAGACGAGTTAATGAGGTGTTATATTATATTACATGACGGCTGACAGTGTTTTTACAAGCTTAATGCATTTCTTTAACAAAACATTCAGTTTACTAAGCAGATTAACTTTTCACACAAGCATGACTTGGGTTATATAGATAAAACATTCACAGTTGAATATCCAGCAAGCTTACAGTAGTGTGACTGGATGGTTGACAGCTTGTGTGATGCCTCTAGGTGAGGACCCATTGGTGGACGATCAGAGTGACCATGACATCATGGCGGTGGCAGGCGTTCTGAAGCTGTACTTCAGGGGGTTGGAGACCCCACTGTTCCCCAAAGAACGCTTTCTCGACCTCATGTCTACCATCAGTAAGTATTACTACTGTACTGCTAATGTACAATGACCTCATAGCAACCATCAGTAAGGACTGGACTAGTGTACTCCACTGGGACGGATGCGGGATTTAGATAAAAATGTATTATTAATAATTGTTTGGATATTGATATAGTAAATATGTTTACTATAGTAAAGTAGATATGCCCCTCTCCCTGTCTCTCTCAGAACTAGACTCTGGTGCAGAGAGAGCTCATCACCTTCAGCAGATCGTTGTAACTCTTTCTCGCCCCGTCATCATCGTCATGAGATACCTGTTTGCATTCCTCAACCAGTAAGTCCATATATCAGTTACCAAGTCTATATATCAACCAGTAAGTTACAACGGTGATGGAGCCAGAGAGGATGGCTGCCGTTTTATTGGCTCTTAACCAACCGTGCTGTTTTGTTTGTTTTTTCACATTGTTTGTAACTTATTTTCTACATAATGTTGCTGCTACCGTCTCTTATGACCGAAAAGAGCTTCTGGACATTAGAACAGCGATTACTCTTCTCGAATTGCACGTATCATTTTTCTTTAATGAGCCAGACGAGAAAGATATACTCCAAACACCCGAACAGGCCCTCATCCTGGAGAAAGAGACAGAGATTTTGCAGAAAGAGTTCGGGGTGCCTTGTGAGGATCAGGCGGCGAGTGGCTAATCTGCCTTTGCCATCCGTACTGTTAGCCAACGTTCAAAATGAATGGGACGAACTGAAAGCATGTATATCCTACCAACGGGACATTAAATCTGTACTATCTTATGTTTCACGAGTCGTGGCTGAATGACAACATTAACATACAGCTGGCAGGTTATACACTGTATCGGCAGGATAGAACAGCAGCCTCTGGTAAGACACGGGGCGGCGGCCTATGTATATTTGTAAACAACAACTGGTGCACGATATCTAAGGAAGTCTCAAGGTTTTGCTCGCCTGATGTGACACAAGCCTACCAGTCGAGCTAAGTTACTTCTATGCTCGCTTCGAGACAAGTAACACTGAAACATGCATGACAGCATCAGCTGTTCCGGACGACTGTGTGATCACGTTCTCCGCAGTCGATGTGAGTAAGAACTTTAAACAGGTCAACATTCACAAGGCTGCAGGGCCAGGTGGATTACCAGGACGTGTACTCCGAGCATGCGCTGACCAACTGGCAAGTGTCTTCACTGACATTTTCCACCTCTCCCTGTCCGAGTCTGTAATACCAACATGTTTCAAGCAGACCACCATAGTCCCTGTGCCCAAGAACACTAAGATAACCTGCCTAAATGACTACCGACCTGTAGCACTCACATCTGTAGCCATGAAGTGCTTTGAAAGGCTGGTCATGGCTCAGATCAACACCATTATCCCAGAAACCCTAGACCCACTCCAATTTGCATACCGCCCCAACAGATCCACAGATGATGCAATCTCTATTGCACTCCACACTGCCCTTTCACACCTGGACAAAAGGAGCACCTACGTGAGAATGCTATTCATTGACTACAGCTCAGCGTTCTACACCATAGTGGCCTCAAAGCTCATCACTAAGCTAAGGATCCTGGGACTAAACACCTCCCTCTGCAACTGGATCCTGGACTTCCTGACGGGGCCACCCCCAGGTGGTAAAGGTGGTAACAACACATCCGCCATGCTGATCCTCAACACAGAAGCCCCTCAGGAGACTGAAAATATTTGGCATGGGTCCTCAGATCCTCAAATGGTTTTGCACCATCGAGAGCATCCGGACAGGTTGCATCACTGCCTGGTATGGCAACAGCTCAGCCTGCAACTGCGAGGCACTACGGAGGGTAGTGCTTATGGCCCAGTACATCACAGGGGCCAAGCTTCCTGCCACCCAGGACTTCTTACCGCACGGCAAGTGGTCCCGGAGCGCCAAGTCTAGGTCCAAGAGGCTTCTAAACAGCTTCTACTCCCAAGCCATAAGACTCCTGAACATCTAATCAAATGGCTACCCAGACTATTTGCCCCCCCCCCCCCCCCTCTACACTGATGCTATTATCTATGCATAGTCACTTTAAAAACTCTACCTACATGTACGTATTACCTCGACACTGTTGCCCCCGCACATTGACTCTGTACCTGTACCACCTGTATATAGCCCCGCTATTGTTATTTTACTGCTGCTCTTTAATTATTTGTTATTTTTATCTCTTACTTTTTTGGGGGGTATTTTCTTGAAACTACATTGTTGGTTAAGGGCTTGTAAGTAAGCATTTCACTGTAAGGTGTAACCTGTTGTATTCGGCGCATGTGACAAATAACATGTGATTTGATCACTATAATAATGCTATATGTTTATGGTGAAATCCAATCGGAAAGATGGTGTTCAGAGGTGGCTCATTTAGGGAGAAAGAGGAGGGTAGTCCTCATTAAATGAGGAAAAATGAAGATAAACCGTATTTTTAAAAAAAATGTTCAGTCAAAGTGTTCAGTCATTATAAAAACATGTGTTTATGAACAAACCCAATAAATATACCCATACTGTATTATGGATAATTGTTTTGTTTGTTAATTCCCCATTGTTTCTCTCTAGTCTATCCCAATACAGTGATGAGAACATGATGGATCCCTATAACCTGGCTACCTGCTTCGGCCCGACTCTGATGCCCATACCTGATGACCATGATCCTGTGGCCTGCCAGACGCACGTTAATGAGGTCATCAAGACCATCATCATCCACAACGAGGTCATCTTCCCGAGTCACCGTGAGCTGGACGGACCAGTCTATGAGAAGTGCATGGCTGGAGGAGAGGAGTACTGGTTAGTGATTGGATGGAGAATAACCAATGGAGAAAAGGACGTAAGGTCACTGGATCCAGTTCTGCATTTCAAATGACTTGACCCTCTTGTTGATGTAGTTTAGCCCAAAGCACTAGACTGTGTCGTTCTTTATCATTATCCAAATCTATTAATCAATCAATGAATGTATGCATTTTTTCCCTCTATCTCTCTCCCACACCATTCAGTGACAGTCCCCATAGTGAGCCAGGTGCCATTGATGAAGTGGACAATGGTACAGGACCTCCCACCAGTGATGACGAACTAGAGCAAATCGAGGCCATTGCTAAGTTCGACTACGTGGGGCGTACTCCCAGAGAGCTTTCCTTTAAGAAGGGGGCATCTCTGTTGTTGTACCTGAGAGCCTCTGATGACTGGTGGGAGGGACGACACAACGGAGTGGATGGACTCATCCCACATCAGTACATTGTGGTCCAGGACATGTAAGTACAGAATGAGCACTTCGTATGTCACATTTCTATGTAAGTGCTCGAATGCTACCAACTACTCAAATGCTACACAGTTTTGTTTAGGATAAAAACATATATTGTATTCTGAGTCAACTAGAGACAGACTCTGCACCAGGACACTGTGGTCCTCCAGGTTATGTGAGTCCATGTGCACTGTCTCATTCACCAGCTGTATTTGGTCAATAACAGGTAACAGATGAACTGTGCCCAAAGGGCATTAGTCTGTTACTGTCGGAGTCGGGATATACTGTCTGAGTCGGTCCAGCCATCTGGATTCTCAGTTCATCGTGCCAACAGGAATAAACATCTCTCCGGGAAGAAGAAGGGCGGGGGTGTATGTTTCATGATGAATGACTCATGGTGTAATTGTGATAACATACAGGAACTCAAGTCATTTTGTTCACCCGACCTAGAATACCTCACGATCAAATGCCCAACCGTATTATCTCTCAAGAGAATTCTCTTCGATTATATTCACAGCCTTCTATATCCCCCCTCAAGCCCATACCACGACTGGCCCTCAAAGAACTTCACTGGACTTTATGCAAACTGGAAACCTTATATCCCGAGGCTGCATTTATTGATTTTAACAAAGCAAATTTGAAGAAAAGGCTGCCTAAATTCTATCAGCATATCGACTGTAGTACTAGCACTGCTAAAACACTAGAGCACTCTTACTCCAACTTCCGGGATGCATACAAGGCCCTCCCCTGCCCTCCTTTTGGCAAATCTGACCACGACTCCATTTTCCTCCTCCCTTCCTATAAGCAAAAACTCAAAACGGGAAGTACCCGTGCTAAGGACTATTCAACGCTGGTCTGACTAATCGGAATCCACGCTTCAAGATTGTTTTGATCATGCAGACTGGGATATGGTCCGGGTAGCTTCCGAGAATAATGTTGACGAATATACCAAAACGGTAACTGATTTTATCAGGAAGTGTATAGGAGATGTTGTGCCCACTGTGACTATCAAAACCTACCCTAACCAGAAACCATGGATAGATGGCAGCATTGGCGCAAAACTGAAAGCGTGAACCACCGCATTTAAACATGGCAAGGTGACTGGGAATACGGCAGAATACAAACAGAGTAGTCATTCCCTCTGCAAGGCAACCAAACAGGCAAAACGTCAGTATAGAGACAAAGTAGAGTCGCAATTCAGCGGCTCAGACACGAGACGTATGTGGCAGGGTCTACAATACAATCACGGACTACAAAAGGAAGACCAGCCACGTCGCAGACACCGACGTTTTTCCAAGGACTGTTGGCTCTCCTTCTCCGTGGCCGATGTGAGTAAGATATTTAAACGTGTTAACCCTCGCAAGGCTGCTGGCCCAGACGGCATCCCTAGCCACATCCTCAGAGCATGCGCTGATCAGCTGGCTGGTGTGTTTACGGACATATTCAATCTCTCCCTATCCCAGTCTGCTTTCCCTACATCCTTCAAGAGGGCCACCATTGAACCTGTACCCAAAAAGGCGAAGGTAACTGAACTAAATGACTATCGCCTCGTAGAACTCACCTCTGTCATAATGAAGTGCTTTGAGAGACTGAGAATTTGACAGAGGTAATAAACTGCCCATTGATCAGCACAGCAATTGAGAAAACCACCATGTTTGCAAAACAAGATTTTCTGAACTTATGTCAATATTACACAGGTAACGGTTACAGAAATCAGGCGGACAGGCTCTATAGACCTCTAGGTATGAGTGACTGTGTCCAACACACCACCACCTGGTGTTGTGTTGGGCACCTACTGACCCCCCAAAAGATTTAATGAAATACATTTTTTTTCTCAATGACATGTATTCCTAAATAAAAAGGTTTTAAGGAAATACAGGCAGGCACTACATTACTTCAAGACTTAACAGCTCGTTCAATCTGGCATGATGGTCTTTTAAGTATAAAAGAAAAGATTGTTTTCAAATAATTTCAAAAGTTTTAAAAGTTAGTGGAATGGGATTAGTGTGTGGTGTGTGAAGAATCCAATACGTTAACTTGCATGGGGTACAAATCCCATTATTGTGGGAGCACCTCCTCGTAGAGTATGAATTAGGCTGTTTGAGAAGGTTTGAATCCTAAGCAACCTGTATACACATTGTTTGAAGTAGAATAGACCAACATAGCTACTGTAGCATGTCAAAAATTTCTGCTGGAAAACCTTGGTAGAGCATGGGTGGAGAAGGCATTGTGGTGCTCATGTGAATTATCTTTTTTTTCCGGCTTCAGACCAATGCCTACTCCTCACTTAAAACAGTTTTTTGTTTTTATAATAAGTATAAGAGCCTCTCCTCATTCCCCGGAGGCAACACCTACTCATGACAAAGATGGAACGTTAAGGTCACTCTGTAACTGGTCATTTATCCTTCCAGAACTCTGCCCGACAGCCAATCACCATTCATCACTGTGAGACGGCATAATTAAACCCTAATTAGGGAGAAGAAACAGGATGTGTCCCAAATGGCAACCTATTGCCTTTTTAGTGCACTACTTCTGTTCAGAGCCCTGGTCAAAAGTAGTGCACTATAAAAATAATAGAGTGCCATTTGAGATGCATACACACTCATCTCCAGCTGATCCTCAGGCCTATCGATTCACGTCACAAGGGGGCCCAGGGTAACCGGGGAATGGGTGTTGTGCTTGTTAATGATGCCTTGAAGTCATCTGGCCGCAGATGACATTGACATTTCATAATGAGTTAGATTCTGATTCTGAAGGACCTTTTATTGTGTTTGTTGAGATGTTAGTTGAGGATAGTCTTTGGTGTAAGGGTGTCAAGCAAAGTCCTGATCATTTGAATAAACCCTGTGTTCTCCTCTCTGTCTCTCCTTTACCTCAGGGACGATGCATTCTCAGACAGTCTGAGTGGGAAGGCTGAGAGTGAAGCCAGTAGTGGACCCCACCAGGAGGACAGAGACAGGACCTCATCCAGGAACCAAGACCATGACCGCAGCTCCCCCTGCGAACACACACAACATACCCCTGAACACCGCTATGGAGCTGCTTTGGGAAGGTAGCGACTTGGTTGATTCACCAGTCACAGATTCTGAAGAAATGCAGATTAATACAGGTTTTCTTGACACATGCAGGATTACTTGTTTTCCTTCCATGAGGAGTCTATAATAATGGTTAATTTAGTGTAGTTTTATAGACTGAACTATATTTTATATCTGCACCATGCCTACACCCTGTCCAGTCCTGTCGTTGCAATGATGCTGTCCTGACAGTCTGTCTACTCTGTGTGTTGTGGCTCAACAGGGTGAGGGTTCGTTCAGATGGTGCTGCTATCCCTCACCGCAGGGGCACAGCCGACACCCACAGCCCTACCAGAGGTATGGACATGCCCTCTAGGGTCATACCTCGCCCCTGCAGCCCTCACAAGATGTCCGTCAGCAGGGGCCGCATGGACAGTCCAGAGAAACACCATCTCAGCACGTTTGGCAGCGCAGGAAGTATCAACCACCCAGACAGGAAGTGCTTCCCCGATGGCTCCGTCCTCAGACCATCCACCGGCTCCACCCGCCATGGTAGCCTTGGTGACCACAAATCACTGGAGGCCGAGGCCCTGGCAGAGGTGAGAGTCTATGAAGTAAAGCAATAAAGAACTCACAAAAGCCAAAAGGTGAGGTGCTGACTAACGGATGATAAACTAACCTATTGAAGAAAGAATGTTGCTCCTTGCTTGTGGACTTATTTAACCAAAGTTTTGGTTAAAGGGCCTTTATCAGGGTATGCAGAAGTGAGACTCTAATCACTGCAATAAAGACTTGACAGTTTAACAAATATAACGGTGGCTCGCTAAAAGCAACTGATTCAGTGGGTGAAGTCAGGCAAGACCAAACGGCCCTTTATTATTCATAATACATATCGGCTGTTCTTTTCATTTCACCTTTTCATGCCAAGGCAGCCAGGTTTAGAGTTGTTCAGTGGAAAGCTAATGAGGATATTCTCCTGTCTGTGGTTCAGAGACAGAGAGAGGCATACAGACTCTTAGGGAGAGAGACAGACAGACAGGGAGAGAGAGAGATTGAGAGAGGGCGAGAGATGTATTCTCAGAATGTGTCCAGTACATTCTATGGATCCGAGGCAGGACACAGAAGAACAAAGTCAAAGGCAGCAGCGGGAAGGATATCTGAGAGAGAGGCTCATTCTTTGACCCGTGTTTCTCATTTCCTAATTACTGTTCAGTCTGTTAGCTGCTGCTATCTCCACATTTAAATATGGCTCCCTTTGTGTGCTTCATTAGAGAGAGAATATTGGAACCGTTTGTGAGGTGTTAATTTGTCCATTTATCCCTGCTTTCAACAAGAAAAGCGTTTAGTTTTTATTCTGAAGAGTTGGTACGTCAGTGTTTCGTTTGAGAATTAACAAAACGTCAGAGCAGATGTCTGAATGGGCCATTCTTTTTTTGTCATTTAAAAAAAATGGTTTCTAATACTCTGTGTAGGAGAGTATCGTCATCATTGACTACGATGGACAGCCAAGACGTTGCAGTAAATAAGACAGGATTAATATCAGTATTTAGTGAAACTGTGTGTGTTACAGGACATAGAAAAGACCATGAACACCGCCCTGCATGAGCTACGTGAGCTGGAGCGTCAGAATGTGGCCAAGCACGCTCCCGATGTGGTCCTGGACACCTTGGAGCCCCTGAAGCAGCAGCAACCCTCCTCCTCCGGGTCCGGACCACCCTCTGAGCCCCCCGGCAGCCCCCTGCACACTAACACCATGGCCATCCGAGACCCTGACGCTGCCCTACGCCGTAGCAGCTGTTCCTCGTCCACCGAGACCATGAGCACCTTCAAACCGACTGCACGGAGGCCCATCGCCCCCCTGAGGCCACCGCCGATCAGACCCCTCCGGCCTGCCCCCATCCACCCGGGACATGGCCATGGACAGGGGCAGCACAGGTCCAGTAGTTCCAGCTCCTCAGGCATGGGTAGTCCAGCCTCTATCACCCCCACAGACAGGGTGTTCCCCAAGGCACCATCCCCGTCCCCCTCCACTTCCTCCTCGTCCTCAGACAAACAGGGTAACATGTAGCCTGGCTGAGCAGGCTGCAGCAGTCCCAGACAGAGCCCAGGAACTGTTGTATGAACTGACTAAGCAGGCTGCAGCATAGCCCTATATAGGACACTGTGTATCCACGCATGGCTGTCCTAAAAGGCTAAAATGGAGAGCCTGGAAAATAACTGGCTAAATGTTTTAGGGGGGGTTCGTGTTTCTGAAAATCCTGCTACTGAAGGCATATCTATATTCTGTAACTCCTTGTTAGTCCACACTAATAGTATAATGTGTGGATATCTGTAAAAAAAAAAAAAAACGTTCTGAGACTCTTTTCTCCAAACCGGCAGCGTCTTCTTCATTTCTGCTGGCTGTGACAAAATAAACACTTTGAGGCCTTGTCTCTGTGGGAACAATATCGACCACTAACTAGTAGGAGGTTGGATTCAACATGTAGGATGAGGGCTGATTAATTGATTTATTGACAGCTGAACATCCACCAGTATTGACTGTGCTTGTCGGTGGAGATTATGAATCACTCAGCAGAAACATGAACCCTACTATGATAATCATTATAAATGATGTTTCTACTCTCCCCACGTGGCACATAACTGCCACAGAACAAACCTGATCAAAGGGATGCACTGGATAACTCTTTGTTTACTGTTCTAGCCATAGAGAGATATCTGGGGTTTGTTTTTCAGAATAACAAACCCTCTCAAATGGAAGCTTGGTGTTTGTGAGCTGGGAGTCTGAGACTAGCATTTATTACTCTGCAGATTGTAATAAGTATTCCTATCTTTCTTTCTCCCTCTTTTTCTCTGTATCTCTCTTTCTCTCCTTTTCTCTGTCTCTCTCTCTCTTTCTCCCTCTCTTTTTCTCTCACTGTCTCGCTCTCTCCAGTTTGAGATTAGCGGTGGTACCTCAAGAAAAGAGCAAACACCTTGTCATGACCCGACCCAGTCTACTAAAGAGAATAATGCACTGATTTGATTTGGTCATTCTCTGTGAGCCTGAACTAGTTGATCCTGCATACTGTATGTGCAGTATATTGATACAGTTATGTGTATGAAGACAAAAGAGCATCAGTGTATGTAACAAGGTTAGTTGTGCTGTTACATGTGGACCGGATCTCTTACCTGGTGAAGTAGATTGCACACTTACCACTGTTTTCTTGTAGGCCTACTTTGGACTTGTACAGTATATAGATGGACTTGCTTGCTTGGTGGTATGTGTTCCTGTATGTATTATATGAGGGATCATTAATCAGCAAAACACATGTTAAAAGTGTTATAGATACATTTCAAATGGAAAATAATATGCATAAAGTTGAAAACTACCTGTATGTATGAATAACATGGTATGATAGACACAGGATATATATATAATCATTATATAGTAAGTAGATTTTGTAACTCTTAACCTTGCACAGGCATTAACAGAACAAGAAAATAAATGTGGGGAATCTGTATCTGAAATGGTCTTTTGGTACTCTTTTGTTGAAATTATACCACACTGACCCTTGGTGGTAAAAAGTTGCAAATACACGTGTTACAATACAGCAGAGTCAGATTGGTAATTTGGTTTGTTGTGCCACTTAGTGGTGAAGATAGAAACAACACTTCCACTTTAGTGTGGGCAAAGATTATCTGATGTATTGACAAAATATTACACTGACCACAATCAAATAGAAATACATGCCCTCAACGATGGAAGGCAGGTGAGATCAGGTGGAAACATTCAAGCCAATGAGAATGGCTGATAGTTGTGCCTGTTGTTCACACACGTAAGTTGTTTTTCTCAAAGTTGCCAGAATGCAAAGTGCATCCACTTATCAGTACATTTGGTATTTATTAGGGTCCTGGGGGTCCACACAAAACATAATACAGAACATTAAAAGACAACAACAGCAGCTCAAGGACAGAACTACATACATTTAAAAATGGCACACATAGCCTACAGTGCATTCGGAAAGTTTAAAATAAATTTTAACTAGGCAAGTCAGTTAAGAACAAATTCTTATTTACATTGACAGCCTACCGGGGAACAGTGGGTTAGTTGCCTTGCTCAGGGGCAGAACGACAGATTTTTACCTTGTCAACTTGGGGATTCGATCCAGCAACCTTTCAGGTACTGGCCCAACGCTCTATCCACTAGGCTACCTGCCACCCCAAATATTCAGACCCCTCTACTTTTTCCACATTTTGTTACGTAAAAAAAATTAAAATCATTCAGTTTTAAAATAAGCCTATCTACACACAATACCCCAGAATGACAAAGCGAAAACAGGTTTTTAGAAATGTTTGAAAATGTATTGAAAATATAAAAAAAACATACCTTATTTACATACTTATTCAGACCCTTTGCTTTAAGACTTGAGCTCAGGTGCATCCTGTTTCCATTGATCATCCTTGAGATGTTTCTACAACTTGATTGGAGTCAACCTGTGGTAAATTCAATTGATTGGACATGATTTGGAAAGGCACACACCTGTCTATGTAAGGTCCCTCAGTTGACAGTGCATGTCAGAGCAAAAACCAAGCCATGAGGTCGAAGGAATTGTCCGTAGAGCTCCGAGACAGGATTGTGTCGAGGCACAGATCTGGGGAAGTGTACCAAAAACTGTCTGAACATTTTTTGCAGCATTGAAGGTCCCCAAGAACAGTGGCCTCATCATTCTTCAAATCAAATTGCATTTGTCACATGCAACAAGAGTAGACCTTACCATGAAATGCCTACTTACAAGCCCTTAACTTCTTGCAACTATAGGGGGTGCTGTTTTGCATTAGCATAATTTGGTCTACAGATTAAACTGTCTAGTACTCAATTCTTGCTCGTACAATATGCATATTATTGTTATTATTGGATAGAAAACACTCTAGTTTCTATAGCCGTTTGAATTATGTCTCTGAGTGGAACAGAACTCATTCTACAGCACTTTTCCTCCCAGTGAGTGAGTTTTCAGAACTCTTGGCCTCTGGTTCCAGATCAGTTTTAAAGCCACTGTTAATCCTATGAGGATACAAACACTGCCCACGCCTTCCTCTAGATGTCAGTAAGTGGTGACAATTTGAATGGAGTCGATTGCGCAATCATGGGCTCTATAAATGACAAAATACCGGAAGTAGCCTTCCTTTGGACACTGCGCTCAACGCAAGAAGGATATCTGACTGGCCTTTTTCCAAGCCTTGGTTTAGCCAGTAATATAGCGTCGGTCATCTTTTTACTCGTTATAGGTGTTAGAAACATCATAAGGTAGTTAATTTAAACCGTTTTATAGCAATTTATATCCGTTTAGTGCGATTTTGAGGCATTGCTTTGTAATACACTTTGAAGCTCCGGGCACGTTTCGGGGTCCCGGTCGTACGTTAGTGGGCATTTCGACGGACAAGTGGACATCTTTCGACCAAAAGAAGATTAGACCCAAGAAAGGATTCATTGCCCAAGATTCTGATGGGAGAACAGCTCATAGTAAGAACAATTTATGATGATAAATCGTGTTTCTGTCGAAAAATGTTAAACGCTTATGCCGCCATTTTGTTTGCTATAGCTTCGCTTGGCGCAACCTGTATTGAAAAGTAAGGATAATTTTAAAAATGTAATTCCGCGATTGTATTAAGAATTAAATTGTCTATCAATCGCTGTCCACCCTGTATTTTTTTAGTCAAGTTTATGAGTATTTATGTATAAGACTAGATCACTGTCTAATATGGTGCACGACATTTTCTGACCAGCTGTGCTACTTTTGTCATTGTCTAACCATGATTTTGGTGGCTAAATATGCACATTTTCGAACAAACTCTATATGTATGTTGTAATATGATGTTACAGGAGTGTCATCTGAAGAATTCTGAGAAGGTTAGTGAAAAGATTTATATATTTTGGCGATGATAACGATATTGCTCTCTTTGGCTTGAATCAGTGCTCGGGTAACGTTTGCATATGTGGTATGCTAATATAACGATTTATTGTGTTTTCGCCGTAAAACACTTAGAAAATCTGAAATGTTGTCTGAATTCACAAGATCTGTGTCTTTCCATTGCTATGTGCTGTGTATTTTTAAGAAATGTTTTATGATGAGTAAATTGGTAATACAAGTTGCTCTCTGTAGTAATTCTAGGAGCTTTGGTGAGATTTGTGATGGTGGCTGCAATGGCAAACTATGATTTATACCTGAAATATGCACATTTTTCTAATAAACCTATCCTATACAATAAATATGTTATCAGACTGTCATCTGATGAGGTTTTTTCTTGGTTAGTGGCTATCAATATCTTAGTTTAACCGAATTGGTGATAGCTACTGGTGTTGAGAGAAAATGGTGGACAAAGAAAAATTGTGATTTTTGCTAACGTGTTTAGCTAATAGATTTACATATTGTGTCTTCCCTGTAAAACATTTTAAAAATCTGAAATGGTGGCTTTATTCACAGGATCTGTATCTTTCATTAGGTGTCTTGGACTTGTGATTTAATGATATTTAGATGCTACTATTTAATTGTGACGCTATGCTAGCGATGCTAATCAGTGTGGGGGGGGGGGGGGGGGGGGGGGGGGGGGGGGGCGTGCTCCCGGACCCGGGGTAGAGGCTTGTGAAAGGTTAAAACTTCTTATGGCTGGAATCCCGTTAACGGGATCGATATGACAACAGCCAGTGAAAGTGCAGGGTGCCAAATTCAAACAACAGAAATATCATAATTAAAATTCCTCAAACATACATGTGTCTTATACCATTTTAAAGGTAATATTGTTGTTAATCCCACCAGTGTCCGATTTCAAATAGGCTTTACAGCGAAAGCACCACAAACGATTATGTTAGGTCACCGCAAAATACCAGAAAAACACAGCCAATTTTCCAGCCAAAGAAATCAGTCTCAAAAAGCAGAAATAGAGACAAAATTAATCACTAACCTTTGATGATCTTCATCAGATGACACTCATAGGACTTCATGTTACACAATACATATATGTTTTGTTCGATAAAGTTCATATTTATATCCAAAAACCTCAGTTTACATTGGCGCCATGTTCAGAAATGCCTCCAAAATATCCGGAGAAATTGCAGAGAGCCACGTCAAATAACATAAATACTCTACATAAACTTTGATGAAAGATACATGTTTTACATAGAATTAAAGATACACTTGTTCTTAATGCAACCACTGTGTCAGATTTCAAAAAGCTTTACAGCAAGAGCACAATATTCATTAATCTGAGAACAGCGTTCAGCCACAAAAGGAAGCCATACAGTTACCCGCCAAATTGTGCAGTCAACAAAACTCAAAAAAAGCATTATAAATCTTCACTTACCTTTGCTGTTCTTCATCGGAATGCACTCCCAGGACTCCCACTTCCACAACAAATGTTTGTTTTATTCGGTAATGTCCATCATTTCTGTCCAAATAGCTATTTTTTTTTAGCGTGTTTGGTAAACAAATCCAAAGTCAGGAAGCGCATTCACTAAAAGCAGACGAAATTTCAAAAAGTTCCGTAACAGTCAGTAGAAACATGTCAAACGATGTATTGAATCAATCTTTAGAATGTTTTTAACATAAATCCTCAAAATGTTCCAACCGGAGAATTACATTGACTTCAGATGTGTGATGGAACAGAGCTCCCTCATATGAACGCGCATGGTCAGAGCATGGTCACCTCATGGCAGACCTGACTAATTCCTGTCTCCTTCGGCCCCACTTCACAGTAGAGGCACCCGACAGGTTCTACAGACTGTTGACATCTAGTGGAAGCTGTAGGAAGTGCAAACTCATCCATATCCCACTGTGTATTCAATAGGAGCTGGGTTGAAAATCGACCAACCTCAGAATTCCCACTTCCCGTTTGGATTTTTTCTCAGGTTTTTGCCTGCCATATGAGTTCTGTTATACTCACAGACATCATTCAAACAGTTTTCGAAACTTCAGAGTGTTTTCTATCCAATACTAATAATATTATGCATATATTAGCAACTGGGACTGAGGAGCAGGCAGTTTACTATGGGCACCTCTGGGCACCTTTCATCCAAGCTACTCAATACTGCCCCTGCAGCCATAAGATGTTAACCAACAATGCAGTTCAAGAAATACAGTAAAGAAAATATTGACTAAATAAACTAAAGTAAAAAATGAAAAGTAACACAATAAAATAACAAAAACGAGACTATATACAGGGAGTACCGGTACCGAGTCAATGTGCAGGGGGTACAGGTTAGTTGAAGTAATTTGTACATGTAGGTAGGAGTAAAGTGACTATGTATAGATAATAAACAGCGTGTAGCAGCAGTGTAAAAATGAAGGGGGGTAGGGTGTCAATGTAAATAGCCTGGGGGACCATTTGATTAATTGTTCAGGAGTCTTATGGCTTGGGGGTAGAAACTGTTAAGGGGCCTTTTGGACTTAGACTTGGCGCTCCGGTACCGCTTGCCGTGCGGAAGCAGAGTGAACAGTCTATGACTTGGGTGACTGGAGTCTTTGAAAATGTTTTGGGCCTTCCTATGACATTGCCTAATACATAGGTACTGGATGGCAGGAAGCTTCGGTCCAATGATGTACCAGGCTGTACGCACTACCCCCTGTAGCGCCTTACGGTCGGATGCAGAGCAATTGCCATACCAGGAGTCGATGCAACCGGTCAGGATGCTCTCGATAGTGCAGCTGTAGAACTTTGAGGATCTGTCGATCCATGCCAAATCTTTTCTATCTCCTGAGGTGGAAAAGTCATTTTCGTGCCCTCATCACTTCTTTCTTGGTGTGTCATGACAGTTTGTTGGTGATGTGGACACCAAGGAACTTGAAACTCTTGACCTGCTCCACTACAATCCCGCCTATGTGAATTGGGGTGTGTTCAGCCCTCCTTTTCCTGTAGTCCACAATCATCTCTTTTGTCTTGCTCACATTGAGGGAGAGGTTTTTGTCCTGGCACCACATTGCCAGGTCTCTGACCTCCTCCCTAAAGGCTGTCTCACTGTTGTCCGTGATCAGGCCTACCCCCATTGTGTCGTCAGCAAGCTTAATGATGGTGTTGGAGTCGTGCTTGGCCACGCAGTCGTGGTTGAACAGGGATTACAGGAGGGGACTAAGCACACAGCCCTGAGGGGCCCCTGTGTTGCGGATCAGCTGGCAGATGTGTTGTTGCCTACCCTTACCACCTGGGGGTGGCCCGTCATGAAGTCCAGGATCCAGTAGCAGAAGGAGGTGTTTAGTCCCAGGGTCCTTAGCTTAGTGATGAGCTTTGTGGGCACTATGGTGTTGAAAGCTGAGGTGTAGTCAATGAACAGCATTCTTACATAGGTGTTCCTTTTGTCCAGGTGGGAAATGGCAGTGTGGAATGCAATAGAGATTGCGTCATCTGTGAATCTGTTGGGGCGGTATGCGAATTGGAGTGGGTCTAGGGTTTCCGGGATGATGGTGTTGATGTGAGCCATGACCAGCCTTTCAAAGCACTTCATGGCTACCGACGTGAGTGCTACGAGACAGTAGTCATTTAGGAAGGTTATCTTCGCTTTCTTGGGCACAGGGACTATCTGTTTGAAACAAGTAGGTATTACAGACTTGGTCAGGGAGAGGTTGAAAATTTCCAGTTGGTCAGTGCTTGCTCTGAGTACACGTCCTGGTAATCCATCTGGCCCCATGGCCTTGTGAATGTTGACCTGTTTAAATGCTTACATCGGCTACGGAGAGCGTGATCACACAGTCATCTGGAACAGCTGGTGTTCTCATTCATGCTTCAGTGTTGCTTGCCTCGAAGTGAGCATAAAAGGCATTTAGCCCGTCTGGTAGGCTCGCATCACTGGGCAGCTCGCAGCTGGGTTTCCCTTTCTAGTCCGTAATAGTTTGCAAGTCCTGCCACATCCGACGAGCGTCAGAGCCGATGTTGTAAGATTGATCTTAGTCCTGTATTGAAGCTTTGCCCTTTTTATGGTTCGTCTGAGGGCATAGCGGGATTTCTTATAAGCATCCGGATTAGTGTTCTGCTCCTTGAAAGCGGCAGCTCTAGCCTTTAGCTCGGTACGGATGTTGCCTGTAATACATGGCTTCTGGTTGGGATATGTAGGTACGGTCACTGTGGGAATGATGTAGTCAATGCACTTACTGATGAAGCCGGTGACTGAGGTGTTATACTCCTCAATGCCAATGGATGAATACCAGAACATTTTCCAGTCTGTGCTAGCAAAACAGTCCTATAGCGTAGCATCCGCGTCATCTGACCACTTACGTATTGAGCGTGTCACTAGTACTTCCTGTTTTAGTTTTTGCTTGTAAGCAGGAATCGGGAGGATATAATTATGGTCAGATTTGCCAAATGGAGGGCGAGGGAGAACTTTGCATGCGTCTGTGTGTGGAGTAAAGGTTGTCTAGAGTTTTTTTTCTCCTCTGGTTGCACATGTGACATGCTGGTGGAAATTAGGTAAAACTGATTTAAGTTTGCCTGCATTAAAGTCCCTGGCCACTAGGAGCGACGCTTCTGGATGAGCAATTTCTTTTTTGCTTATAGCCTTTTACAGCATCGGTTTGTGTTGGTAAATAGATGGCTACGAAAAATGGATAGTGTGGTCTACTGTACAGCTTATCATGAGGTACTCTACCTCAGGTGAGCAATACCTCAAGACTTGCATAATATTAGACATCGCACACCAGCTGTTATTGAGAAATAGACACACACCACCTCGTCTTGCAGGACGTAGCTGTTCTGTCCTACTGATGTACGGAAATCCAGCCAATTGTATATTATCCGTGTTGTCGTTCAGCCACGACTCTGTGAAACATAAGATAATACAGTTTTTAATGTCCCGTTGGTAGGATAGTCTCGAACGGAGCTCATTCAGTTTATTCTCCAGTGATTGCACGTTGGCCAATAGAACGGATGGTAGAGGCGGGTTACCCGCTTGCCGACATTCTCACAATGCACCCCGATCTCCGCCCCTTGTACCTCCGTCTTTTCTTCACGCAAATTACAGGAATCTGGGCCTGGTCTCGGAGAAACAGTATATCCTTTGCGTCAGACTCCTTAAAGAAAGAATCTTTGTCCAGTTCGAGGTGAGTAAGTGCCTTTCTTATCCAGAAGCTCTTTTCGGTCATAAGAGATAGTAGCAGCAATATTATATACAAAAACACACAGAATAGCACAGTTGGTTAGGAGCCCATAAAAATGGCAGCCACCCCCTCCGGCACCATTATCATTCTTAAATGGAAGGAGTTTGGAACCACCATGACTCTTCCTAGAGCTGGCCTCCCGGCCAAACTGAGCAATCACAGGGAGAAGGGCCTCGGTCAGGGAGGTGACCAAGAACCCGATGGTTCTCAAGAGTTCCTCTATGGAGATGGTTGTCCTTCTGGAAGGTTCTCCCATCTCTGCAGCACTCCACCAATCAGGCCTTTATGGTAGTGGCCAGACAGAAGTCACTCAGTAAAAGGCACGACAGCGCGCTTGGAGTTAGCTCATTTCCTGTCACTGTTCCTTTACATTTTGGAGATGGTTGTCATGGTAACGGCAGTTCCTGTGCAAAAAATACCATTTCAGAACAAACAAAAAAATCTGATCTGTTTACAGGAAACTGCAGTGCCATTTTCCCTTCGTTTTCCTCCATTTGGGCCAGCCCCCTAGCAATGGAGTTCCAGCCGATGGGATTCAGCCCCTCACCATTTGAGTGACAGTTAGCAAGATGCACACACAGCAGAGTGAGAGAGAGTGAGCAATGACGTGATGCACATATGTGACGAGGTATGCAATTTTCGGGGACCACTTTAGACTTGTGAGTGCTACTTTCAGAACTACGTACTAAAAAGTATACACAATTACCGAAGAATCTCTAAGTAACACAGATGCAATGCTCACACTACTATCAAGGTAAATTAACTTACATACTAGCAAGATTGTTGCTTGCATGCAGGGCCAGGCATACATAGATTAGACAAAGGAGATGCTCAAAATCCTGGTAGTTCTCGATTTTTGGACTATTGTCTTTATTTTGCTTTATCATTGACTTAAGGAAGCCAAGCTAACGTAAACTCACTCACTTTTGTACATCGCCTTGGTCCGTACAATTGACCGTATTCTAGCGCCCCAAAAAAGTAATACTTCCAGATCAACTGTAATGTCAATACCGTTGTAAAGCACACTTTCTCCCCTTTCCAACAAAATTAATGACATGACCTAGATGCTGCCCATTTCTGCATGATTCAAGGTGGCAATGAGCCCCGTCGGGTCTTTTTAAAAATGGCGGGTGGGGAAGCGAAACTAATGCGTGATAGTGAGAAGGAGAGATGTTGTGTGGCAAAATAGCTTTTTTTCACTCGATCTGTCCAACTTATCACCTTATCGCCTCTAAAATGTCAATAAAACACTAAAGAGTTTATATAATGTGTGATTACATACCTATTTGAAGGTTTGTCGAATTTGAGTCAGGTTTTTAGGACGGTGCTAAAGTGATCTTCAGATCTTGCAGTGACGACGCAAAATATGACTAGGTATCCCCCCTTACCCCGTCACTGTCCATTTATTGTTTTTAAACGATGAGAGAAGTGCTACACCTGGTGGAGAGAGATTGTAAGACAGAAATAGTTGCTTTATGCGTTACCGCATGACACGTCACGATGTAACGGAGGGTCAGTTTTTTAAAACTTTTCTCCAATACTATAGACCCATTACCATGTCGATCAACGCTTGAATAGAAACGTGTTCATACCCCAGATTTTGAAGTCAACACAGTCGCTACAGTCCCATTAGTTTTCTTTGCAGCCTCGTTTGAATGTCACGGTTGCGCACATTTGTACGGAATGGGGTGAGTTTACAGCTAGTACTGAAATAGGACATGTTTTTGAGTTACGTTTTTAGCCCAAAGCCTTGTATTTAAGCAAAACAACTTAAGGTAGGCAACTTCTTCAGCCTGACTGGCTTTCATTTAAATGCTAGCGTTAGCCACGCTAGCTCGCGATTAGCATGAAGACACAGAAAAGCTCACATAAAGCAAATTTGACAACCTTGTAAAACCTTTGCTAACATCTAATGTTACATGTCAGCTTTCGAAGAGAGTACACTTTAATGTACACGTTCACTTTTTGAATATATTCCATCTAAGCTTATTAGGGTAAAATAACTTCAGGCATATACCCAGTACTTATTCAAAGGAATAGGGTTCCCATTCCTTCTGCTTTATTTCTCACCGCAGTGAGACCGGGTCTGGCTCTCGACCTGTAACCTGCCCCTCCGCCTGCCCTGCCGGAAGCTGGGTTCGCGGTTTGTGGGGCCATTTAAAGTCCTGAGGAGGGTGAACGAGGTATGTTACAGATTACAGCTTCCCTCTGATTTTCATATTAACCCCTCGTTCCATGTGTGTCTCAGGCCGGTGGTGGCTGGTCCGCTCCAGGAATCTGAGGTACGGGAGGTTCCTCCGCCCCCTTTGGACATCGAGGGGGCCCCGGCGTACATCGTTCCTTCTATCGTGGATTCGAGGCATCAGGTGGGGGGCCTTCAGTACCTCGTGGAGTGGGAGGGGTACGGTCCGGAGGAGAGGTGCTGGGTTCCGGTTGCAGATGTTCTGGATCCTGAACTGCTACGGGAGTTTCACCGCCGCCGGCCGGATCACCCTGCGCCTCGTCCTCCGGGTCATCCTCTAGGCAATCCACTAGTCAAACCGCCTGAAGCCTACATTTTATTCTGCACTTGCAGATGTTCAATTCTGTCTCGATGGCATTACTTTCAGTGAAGCTCTGCTACACAACCAACATGCTTTGAATTAATACAATTAGGTATGTCTACCCTACTGGTAGCTCAAAAGTTGGGGCCAGTTGTGTTACCGTAGGCCTACTAATTGCATTTCAAGGTCACGTGTAGCTTTCAGTATCAGCATAAACAATATCAATGGCGATTTTAGCATGTAACTCTTGGTGGGGCAAAAAAGTGGGATGCATGTCAGCCAAGCCACTACACTAGAAAACACAACACTAAACAATACATGAATTGCACTATAACGGTGACAAACGGTGCTCACAAACTGTTAGGGCCTACATAGAGTCCCAACAGCAGTCCCAACACCTTACCACTGCTACACCTGGCTAACAGCGGAACCTTGTCTGGCAGCAAAACACTTCATTCAGCCTCATTTACTTCCTTTAAAAAAACATAGACGATATGGCTGACTTGCTTAAACAAATGTGGTTTCTACTGACAATTGAGATGTACAAACTATAGCATAAGGGAACGGCGAGCGGAAAAGAGGCAATGCGTAATTTCGATGGAAACATTAATGAGTAAGCTAGGCCAGACGTAGTCCATATAACTATTTGTTCAGCACTTTTGAAATGTACAGCGACAGAATTCAGAACATGGGCCGTTCTTAGTGATCTCCCTGTACATCAAGTCAGAACCGTAGGATAAATAAAGGGGACATATAAGCAGACAATGAAAGCTTTTACATTATTCAATGATTACATTTCTCAATAAAAGGTTATAGGCTACATGTGCACCACCAAGTCAGGACAGTAGGTGAAATTGTGGGCAAATTTTGTCATCGAACTTTGTCATCAGTCTGCCATTCTCTGGATTTATGGTGCTTTCAAGACAATTGGGAACAAAAAAAAAGGTTGAATCATGATGATGTCAGTGATCTTCAGGTCGTAGCTCTGGAAAGAGGCCCGAGTTCCAGATTTTCAATTCTGAGTTGGATGAAAGTTCAAAATGTATTTTCCCAGTCGTAGCTCCATTTTCCAGAGTTCCCAGTTGTCTTGAACTCACTAAAGTCCGATTTTGCAGTTCCGAGTTAACAGTTGTTTTGAGCATGTCAAAGAGGCACAAATCATGCCTCTTTGACAGCATGGCCAATGTTGAGTGTTTATAATTTTAAACTAGGAATAGAGACCCTTAGACTTGGGACCACTTAGCCACTCCACCGAATACCAGGCAAGTGATTGCTTTGCAATGCTTGCAGTTAGCCACTGTTTTCAGTGGTTACTCATTGTTAAATGTGCAAATTCCAACTTGTAATGTTTATATCCAAATGCCGATGAGCACCGGTAAGTTTTATCTTTACTTTCTCTTAATTATTTATCTTCCAATGACAAGGATTAAAAAGGATTTGCTAATAGATTGTCGACTCGATTCATGATGATGACTGTTAGCTAAGATTTTGAAAGTATGATGTTGACAGTCCAATCAAAGCTACTGTAGATATAACGTGATTTGACATTTTATCTGTGGCCAATGACCTTGAGCCTTCTTGGATGGGCACTTCTAACATAACTCTATGGCAGCACCCAATTGTTTAGCTCTACCCTTAGATTTGGCAGTGATGTAGTGTCCCCATGAGTGACAGAACACTAAGCCAATCATGGCGCAACGCTCCGTATTTTCTGCTGGCTTGCCCCACCACCAAAGAAAGCACCGAGCTAGGCTGAAACACCTTACTCAAGAAACCAAAAAAGAGACAATGTTTGTATGCAGCTTTATTAACTCAATGATATTAATATATTTTTTACATTGTTTGCAAACTGATATGTGGCACGTTTAATGCCAAAATCTGGGTCTCTAAACAGGTGGGGCTCTGTCCCACCTGCCCTGATTGACGGGCTGCCATTGAACAATATAGTAAATACGAACAGTGCACACATTCACAAGACACACACTGAGTATTGATGATTGATCATGGAGATAGCAGAGAAGGCCATGGAGAAGACAGGTTTTGACATTGCATATCATTTACCAGTTCCAATTCACATCTTGCTGATCATATAAATAGTTCATTATAATTTACCTGTTTCTTGCAGTTATTTATCCCAAAGAACGGGAGTGTGATTCGGAGGAAAATATCGGTAACCCGGTTCCCGCTATAAACCCTAGGCAGACTCAAGCAAATGCTCAAAGTATTTGAACCCAGGTATGGTTAGGAATCAGTAATACGGTTGGCTGCGCCCGATGACTTCTCAGTCATGAGGTTCTGGCGGTGCATGGTCATGCCATGGGATTTACCCTTTTTGAATCAACTGTCAACTCAAATACCTCCATCGGGGACACGCTGCTTTGCAAATAAATTATACACACTTCTGAAGGCATGGTGCAGGAAAATATCCCTATATCTTAAATTGATTTCTTAAATTAATTTCAGGCAAATTAATTTTTACAGAGCCACCCTCAGATCAAGATACCCATGCCACTTTAAATGATAATGAACTGATACATTGTATTGCTTCTCGGTAAGAAGCATTCCTAGGGGGATTGGGGGGGATCGATTTGGCAACCTTGTTTAGACAACACATGGCAGACATAACCATGTGAATGCCAGTGAGGGATGCGTCATTATGGATATTTTAATTTAATCAAAATGCATATGTATTTACAGATTGCTTAGTGAATACCAAACCTCTGATGTGTCTTATTGAATTGTGGTCCCAATCTCGTGAGCTACTGATGTTGCTCTACTGTTTTGAAAGCACAAGAATCAGTAGATGTTTGATAGATATTGAGAATTCTATGTTTCTTGTTTCAGCAGAACCACAAGATGTCATATTTTGTTGCCATCTACAACATTCCTCTCTCTAGAAAGTCAATTTTATATTTGACGATAGATCCCAGCACTTGGGGACAAAGCTCAGGACATTATAAGTAGCACACAGCCAGCTACTACTTTTCAATCTTCTGTGGATTGTAGTTTGGAGAAGAAGTAGCTATACTGTATATCACATTCTCTGCCCCTTCTAAATCTGCAGTATTTTTCACCCTTTTACAGCGTGACTGTCCTCTATGTCCTCCCTACTACACTGTCCCAGGTCCCAGGGCTGTTTGGCTCCAGGGGCCTCGCCTCACTGTTTGCTCCTCCTCTTCCTATTTTTCTCTTCTTCCTCCTCCTCCCCCACCACCACCACTCCCCTTCCTCCACCAGCGCCCCCACCACCACTCCCCTTTCTCCTCTGCCTTGTTAGAAATAGTTTATGTAATTAATTGATAAGGATCTTATTAAAACAGGTCTGGCAGGCAGCAGTAAACTTCAAACTTCTTGATGCATTATTTACTTATGACATTGCATTAATATGACCATTAGATCTGAGAGTCGTCAGGACTCGGGAGTGTGAGTTATTCACTACCATAAACCTAATTGGAGACTGGAATTTCAGCTTTTAAATAGAAAGTCTGGTCTCGGAACAACAAGCTGTGATGGGAGTTAGGCTTGGGCAGTATACCATATATACCATATACTGGGGAATTTGGAAAAAGCCACAGGGTGTTTTTTCAATACCGTCAATACCATTAAAACTTTGAAGTTTTTAAAATAAATGTGAATATTTGTAGCTACTTTTTAAGTAAATACCTGCAGTGAACTTGTGGAATTAAAATAAAAAATAATTGAATCTTTATTTAACTAGGCAATTCAACTAAGCAAGTCCAATCCAAAATTAAATCTAGAATCGGCTTCCTATTTCGTAACAAAGTGTCCTTCACTCATGCTGCCAAACATACCCTCGTAAAACTGACTATCCTACCGATCCTTGATTTCGGCAATGTCATTTACAAAATAGTGTCCAACACTCTACTCAGAAAATTGGATGCAGTCTACCACAGTGCCATCTGTTCTGTCACCAAAGTCCCATATACTACCCACCACTGCGACCTGTATGCTCTGGTTGGCTGGCCCTCGCTTCATATTCCTCACCAAACCCACTGTCTCCAGGTCATCTATAAGTTTTTGCTAGATAAAGCCCCACTTTATCTCAGCTCACTGGTCACCATAGCAGTACCCACCCGTAGCATGCACTGCAGCAGGTATATTTCACTGTTACCCCCCAAAGCCAATTCCTCATTTGGCGGCCTTTCCTTCCAGTTCTCTGCTGCCAATGACTGGAACGAATTGCAAAAATCACTGAAGCTGGAGACTCATATCTCCCTCACTAACTTTAAGCACCAGCTGTCAGAGCAGCTCACAGATCACTGCACCTGTACATAGCCCATCTGTAAATTGCCCATCCAACTACCTATTCCCCATACTGTTATTTTTTTTGTTGCTCCTTTGCCCCGCAGTATCTACTTGCACATTCATATTCTGCACATCTATCACTCCAGTGTTTAATTGCTAAATTGTAATTATTTCGCCACTATGGCCTATTTATTGCCTTTCCTCCCTTATCTTACCTCATTTGCACACACTATATAGACTTTTCTCTATTGTGTTATTGACTGTATGTTTGTTTATTCCAAGTGTAACTCTGTGGTGTTGTTTGTGTCACACTGCTTTGCTTTATCTTGGCCAGGATGCAGTTGTAAATGAGAACTTGTTCTCAACTGTCCTACCTGGTTAAATAAATAAATTAAGAACAAATCTGTATTTCCATTGACGGCCTACCGGGAAACAGTGCCTTGTTCAGGGGCAGAACGACATATTTTTACCTTATAAGTTCGGGGATTCGATCCAGCAACCTTTCGGTTACTGGCCCAACACTCTAACCACTAGGCTACCTGCTGCCCCAAAACATTCCATTCTTAATTTCATCTGTCACATTAATATGCAGTTTACGGTAGTCCCCAGTCACATGTCACAACGACCGGAGACTGGATCCCTGTGAGTCACTCACTGCCGTGCAGCATGCGTCATGTAATCTAATTACTGTATGGAATTCACAACTAAATGTTTGCCCGCTACAGTAGATATCTTATAACTGTTAAGTGAACTGTCTAAGATGTGCTAAATGCTCTGCAGTTGTGCATTTGGTGTGCTAATTTAGTAGCTAGTTAACAATCTAGCTAAGTGGTTAGCTTCTTTAAAAAATCTAGCATTTTCTTGGTAACAGCAGAGAATCTCCTTCTGGATCAAGAGCCTTGCTAGCTAATATTTGTTTTCTGTGTGCAGCAGACTGTGAGTAGCATTTTTTAATTTACTTGTATAGTTTAGGTCAGAAACTGTACAATTTCGCAATGTGCTTGTTAGCATTTAGTTAGTATTCTCTATGAGGATTCCTTAGTACTTGTTAGTACGTTTTTTGGGCTTTGAATAGTAGTACTTTTTAAATAAATACCTGCAGTCAACTTGTGCACTAGGTTTTGCTCATTAGATAGTTTTTAATTATGAAGCTTTTTAAATATGAAGCTTACTGGTACTAGTTTCCCAAAACAGCGGTTTGAGCCAGTCACGTGTGTTTGTTTACAAAGAAGCACAATGAGCAAAATGGGAGTTTCCGTGAGGCGAGTCACTCCTGCAACGCAACTTAAGTGAGGTGATCAAGTTACACTTATATGAAATTCACTACTAATGTTTGCCAGCTTTATATCTTATAACTATTAAAACTTCTTAGGGATCAAATCCCTTTAGCGGGATCGATTTGACAACATCCGGTGAAATGGCTGAGCGGCAAATTCAAATTAAATTACTATAAATATTTAACTTTCATGAAATCACAAGTGTAATACATAAAAATAAAGCTTAACTTCTTGTTAATCCAGCCACCATGTCAGATTTCAAAAAGGCTTTACGGCGAAAGCAAACCATGCGATTATCTGGACAGCGCCCCATCATTACAAATGCATGACGAACATTTTTCAACCAGGGAGGTGCGACACGAAAGTCAGAAATAACGATATAATTCATGCCTTACCTTTGAAGATCTTCTTCTGTTGGCACTCCAAAATGTCCCAGAAACATCACAAATGGTCCTTTTGTTTGATAAATTGCTTCTTTATATCCCCAAAATGTCAATTTATTTGGCACGTTTGATTCAGAAAAACACCGGTTCCAACTCGCCCAACATGACTACAAATTACCTGTAAACTTGGTCAAAACATTTCAAACAACTTTCCTAATTCAACATTAAGTATCCTAAAACGTAAATAATCAATCAAATTTAAGACGGAATATACTGTGTTCAATGACGGATAAAATCTAAGTGGAGCGTGTTCCAGGTTGCGCGTACCAAACAAAAGAGTCCACTTAGCTTGACCCTTAGTCTAAACAGCCCTACTTCTTCATTTCTCAAAGGAAAAACATCAACCAATTTCTAAAGACTGTTGACATCTAGTGGAAGCCATAGGAACTGCAACCAGGTGCCTCATAAATCTAGTTTCCCATAGATACCCAATAGAGAAAACAGTTAACAAAAAAAAAAAAAAATCCTGGATGGTTTGTAATCGGGGTTTCGCCTGCCAAATAAGTTATGTTATACTCACAGACATTATTGTAACAGTTTTAGAAACTTTAGAGGGTTGTCTATCCAAATCTACCAATTATATGCATATCCTAGCTTCTGGCCTGAGTAGCAGGCAGTTTACTTTGGGCACGCTTTTCATCCGGACGTGAAAATACTGCCATCTATTCCAAAGAGGTTTTAAGTTAACTATTTAAGATGTGCCAAATAAATTCTCTCCAGCTGGGTTTTGCTAACTTGCTAAGTGGCTACCGTTAGCTTGCAAGATCAAACTTCTTGGTAACAGCAGCAGAGACAATCCACTCCTGGATTAAGATCCCTGCTGCCTAATATTTGATTGTGTGTGCTGCAAACTGCGTTTTGAGAAATTTGCATAACTTTATGAGCTGGGTTGTCTGTCCTAGAAGTAACTGTTTGCATGCGCTCGTTAGCATTTACCTAGCTTCCACTATGAGGATTCCTTACTACTTGTTAGCATTCTGATGTTTTTTTTAGCTTTGTTTACATTTGAAAAATATATAGCGCCACTTGTGCGCACTACCGGTATATCCCGGGATTGTATGGAAATCTGGATACCGCCCAAACCTAATGGGAATAGGCTACATGTTAATCTGTGATGGGAGTAGAATGCATGTTGAGCAGGCTACATATTGAGCTGTGATGGGAGGCTGCATATTTAGGTTCAGGCCCATAAACTTATATTTGATTAACACCTTGATATGTGCATGCTGTTGTGCATTATATGCACTCAGGCTGTCATGTGCTCTTCAAGGTCTATTGCACCCATCACAATACACACCCCCATATGACAGGAATATACCATTTCCAGGATTGTGTTCATTAAGGTATTTTTTTTAACCTTTATTTAAGTCAGTTAAGAACAGTTTCTTATTTTCAATGACAGCCTAGGAACAGTGGGTTAACTGCCTCGTTCAGGGGCAGAACGACAGATTGGTACCTTGTCAGCTCGGGGATTTGAACATGCAACCTTTCGGTTAGTGGCCCAACGCTCTAACCACTAGGCTACCCTGCCGCCCCAATATGGCATTTTCTTTGCAACTCTGCCTAGAAGGCCAGCATCCCAGAGTTGCCTCTTCACTGTTGAAGTTGAGACTGGTGTTTTGCGGGTACTATTTAATAAAGCTGCCAGTTGAGGACATGTGAGGCATCTGTTTCTCAAACTAGACACTCTGATGTACTTGTCCTCTTGCTCACTTGTGCACCGGGGCCTCCCACTCCTCTTTCTATTCTGGTTAGAGACAGTTTGTGCTGTTCTGTAAAGGGAGTATAGCCTTCATTTCTCATAACAAGAATAGACTGACGAGTTTCAGAAGAAACTTATTTGTTTCTGGCCATTTTGAGCCTGTAATCAAACCCACAAATGCTGATGCTCCAGATACTCAACTAGTCTTAAGTGGGCCAGTTGTATTGCTTCTTTAATCAGATCAACAGTTTTCAGCTGTGCTAACATAATTGCAAAAGGGTTTTCTAATGATCAATTAGCCTTTTAAAATTATAAACTTGGATTAGCTAACACAACGTGCCATTGGAACACAGGAGTGATGGTTGCTGATAATGATGGTAGCTGAACGCCTATGTAGATATTCCATTAAAAATCAGACCTTTCCAGCTACAATAGTCACTTACAACACTGTATTTCTGATCAATTTGATGTTATTTTAATGGACCAAAAAATTGCTTTTCTTTCAAAAGGAAGGACATTTCTAGATGACCACAAACTTTTGAACAGTGGTGTGTATATATACATATTTTTTGTTTTATCCCCTTTTTCATGGTATCCAATTAGTTACTGTCTTGTCTCATCGCTGCAACTCCCGTATGGACTCGGGAGAGGCAAAGGTCAAGCGCCATGCATCCTCTGAAACACAACCCAACCAAGCCGTACTGCTTCTTGACACAATGCACATCCAACCCGGAAGCCAGCCGCACCAATGTGTCGGAGGAAACACCGTGCACCTGGTCAGTGTGCATGCGCCCGGCCCACCACAGGAGTCACTACTGCATGATGAGACAAGGTTATCCCTGCCGGCCAAACCCTCCCTAACCCAAACAACGCTGGGATAATTGTGCACCGCCCCATGGGCCTCCCAGTCACGGCCGGCTGCGACAGAACCTGGGCTCGAACCCAGGATCTCTGGTGGCACAGCTAGCACTGAATGCACTGTAGGCGGCGCACAATTGGCCCAGCGTCGTTCGAGTTTGGCCGGTGTAGGCCATCATTGTAAATAAGAATTTGTTCTTAACTGACTTGCCTAGTTAAATAAAGGTTAAATAAAAAAATAAAAACATCCTGTTCTGTGTAGGTTACATCCTGTTCTGTGTACTGTGTAGGTTACATCCTGTGGAACCATACTTATCCTACGTAAACAGCTATGTAGCGCTAGAACCCCACCTTGGTTCAGGTTTGAGATTTGATAAGGACACAGTTTCACATGTAGTCCTGCTCCCTCCCTGCAAGTGGCGCCAAGCCTCAATGTCACCACTTCATAGTGATGGGAAAGTCCCCAGCATCTCATCAATTTCATGTGAATCATCTGTCCCTGCCATTTCATATCAAATGCAGATGGGAGATTATATCCCTTTTCCCACATTTTATTTGGGAATTCCATCTGGTTTATGAAAGAGTTTGGAGATGTTTGTTTGTCCTCTGCTTTGTCCTCTTCCTGTGTATTCTTGTGACAGTGGCCTAGTTGTGGTGTATGTTTAGTGGTAGCCTGGTGACAGATCTGTTTATGTTGTATATTACCACCTCCTATATGGCCATTCCCCTATATGTTTGGCATGACAATGGTGATATAAGATTTGGCAAGACATCACGAACAGATCTGACCCATACCCACTGCTTCTCAGGAATCTACTCCAGGCTTGTGCAACAACAACAAACTAAATATAATATTTGTGTTTCTCCATTACAACCATTTATAATTTTTTGAGATGTTAATAAAGTATTATTTTAAGAAGTCTTGAAGTGTCCTTGATTGAACTGTTTGGCTTTGCAGCTGCTTTCACAGAAGTCTGAATTGTATTACACTTCTTCTGAAATATTTTATGAATATATGGAAATTAGGAAATACCTAATTAAATATGGGCATTTTTGCATACCATGCAAATACATTTTTCTGGATACTGGATGAAGTCAGCCTAAATATTTTTGTTTCATTTTATTAAGACACTCCAGGACCGGACTTGTCCAGAGCAGATTGTGGATAAATACTTATTTCATCTTTCTATCTGTAAAATACTAAAGAACTGCATTCTTTTGTGAATTTTTCCAAATAAAATGTTATCTAGAATAAAAAATGTAAAACATATCAACATTTCCCTCTGGGCAAGTCTGGGGATTATATCTAAGGATAATCACCCAAAATAGGTGAATGTAGATGCTAATGACCATAATCCATTGCGTGCCTACTTGTCCGGCCCGTGTTTCTTTTATGCCTGCTACATAAGAGACAGAAGCATGCGCGATCAAGAGGGGATACGTAGAGCGGTTGCTTCGCGAGGTATTGGTATTCAGCAGCCAATAAAGTATGATCAATCAATCAAATGCATTTATAAAGTTCTGAGGGGTGGCCAGTCCTCTTCTGGCTGTGCCAGGTGGAGATTATAAGAGTACAATCAATCAATCAATCAAATTTATTTACAAAGCCCTTCTTACATCAGCTGATGTCATAAAGTGCTGTACAGAAACCCAGCCTAAAACCCCAAACAGCAAGCAATGCAGGTGTAGAAGCACGGTGGCTAGGAAAAACTCCCTAGAAAGGCCAGAACCTAGGAAGAAACCTAGAGAGGAACCAGGCTATGAGGGGTGGCCAGTCCTCTTCTGGCTGTGCCGGGTGGAGATTATAACAGAACATGGTCAAGACGTTCAAATGTTCATTGATGACCAGCAGGGTCAAATAATAATAATCACAGTGGTTGTCGAAGTTGCAACATGTCAGCACCTCAGGAGTAAATGTCAGTTGGCTTTTCATAGTCGATCATTAAGAGTATCTCTACCGCTCCTGCTTTCTCTAGAGAGTTGAAAACAGCAGGTCTGGGACAGGTAGCACGTCCGGTGAACAGGTCAGGGTTCCATAGCCGCAAGCAGAACAAACTGGAGCAGCAGCACGGCCAGGTGGACTGGGGACAGCAAGGAGTCATCAGGCCAGGTAGTCCTGAGGCATGGTCCTAGGGCTCAGGTCCTCTGAGAGAGAGAGAGAAAGAAAGAAAGAGTGAGAGAGGGTGAGAGAGAGAGAGAAAAAAGAGAAAGGAGAGAGAATTAGAGAGAGCATACTTAAATTCACACAGGACACCGGATAAGACAGGAGAAATACTCCAGCTATAACAGAATGACCCCTAGCCCCCTGACACATAAACTACTGCAGCATAAATACTGAAGGCTGAGACAGGAGGAGTACATGGCTATTAAGGCCAGATTGTTCTTCAAGATGTTCAAACGTTCATAGATGATCAAATATTGGTCAAATAATAATCACAGTGGTTGTAGAGGGTGCAACAGGTCAGTACCTCAGGAGTAAATGTCAGTTGGCTTTTCATAGACGAGTATGCCTTATTTACTTTGAAGAACTACTAAAATAGTGATTTTAAGAACTACCAAAAAAAGGGATTTTGTAAAACAGCATAGGCTCTGAAAAGATAATGACTTGAGTGAAATGATTAAGTTATCAAATAAAACAAATGTAATATGCACAACAACTGCAATATTTTATTAAAGTAATGTGAGTAACTGCTGGTTAAGTGATGGGCAGTCACTACCATAATGGGACTTTAAAAAAAGTTGTATTCTGTGTTGTTACAGCATTCAACCCAAGCAATGCCTACTGCATTTAATGTAAAAAAACAAACATAATATTGTATTTTTACATGCACCGAATACAACACGTGTAGACTTTACCATGAAATGCTTACTTACTAGCCCTTTCCCAACAATGCAGTTAAAAAGTAAGAAAATCAACAAATAGATCAAAATAAAATAGTAACAATCAAATATCACAATAAAATAACAGTACGAGGCTATATATAGGCCATTTAAAAGGAGTACAGCTACTGAGTCAGGGTATTCGGGTACGAGGTAGTTGGGGTGATTGATTGAGGTAATATGTACATGTAGGTTTGGTTAGGGGATTTGATTGAAGTACTATGTACATGTGGGTAGGCGGTGAAAAGCAGAAAGTTTGGGTAGCCATTTAATGAACTTTTCAAAAGTGTTATGGCTTTGGGGTAGAAGCTGTTCTGGAGCCGTATGGTCCCAGAAATGGTGCTCTGGTACCGCTTGCCGTGTGGTAGCAATGAGAACAGACTTTGACCTGGGTGGCTGGAGTCTTTGACAATTTTTAGGGTCTTCCTCTTACGCTGCGTGGTATAGTGGTTCTGGATGACAGGGAGCTTGGCACCAATGATGTACTGGGCCGTACACACTGTCCTCTGTAGCACCTTGCAGTCGAATGCCGAACAGTTGCCATACCAAGTGATGATGCAGCCAGTCAAGATGCTCTCAGTGGTGCAGCTGTAATAATTTCAACGAAACCGATCCGACCTCAAAAAGCACTAATCGCTGAGCACTAATTCAGTGTAAGAGACTAAATGTAGTCCAGTTTGTAACATTTTCTATGAAATGGGCTTTGAAATTATGTATTTACTATATATTAATTTTAAAATGGTTAAAATTCATTAAAATGTGGATGACGCTATTATGATAAACTGAAGAAAATATAAATTTTCATTAAGTTTTTCACATTTTCATGCTTACTTTTTGAAAATACTAATATTAATGGAAGAAAATACCAACAAATCTCAAAATTGATAGGTAGATGAAACATTTTAATATCAGCCAGTGGTGGATGGCCTTAATATTCTGACTCAGACGTTTTTTTAAATAGCACATTTATGTATTTTATAAAGTATGTTCATAATAGGTGAATTTAAAACTTTTAGTGAACGGAAAAGAAAAAAAACATAACCTTTTTTTATGACTAAGTATCCCGCCGTCATCAAAACATTTGAGTTGCCCATTAATCGGCCCATGCTCTAGTCTTGCATTATTTCGCTGCACCTTTTATATCTGCTGTAAAATGTGCATTTATTTATTTATTTTATTTCACCTTTATTTAACCAGGTAGGCAAATTGAGAACACGTTCTCATTTACATGTGCATGTGACGAATACAATTTGATTTGATCTTTCAAATCGTTTCTTTCAAATGAAACTTTACCCAATTCCACTGACACTAATCAAACTTGTCACAAGTAACAAATACATAGCCAAAAATCTATCCAAACAAGTGGAATTGTGCCCTCTTTAGATGACATAAATGATAACAGATGTCTGTGTCTGGTAAGGTATGCCGAATTGGAGATTTGATTGTCAGGTGAGGGAGGTAAATTACCCCTCCCAGAGACAAACCAATGAAACAAGGTGTGGGGTAACAAGGCGAGACGGCTCATCCATTGCAAAATAGTTAGTGTTTGTGACTTTACCTGTCTGTCGGAAATGAATCATGTACAGTATAGTATATCTATGACTATCTCACGGTTATATAAAGATGAGTCACAAGAGTGTGAGAGAACACATCACCTGTAACCCTTGACTCCTGGTCTTAACCTGTGATCACTTGACCTGTGTGACCTTTCCATCACCCGCACCTCCTCCTACTCACCCAATTAACGCCATCCCATAATCCCGTCACCATAAATAATCCAAGATCAAACCCATTTTATCAATAACGCTACATTCCACTTACCGGCTTCTTGAACCACTTACATGACTTACATCCAGTGTAGCATCGGGTGTCTGCTAGTGTTCAAATGAACTGCTGCTTTATTGCGCGCATGGTAATCTATATCTTAGACAAAGCAGCACATGTACAGGTGTCCCCAGGAGACTGTCTCTATGGGAGCTTATCAGTGAAGCAGCAGAGAGCAGACCACAGTGGGGTATCATCATGGCTGGGATGGGCCAGGCCAGACGTCATTCGCTGATAGACAGGTAGCCTGGAAGATTGAGCACTATGATCATGAGATTGTATCAGATTAGGAACAGTATATTAGGAGAGATAGGGAAACAGCAGGGACATATCTGTGGAAGAACAGTCTAGAGTTCAAGGGCTCTCTCTCTCTCTCTCGAGCATATTTTCTTGGACAGCAGCAATGAACATAATCCTGTCATTTCATTCCATACCTTTTGCTTGGAATGCATATGGACTTTTCTCGACCTCTATCCATCTCCCTACAGCACATCTCTCTCCATCTCCCGACATCTCTTTCTCTCTCTGGTTTGTATGGGTTGTGTATCAAGTGGTTTTAATAACCATATGAGTCCCCCCCCCTCTTTCTCGCCCTCTCTCTCTCACCTCTTATATAAGTCTATTTAACAGTATTTTGAGACCTGTTACCAGTGATCCTGTCCAATGTTGTGGCTACAGCCTCAGAACCATATTGCTCTAATGTAGTAGAGATTTTTCACAAACATAACACGACACGTAGTGAAACAGACCATGGGTGCGTCCGAAATGGCACGCTATTCTCTACATAGTGGGCTACTTTTGACCAGAGCCTTGTGGGCTGGTGCACTATAAATAGGGTGCAATTTGGGACGCCACCCATGTCCATGGTCAGTCCCACCAAAGCGAACCTACTTCAAGGCTTCAAAGCTTCCATTGTACTGGTTCAAGGCAGAGGCAGCTCACAGAGGTACCCGTGTAGAGCAGAAAGAGCAGGGAGAGCCTCAGGGTCTGTAGGTCTGGTATTACACATCACAGGAAGCTAAAGAATATAAGCCGTCCAAGCACAACAGACTGTGTTGCTCTGGAAGGTAGCCCACCAGTTCAAAACTTCTTACGTTTCCTGATTATCAAGCATTTTCTGTTAGAGAAAAATACTGTTTAATTAGCTTTTAGACTAGTTCATATGTAAAGAACAAGACTGGAATACTAAACAAACTATAACCCCTGTGGTGCAATGTCTTTGGCTTCGCTCTGCCAAAACAATACAACTCAATTCATGTTTGATCTTTTCTAAGAAACCTCCTGCTAGCCGTGTAATGGATTGGACTCGGATTCTTAGGGAGTAACACGCTAGCTTTGCATCTCATTTCTCTCTCACACTATAGTTTAGTTTAGGTTTAAATAGAGTTAAAGCTACGTACGTGTGATGTGAGTCAGGGAACACTCTATATACAGTTAACGGGAGATACTTCTCTCTGTAAAACTATTTGAAGAATGTGATTCATATCAAATCAATTCCAGTTTCCCAAACACTTCATGTCTTTGACATAATCTGTAGCACATAGTTAATTCACAAGAAAACCCCCTACAGTAAAGTTAAACATTTTCTTTCCAGGATTACAGCATGTGACTGACCAGGTGCAGTATCTTTTATATCTTTTTTTTATTTAACTAGGCAAGTTAGTTAAGAACAAATTCTTATTTACAATGACAGCCTACTGGGAAAAGTGGGTTAACTGCCTTGGTCAGAGGCAGAACGACAGATTTTTACCTTGTCAGCTCTGGGATTAGATCCAGAAACCTTTCGATTACTAGCCCAATGGTTTAACCATGAAGTACAGTAGAGTGAGCTCACCAGGGTTGGGATCAATTTCATTTGAAATTCCAATTCAATTATTGAATTCACTCATGAAGTGGATAATTTACATTGATTTCAATTCAAATTTCAACTATATTCAAGTTATGGAATTTATTTGGAATTAGACTGTTTGGACTTTTTGAATTGGAATTGAATTTGAATTGTAAAAACGTTTAAGGTTTGGAATTGAATTGGAATTCAATATTTGTGTACATTTCCCAGCTAACCTGTCTGGTCGAGGCGTTCCGCTAGCGGAACTCCTCCCACATTCCACTGAAAAGGCAGAGCGCGAAATTCAAAAAATATTTTTTAGAAATATTTAACTTTCACACATTAACAAGTCCAATACAGCAAATGAAAGGTACACATCTTGTGAATCCAGTCAACATGTCCGATTTTTTAAATGTTTTACAGCGAAAACAGCACGTATATTTATGTTAGCTCACCACCAAATACAAAGAAGGACAGACATTTTTCACAGCACAGGTAGCATGCACAAAGCCAACCTAACTAACCAAGAACCAACCAAACTAACCAAGAAACAACTTCATCAGATGACAGTCTTATAACATGTTACACAATAAATCTATGTTTTGTTCGAAAAATGTGCATATTTGAGGTATAAATCAGTTGTACATTGCAGCTACCATCACAGCTACCGTCAAAAATAGCACCGAAGCAGCCAGATTAATTATAGAGACCAACGTGGAATACCTAAATACTCATCATAAAACATTTCTGAAAAATGCATCGTGTACAGCAAATGAGAGACAAGAATCTTGTGAATCCAGACAATATTTCAGATTTTTTAAGTGTTTTACAGCGAAAACACAATATAGCATTATATTAGCTTACTACAATTGCCTACACACAACCGCATTCATTCATCAAGGCACGTTAGCGATAGCAATAGGCATGTTAGCGTTAGCGAATAAAACAGCAAAAGATATCAATTTTCACTAACCTTCATAAACCTTCCTCAGATGACAGTCCTATAACATCAGGTTATACATACACTTATGTTTTGTTCGAAAATGTGCATATTTAGAGCTGAAATCAGTGGTTATCCATTATGCTAATGTAGCTTCTTTTTCCCAGAATGTGCGGATATTTCTATTAGACTCTCACCTATTCTGACCAAATAGCTATTCATAAACATTACACAAAAATACATGTTGTATAGGAAATGATAGTAACACTAGTTCATAATGCAATCGCAGTGTTAGAATTCTAAAAATATCTTCATTACGACATTTACCTTACGTTATAGCGAGAGAGTGCCCAAAATCTGGGCGCAAAACTACTAGTATACAGTTCGACAGATATATGAAATAGCATCACAAAATGGGTCCTACTTTTGGTGATCTTCCCTCAGAATGTTGGACAAGGGGTCCTTTGTCCAGAACAGTCGTTGTTTGGATTTAGAACATCGTTTTTCCCTCCTGATTTAGCAAGCACACTGGCCAAGTGGCTCGAAGATCTTCTTTCTGAACAAAGGCACACAACGCAACACGCCTAACGTCCCGAATAAATTTCAAAAATCTAATAAAACTATATTGAAAAAACATACTTTACGATGATATGGTCACATGTATCAAATAAAATCGAAGCCGGAGATAGTAATCGCCTATAACGACAGGTTAATGGAATTAATGCACTTAGTATAAAAAAAATACTGAAATTATTTGTTTTTCTATATTTCCAGTGTAACTGGGCTGTCTGAACAGTGGCATGATCAGACTGAAAAACGCTAAAGGAATTTAATTTGAATTGGAACTTGTTGGGGATAATATTGAATTGATAATATTTAATAACTTTGTTGTTGTTAGAACTTTGGAATGTTTTTGTTTTGACATAATTGTGTATTCTAACCTATTTTGGGGCTTGTTCATAAATACCTAAGATTCTTCTGGAATCCTTTGGCAGGCCAATCCAAATATTGTCATTGGCCAAGTTTGGCTGGTGCGGGCTTCACCCTGGCCTAACCCCTCCCCACTCACTAGCATGCCTTCTCGCACTTGCAGATAAATATTAGTGCTAGATTCCATCCGTATTTTGGAAAATTCCCATCAACATTTTGCCGACATATGCAGCAGTTACCGTGAATGCAGTCTCCGCGAACGCGGGAACATTGCCTTTAAATTTCTGCTATACTCTGCGCTACGGATTGAATCCAGCCCTTAATCGTTTTGCGAATATGAGAATGTTTACGCTTCCTATGAGATCATAATAACCTAGTGCTGTAGAACTAGTAAAATGTTGAGCACTGTTGCTTGACTACAATTTGAGGTTAGTGTTTTTCCAAGTCTGACACACTAATAGATCACTGTCAGACTGATTATCAAGACTACGGTCAGCTCTGTCTCCACTCATCTAAATATGTTCTTGTCATTAATCAAACCAACGTGATGAGGTCATCCATAACCCTGTTTGACAGGCAGTGTGTACTCAACAGCTCTCCCACAATATTCTAACAACTGTAATCTATGTTTATATCTGTAATGTGTTGAGCATTTCCTGCATATAGTTTGACATGGGGAGGAGTATTTACATGTATAATACTGTAATGGATGAAATCATACAGTATCTGAAGTTGTTTTGTGGTCCTTTAATCGAGGGTACTCAGGGTACTGTGATGTGTCAATATTTTCATCACTATGTATGTTAGATAAGTATTGAACAAATTTAAATCACATTGTTGAAAGCATTTTCTTTTCCATCTTGAAAATGTTCTTTTATTTGATACCTGGGTCGTGATTTTTAACCTGGAGCACGAGAGAGAAGGCCTTACATTTGTCAATGGTCAGATTAAACGTCTTGAAAGGAGTGTCTGCCTAATCTCGAGTTCAGGAGAACTCAGGATCCTACACGTTTTTGAAGGATGATTTCCTAATTTTAATTACACAGCTCTGTAGTGTTGGCGTTCAGACCCTTCCTATGATGCCAGGTGGTATGTGGTGTCCATCCCCCCTCCTCTCCACACTGCTAGAGATTCTCCCTCCAAGTTGACAATGCTAGAGATTAGTAATTGATGGAGAGGAAGGGTGCAGGAGAGAAAGAGGGCTGAGGCTGCAGAAACATGAGCTTCTGTTTGTGTCAGAAGCATATCTGAGAGAAATGAAATAATAACCCTCATTTATCATCTCCATCTCCTCCAGATGCTGACTTGATGCCGGGACGTTCCAGGGTCCCAACTGGCACCCTATTCCCTATGTAGTGTACTACTTTTAACCAGGGCCGATAGGGCTCTCGTCAAATGTAGTACAATATATAGGGAATAGAGTGCGATTTTGGACGCAAGAGAGCGTTCCAGAGTTCCAGGCATGGTCAGGATGCCAGTGCCATGCTTCACATATGGACTTCACATACAGCCAGGTAGGACGAAATAAAGTGGTGGAAGTCTGTACTGTAAACACCAGAGGTGTGGACTCGAGTCACATGACTTGGACTCGAGTCAGACTCGAGTCAGCCGGGACCTGCCGGAGCCGTCAGTCAGCCATGACCTGCCGGAGCCGTCAGTCAGCCATGACCTGCCGGAGCCGTCAGTCAGCCATGACCTGCCGGAGCCGTCAGTCAGCCATGACCTGCCGGAGCCGTCAGTCAGCCATGACCTGCCGGAGCCGTCAGTCAGCCATGACCTGCCGGAGCCGTCAGTCAGCCAGGGACTGCCGGAGTCGTCAGTCAGCCAGGACCTGCCGGAGCCGTCAGTCAGCCAGGACCTGCCGGAGCCGTCAGTCAGCCATGACCTGCCGGAGCCGTCAGTCAGTCCGGAGCTGCCCCTCAGTCCGGAGCTGCCCCTCTGTCCAGAGGCGCCCATCAGTACAGTGGGGTTATTTTGGTGGGTCGTCAATAGGAGGAGGCCACGGAAGCGGGGATTAATTATGGTGGGGTGGGGGCCACGTCCAGCGCCAGAGCCGCCACCGTGGACAGATGCCCACCCAGACCCTCCCCTATAGGTTCAGGTTTTGCGTCCGGAGTCCGCACCTTGGGGGGGGGGGGGAGGGTTCTGTCACGTTCCTGACCTTATTTCCTTTGTTTAATCTTTGTTTAGTTGGTCAGGACGTGAGCTGGGTGGGTATATTCTATGTGTTGTGTCTCATTGGTTTCATTGCGTTCTTTGTTTTACTAGGTTCACATGTTCAGGTCTGTAGCGTCGTTGGTTTCACGAGTGTTACACATTTGAATAAGAGTAATACATTGATTAATCTGAAGATATCAATTAAATACGTTCTCTGTGCGATCAACATTTAATAACGCTAATCAAAATGTACAAACATAATGAGAGTGATCATTAAAAAGGTAGGAAATATATTGAAAGACAAGACGAGTGACCTCGAGATATTTGAATATTATGAGTGTTATACACCGTCTGTGGGCAAAGTCTTTGATCCTTGAACTTGTTGCCTGCTGATGGAAGTGTGTTCCTTGGGCTGCTCCTTTGGGTTGGGTCCCTTGTTTCTCTGTTTGTTGGCTTTTTCTTTGAGTTGCAGAGGCTGTGCTCTAAAATGGCTTCTTCTTTTCTTGAAGAAGGTGAGCTTAAAGATACAGTTCTGGCTACACTGAGACTGTTTAGTATATGGGCTCTTCCGTTCCAATTCCCATACTGAATATGTACTACTTCCCTAAAAAAGTACTTTCCTTAACTTCTGAGAAATAGCTGAGCCCAGCGCAGGGCAGAGAGGACAAGGAGAAGAGAGGCTAAAGGCGTTCGGAACAGTTTGTGCATATATTATGATGATAGTTTGTGAAGTTTTTGTTCGTTTTGGTCTTCGGCTGTTCGTGCACACATTTATTTCAGAGGCAAGCTGAAGTCGGTAGCCGAAGTCTACGCCCCTTCATTGGTGATAGGTCAACAGTGGGGATTCTTAAATGTAGTGTTTGTTGTCATTCAATGAGAGACAAATCGTTTTCATGGATATTTTGTCAGTTGAGAAATACTGTACCAAACATCTTAGTTAAATGTAAAATTGCGTGACTAAGATCTCCTCTACGAAAACGTCAAAATGTCTCTCCTATTTTGGAACTTGTGTGAGTGTAATATTTAATGTTCACTTTTTTATTGTTTATTTCACTTTTGTTTATACATTTCACTTGCTTTGGCAATGTAAACATATGTTTCCCATGCCAATAAAGCCCCTTGAATTGAACTGAGAGAGAGGGGGGGGGGGGGGGGGGGGGGCGTGCTTTTCTAGTCCTGTGAGGTCACGTGATATCTAGGTGCAAAGAGCATCTTTCATGACCCCTGTATATTAAAAAAACACATCGCTACATAGTAATATTGACATGTCATAATTAATTCAAGAGCACACAGGGGAGATTTGACTTGAGTGTGAGTGTGATGCGCACAGGTCAGGCACGCCTTTCGCCTCCGTCTCCCATTGCATTTGCTATCAGTACACACTGCATGGGTTCCATCTCCATCAGTCGGTCGCGTCGTTGCTATCAATGTTCTACAGATGCTGCAGCCATGTTGATGCTCAAAAGAAGACTGGGGGCTAATGACTGTTTCGTCTAAATTACACAATAGTTGCTTGGAAATACGATGACATTGCTAAAGTAGGCAAATATTTAGTAGGGAACAGCTTTGCCATTATCATCACATTGTCAAATTGGTAATAACTACAACATAGTCTATCTGACAAGTTATTGTCTAGGCAGATGTGTGGTAGCCTGCATCAGTCAGCTATTACTATGTCACAAATTGTTTACCCAGTAAAAATTCCCCGATTACTTTTATGAATGCTTTGAAAACCTCAATGGCTATTTGTGTCTGTGCTGGTCCTGATCTCTCCACACAGCCTTATCAGACTCAACCAGCTAGCCTCGCTAGTGCTAAGTCAATTTTTTATGCCCTATGTTGGGTTGAGGATGTTCAAACTGGCATTGAAGATGGGGTACCCTGCCTAGAATATCCTCTGCTATCTCCTCCTGCTGTAAAAATTTAATGAATGGGGGTGGCAAGGCAACAATACAGTCAGAGAGATAAGCCTCATTCTAGGACACACAGAGACATGTGAGGAGGAACTGATAGAGTATACACTCTCTGCTCATCCAGGAACAATTTTGACAGGCGTGAAGTCTATTATCTGAAACAGAAAGCCCCAACCCTATGGAAAGCCATTTTAACATACAGTACCAGTCAAAAGTTTGGACATACTTACTCATTCAAGGGTTTTTCTTTATTTTGACTATTTTCTTCAATGCAGAATAACAGTGAAGACATCAAAACTAGAAAATAACACATATGGAATCATGTAGTAACCAAAAAAGTGTTAAACAAATATATTTTAGATTTTAGATGCTTCAAAGTAGCCAACCTTGATGACAGATTTGCACGCTATTGGCATTCTCTCAACCACCTTCACCTGGAATTATTTTCCAACAGTCTTCCTTCACTCTGTGGTCCAACTCACCCCAAACCATCTCAATTGGGTTGAGGTCGGGTTATCTGATGCAGCACTATCACTCTCCTTCTTGGTCAAATAGTCCTTACACAGCCTGGAGGTGTGTTGTGTCATTCTCCTGTTGAAAAACAAATGATAGTCCCACTAAGCTCAAACCAGATGGGATGGCGTATCGCTGTAGAATGGTGTGGTAGCCATGCTGGTTAAGTTTGCCTTGAATTCTAAATTAATCACTGACAGTGTCACCAACAAAGCACCCCCACACAATTACACCTTCTCCTCCATGCTTCACAGTGGGAACCACACATGGGGAGATCATCTGTTCACCTACTCTGCATCTCCCAAAGACACAGCGGTTGGAACCAAAAATCTCAAATTTGGACTCATCAGACCAAAGGACAGATTTCCACCGGTCTAATGTCCATTGTTCGTGTTTCTTGACCCAAACAAGTTTCTTATTATTATTTGTGTCCTTTAGTAGTTGTTTCTTTACAGCAATTTGACCATGAAGGCCTGATTCAGGCAGTCTCCTCTGAACAGTTGATGTTGAGATACTATGTCTGTTACTTGAACTGTGTGAAGCATTTACTCGGGCTGAAATTTCTGAGGCTGGTAACTTTACTGAACTTATCCTCTTCAGCAGAGGTAACTCCGGGTCTTCCTTTCCTGTGGCGGTCCTTATGAGAGCCAGTTTCATCATAGCGCTTGATGGTTTTTGCGACTGCACTTGAAGAAACTTTCAAAGTTCTTGAAATGTTCCACATTGACTGACCTTCAGGTCTTTAAGTAATGATGGACTGTCATTTATCTTTGCTTATTTGAGCTGTTCTTGCCATAATATGGACATGGTCTTTTACCAAATAGGGCTATCTGTAACGGCAGTCTAAGTCGTCCTCCTCCTCAGACGAGGAGAGGCGAGAAGGATCTGAGGACCAATGTGCAGCGTGGTAATTTTCCATGATTTAATTAACACAAAATAAAAGACACTATACAAAATGACAAAACAAACTAACCGTCACAGCCCTAGCTGGTGCAGACAAAACACAAAGACAGGAAACAACCACCCACAATCCCCAACACAAAACAAGCCACCTATATATGATTCTCAATCAGGGACAACGATTGACAGCTGTCTCTGATTGAGAACCATATATGCTGAACACAGAAACAGACGAACTAGACACACAACATAGAATTCCCACCCAGCTCACGTCCTGACCAACACTAAACAAGCAAAACACATAAGAACTCTGGTCAGGACGTTACACTATCTTCTGTATGCCACCCCTACCTTGTCACAACTGATTGGCTCAAACACATTAAGAAGGAAAGAAATTCCACAAATTCACTTTTAACAAGGCAGACCTGTTCATTTAAATGCATTCCAGGTGACCACCTCATGAAGCTGGTTGAGGGAATGCCAAGAGCATGCAAAGTTGTCATCAAGGCAAAGGGTGCCTACTTTGAGGAATGTAGAAAATAGTAACAATAAAGAAAAACCTTGGAATGAGTAGGTGTGTCCAAACTTTTGACAGGTACTGTATATTCATTGAATATTTTATATCAATAATTGTATTTTATATGTCAAAAATGTAATATTTTACATCAATAATTCTAAAAACAAGGATTTGAGACGAGCATCAGAGGGAGAAAAAACTATGTGATTAAAAAGGGACGAATATGTAACCTGATTCAGGAAACTAAGCATATGTTGCAAGTCACGACTTCACAAGAGGACCGTTTGAACATAAAAATATGCCTTCTCGAACATGTGAACTTTCCTGTGCCTTAATAACAAACGTGTATGTCATCTGTAAATATGAATAATTTATTATTAAATTACGAGCCTTGTTGGTTAACTCAGCCACACCTCACAAGTCCTCTACTGGCAGCTTCATTAAATAGTACCCGCAAAACACCAGTCTCAACGTCAACAGTGAAGAGGCGACTCCGGGATACTAGCTTTCTAGGCAGAGGTCCTCTGTCCAGTGTCTGTGTTCTTTTGCACATCTTAATCTTTTATTTTTGTTGGCCAGTCTGAGATATGGTTTTTTCTTTGCAACTCTGCCTGGAAGGCCAGTATCCCGGAGTTGCCTCTTCACTGTTGGTTGAGAATGGTGTTTTGCGGGTACTATTTCATGAAGCTGCCAGTTGAGGACTTGTGAGGAGTCTGTTTCTCAAACTAGAAACTCTGATGTACTTGGCCTCTTGCTCAGTTGTGCACCGGGGCCTCCCACTCCTCTTTCTATTCTGATTAGAGCCAGTTTGCTCTGTTCTGTAAAGGGAGTAGTACACAGCATTGCACGAGATCTTCAGTTTCTTGACAATTTCTCGCATGGAATAGCCTTCATTTCTCAGAACAAGAATAGACTGACGAGTTTCAGAAGAAAGTTATTTGTTTCTGGCCATTTTGAGCCTGTAATCGAACCCAAAATTGCTGATGCTCCAGATACTCAACTAGTCTAAAGAAGGCCAGTTTTATTGCTTCTTTAATCAGATTAACAGTTTTCAGCTGTGCTAACATAATTGCAAAGTGTTTTCTAATGATCAATTCGCCTGATTAACTTGGATTAGCTAACACAACGTGTCATTGGAACACAGGAGTTATGGTTGCTGATAATGGTCCTCTGTATGCCTATGTAGATATTCCATTAAAAATCTGCCATTGTCACGCTGGTGTAAAGGATTTGGAGACAGGAGCAGGGATACATCATCTGGGTTTTTAATACACCCAATACAAACACATATACAAAATCCGGGGATGTATCCAAACAAAAGAGCGAGGGTAAACTACGTAGAACGACACGGGACGTTTGTCGCCATTATAGTGCAATTAATGTATTGTTTAGTGTTGTGTAGTGTCTTTGCTGGCATGCATTAAAAAACATTTTTTGTGGGGGAGTTTGCACCAACAAGATTTACATGCTAAAATTGCTACTGACAGTGAGTAAAGGAAAATAAATGTATTCAACTGTGAAGCAGAACTTTGGAAATAGCAAACTTGAGAATGAAATGTCAGTGAGTAAAGTGAAGATCACTAGGCTGAGGAAAATATTGCAGTAAGTGACAATCACGAGTCTACTGAGAAACTGTCTGGATTTGTTGGGAACAGTTTGATTAAAGAATTGAGCAGTGGAGCTCATATACAGAAAGGTTTGAATATTTTCTTATTACAAATAACATTGATGTAGACAAAATTGTGCCTACATTTTTTTGTTTTATGGTGCCAAAGACATTTCATTTACTACACAGCCTGCTACAGCCAGACAGGCCAGTTAATGAAACATATGGGGATATTGTGGAAATAGTGAAATTACACTTTTCACCAAAACCACTAGTTACTGCTGAAAGGTTTAGTTTTCACAGAAGAAATCAGGTAGAGGGAGAATCAGTGACAATGTTTGCTGCTGTAGTAGCCTTTTCCTGCAGGAACTAGTGACCTCACGGGTGGAATGTTATTAATATTTTTCATAATTTCATAAATAATAAACATTATTTCAAACGGTTTGGTTATATATATATTTCAGTCTTCTGTGAGGTACAGTATATAAAGTGTAATATTGGGATGCAAACTCAAATTTAATACATTTCAACTCTATATCTGAGATGGTACAGCTGTCTTCTTTTTTTAAGCCCATAATTGTGTGTGAGGTGTATACTTTTGTTTTAAAGTAGTTTGTTTAAGACTACCCAGAAACACTGTGTGACTCTGACTTACCCCACTGCAGTAATAGGTACAAAAGAATATCAGAGCACTGTGAGTTTAAACGACACCATTAGAGACAGACTTGTATGTAAACTACAGAGTAAAGCTACACAAAAGAGACTATTGAATGAAAGTAATCTGACCTTGGCAAGGGCCATTGAAGTCAGTATTTCCATGGCAGCTAAAGAAGCTCAGCAGTGGAATTCATTAGGAAAAGTTGCGACTGAAAATCAGAGACAGGGAAATCAAGGCACATGCTTCCACTGTGGCAAAGCGGGACATCAGCCTACATGCTGGTCTAAGGACAAAAAAAGGCTGACAAATGAGCTCAGAGAAAACATCAAAGATTTAAATGAAAGAGATTTTCCAATGAAAGAAAAAGTGACATGCACTCTAAAAAGAAAAGGTTCCTGGAGTATCCTTTAGGGGTTCTTCAAATTGAAACTGTGGGGGAACCCCTATAAGTTCTTCAAAGAACACCTTTTAATGGATCCTCGAATAACCTTCTGAAGAACCTTTTGGGGTAAATTTTTGAACTACACCACTTCCCCTATTATTATTATTAATAATAATAATACGCATAACAATAATACTATATTTTTGGTCTCAGTGTTTATTATGATTTTAGCGGCAAAGCAGAATAAAAAAAATATAATATGATGTAATCTCCCAGCAGAACCCCAAGTCCAATGACTTTGCAGTGGTGATCAAACAGGTTTCCTGTTATATTCACCAGAGGTGTAGGGAGGGTGAAGTCTGTGAATTGAAAACATGGTAGTTATACAGATGATTAACAAAACATGCACACAACAGTATTCATACCTTGGTTTTTGTGGTGAATGTGAATGGAAAAAAAAACAGTTTTCATAAAGGTTTTCATACACATACCTTGTCCATAATGTATAGGCCTAGGGGATATTCATTTAGGAGGTAAGGAAGGAGGATGGTAAATGTGATCTGCATAACATACCAATACTCATTTACATACCTTTGTACAGTATACCTCCTTGTCTGTATACCTGCAGACACAGACACAAAAGTGAGCAGTTCAATCATCTGCACCAAATTCAGCTAGCCTTCAACATATTCGTATAGCCTACATATTCTTACTTCTTTTATGATTGATATCCATTGAAATGTGTAAATGTTCTGTTTTAGAAAGATTTGCACACATATGAAAAGATAATTGAAAAATCTGCAAGCTAAGTGCCTGCACCTGCTGTCATTTCAAATCGAATTGTTTCAGTTGGGCAGTTAGGTTCCTGAAACAATCCCCACCAATTAAGGAGGTTCCTCGATGAACCCCACCTTCTATGGGTTTCTTGGAAGAAACTTCTTTGAAGAACTTTGAGGATCTTAGAAACAACTCTTGTTGAACCCCTCATTTTTTGTGTGTTCACACTGTTGAGCAGGAGAACACTGAGGTGAGTGACTCTTCAGATGAGAAAGTCACACCGAATATAGTGACTGTTGCTGGGGGGGCCGCACAGCTACTATGTGTCTCCCTTGCTCGAGGGGCAGCCCATGCATATGGAGATTGACACGGGGGCAGCTGTATCTCTTGTGTCAGACGCAGTCTACAAAAAGACACTGAAACACCTTCCACTTCAACCAGCACACATCATAAGCTTAGCAGACAGCAAACCAATGTTTCTCAAAGCACAACCTGTACCTTATGCTATCAGACCAAACGTTGAGACTGACTTGGATGCTTTAGTCAAGAACAAATTACTGGAGCTGGTCACAGTGAATGAATGGTACCAGTGAGGGAATTGTACCAGTCCTTAAGAAGGATGGTGGAATCAGGATATGTGGAGGCTTTAAAGTCACAGTTAACCCTGTGTTTTCCGTGGGAGCTGTATCCGCTACCACACATTGACGACATTGTTCTCTGCCAAGTCTACTTGCAGATGTGTGTGGATGAAAAGTCAAAGGAGCTGCTGACCGTTGTTACACACAAGGGGCTCTTCCAGGTACTGTCGTCTACGTTTTGGAATCACAAGTGTGCCAGCTCTATGCCCGGAGGGCGATGGACCAGATCTTTAGTGGATAGCCAGATGTACAATGCTACTTGGATGACATCCTCATTACTGGAAAGGATGAAGATGAGCATCTCTTGAACTTGGATGCAATTTAACAGAGATTGAAGGACTACGGACTGCGAGTTTATATGGCTAAATGTGCATTTTTCCAATCAACGGTTGAATACCTAGGACACGTCATCAACGCTACGGGCCTACACAAGGCTCCGTCCAAAGTCAAGGCTGTCTTGGACACCCCGGCTCCCCAGTACGTCAGCCAACTGCATTGTGATGCTACTGTTGTCCTTATGGTGTGGGAGCGGTCATGTCCCATATCATGCCTTCCGGTTAAGAGAAGCCAATCACTTTCGCATTGAGGACATTGCACAAATCAGAAAGTAACTACAGATACAGCAAGAAACCCTAGGAATTGTTTGTGGCGTATGTAAGTTTCACCAGTATATGTATGAGAGGAAGTTCACCCTTAATACAGATCATCGTCCACTGACAAGCATCGTTGGACCGCAAACAGGGATTCCGTCACTTGCTGCAAGTAGAATGCAAAGGTGGGCTTTGTTGTTGTCAGCACACACCTACAACATTAAGTACCAAAAGTCATATCTGCACTACAATGCAGATGGAGTTTCCAAGGTTACCACTACCTGCGGAGAAACACCAGAAATGACCCTGTGTTATCTGAAGTGATGTACATTATCATAATAATCATAATCAAGGGATGCTCCGGCACTGAAACCTTACTTTCCAGGAGAACTGAGCTGTCAGTACAGTCTAGTTGTCTGCGGTGGGGGAGGAAAGTTATCATTCTTCGCTGAAGAAACCAGTGTTGCAACAGCTACACTCAGATCATTGGAGGCGTGGCAATTCATACACGTCGGCTTCGAAAGTCCATTCGAAGACAGAATGTTTCTTGTCGTCGTTGATGCTCATAGCAAGTGGCCAGAGGTTGCCATCATGAGGTCTACTACTGCAGAGAAGACCATCGAGAAGTATTTATTTGGTTCGGTTCGCAACTCCAACTTATTAGTGACAATGGATCACAGCTAGTGTCTCAAGAAATAGCTACGTTCCTACAGGTAGGGTGACCACATATCCCACATTGTGCGGGACAGTCACGCATTTTATACCTTTTTCCCGCGTCACGCAACCAAAAAATCATGTCCCGCATTTTATCAACAAATTCAAACACCACCAATTTAGAAAAAAGGTTGATTTGTCACATATTTCAGTCAGACATTCCAACCTATCTCTTGCAGTCACGTTGCCCTTATGCAAATATAAATATCATAAGGGTGTGTTAGCCTGAGCCTGATGGGGATGTTAAAAACTTCTCCAATCGTTGTCGAGATCTGATATTCTGCACAGCGCAAGACGAGACGTAAGCCAATGTCATAGGCCTATCTTCAACCAATGTTTCTCAAATCCTTTCGGTCTAAATTCCTGCTAAACTTGGAGAGGACAGTTAGGCCTCCCAACTACATACAAAAAGCATGCTTCTGATGAAGAGGTACAAAAGTAAGTAAATGACCATATTAGACTGAAAGATATAAAGTGATTTTGTCAAACTTGTGAGGCTGTCCTTGCTCATTCAACATATTTGCTGCTTCTGCACTCAATTCCATCCTAACTGTTTTACAATCCCTGAGACAAACCAGAAATGTTTCATTGGTCAAATATTCCCAGATGTTCATAAAGCAGCCACACATGAGGTCTCCTGTTTCTGCATCACCAAATTTTGAATAGCTGAATAGTCCCATGCGGCCAAAACTCAATTGTGCGAGTGACTAGGCAGAATGAGCTTTGATTGAAACAAAATACAGGAAGGTTATTGTCACGTTCGTCATAATCCTCCTCATCTGAGGAGGAGTAAGGATCGGACCAAAATGCAGCGTGGTTAGAATACATCATTAATTTAATAAACAAAGACGAAATGAAGAACACTTGACAAACTATACAAAACAACAAACGAACGTGACGCTATATAACGAAAGTGCAGACACAGGCAACCAACGTATAAACATAGACAATAACCCACAATACAAAACAGGCTACATAAATATGGTTCCCAATCAGAGACAACGCAAAACACCTGCCTCTGATTGAGAACCATATCAGGCCAAACACAGAAATAGACAAACCAGACATACAACATAGAATGCCCACACAGATCACACCCTGACCAACCAAAACATAAAACATACAAAGCAAAAAATGGTCAGGGCGTGACATTACCCCCCCCCCCCCGCACAAAACCTGAACCTATAGGGGAGGGTCTTGGTGGGCATCTGTGTTGGACGTGGGCATCTGTGTTGGACGCTGGACGTGGCCCCCACTCCACCATAGTCAATCCCCGCTTCCGTGGCCTCCTTAGCGTCCCTTGAGTGGCGACCCTTGCCGCCGACCTTGGCCTGGGAACCCTAACAAAGGGCCCCACTGGACTGAGGAGCGCCTCTGGACTGAGGGGCGCCTCAGGACTGAGGAAACTCCTCCAGACTGAGGGACAGCTCCGGACAGAGCGGCAGCTCATGACTGAGAGGTAGCTCAGGACTGAGAGGTAGCTCAGGACTGAATGGCAGCTCCGGACTGAAGGGCAGCTCTTGACTGAAGGGCAGCTCATGACTGAAGGGCAGCTCATGACTGAAGGGCAGCTCATGACTGAAGGGCAGCTCATGACTGGAGGGCAGCTCATGACTGGAGGGCAGCTCATGACTGGAGGGCAGCTTATGACTGAAGGGCAGCTCATGACTGAAGGGCAGCTCATGACTGGAGGGCAGCTCATGACTGGAGGGCAGCTCATGACTGGAGGGCAGCTCATGACTGCAGGGCAGCTCCTGACTGGCGGGCGGCCCTGGCAGCTCCTGACTGGCGGGCGGCTCTGGCAGCTCCTGACTGGCGGGCGGCTCTGGCGGTCCTGACTGGCGGGCGGCTCTGGCGGCTCCTGACTGGCGGGCGGCTCTGGCGGATCCTGACTGGCGGGTGGCTCTGGCGGCTCCTGACTGGCGGGCGGCTCAGGCGGCTCCTGACTGGCGGGCGGCTCTGGCGGCTCCTGACTGGCAGGCGGCTCTGGCGGCCCCTGACTGGCGGACGGCTCTGGCGGCTCCTGACTGACGGGCGGCTCAGATGGCGCTGGGCAGACGGGCAGCTCAAATGGCGCTGGGCAGACGGGCAGCTTAGATGGCGCTGGGCAGACGGGCAGCTCAAACGGCGCTGGACAGACGGGCAGCGCAGGCAGCGCAGCCGGCGCTGGGCAGACGGGCACCGCAGGCGGCGCTGGGCAGACGGCAGACTCTGACCTGCTGAGGCGCATAGTAGGCCTGGTGCGTGGTGCCGGAACTGGTGGTACCGGGCTAAGGACACGCACCTCAAGGCTAGTGCGGGAAACAGGAAGAGGGCGTACAAGGCTCTGGAGACGCACAGGAGGCTTGGTGCGCTGTGCCGGAACTGGTGGTACCGGACTGGGGACACGCACCACTGGGCGAGTGTGGGGAGGAGGAACAGGGTGTACTGGACTCTAGAGACGCACAGGAAGCCTGGTGCGTAGTGTTGGCACTGGTGGTACTGGGATGGTGCGAGGGGCTGAAACAGGCGGACTGGTGCGTGGAGAAGGCACCGGATAGACCGGACCGTGGAGGCGCACTACAGGTCTCGAGCACTGAGCCTGCCCAACCCTACCTGGCTGAATACTCCCCGTGGCCATGCCAGTGCGGCGAGGTGGAATAAGACGCACTGGGCTATGTACACGTATGGGAGACACCATACGTAGGGCTGGTGCCATGTACCACGGCCCAAGGAGACGCACTGGTGACCAGATGCGTAGAGCCGGTTTCATGGCACCTGGCTTGATGCCCACCCTAGCCCGGCCGATACGAGGAGCTGGAATGTACCGCACCGGGCTATGCACATGCACCGGGGACACCGTGTGCATCTCTGCATAACACGTGCCTGCCCGGTCGCTCTCTCTCCACGGTAAGCACGGGGAGTTGGCTCAGGTCTCCTTCCTGGCTTAATACCACGTGCGCCCCCCCCCCCCCAATACATTTTTGGGGCTGCCTCTCTGGCTTCCAGCCGCGCTTTCGTGCAGCCTCCTCATACCACCGCCTCTACGCTTTCGCTGCCTCCAGCTCAGCTTTGGGGCGGCGATACTCACCAGCCTGTTTCCATGGTCCTTTTCCGTCCAGTATTTCCTCCCATGTCCAGAAATCCTGACCTCGCTGTCTCTCCTGCTCCTGCCCGTTACCATGCTGCTTGGTCCTATTTTGGTGGGTTATTCTGTCCGCGTTCGTCGTAATCCTCCTCGTCTGAGGAGGAGTAAGGATCGGACCAAAATGCAGCGTGGTTAGAATACATCATTAATTTAATAAACGAAGACGAAACGAAGAACACTTGACAAACTATACAAAACAACAAACGAACGTGACGCTATATAACGAAAGTGCAGACAGGCAACCAACGTATAAACATAGACAATAACCCACCACCCACAATACAAAACAGGCTACCTAAATATGGTTCCCAATCAGAGACAATGCAAAACACCTGCCTCTGATTAAGAACCATATCAGGCCAAACACAGAAATAGACAAACCAGACATACAACATAGAATGCCCACACAGATCACACCCTGACCAACCAAAACATAAAACATACAAAGCAAACTATGGTCAGGGCGTGACAGTTATATAGTTTGTTAACACCATCTGCTCTAATTTATTTGCTAACAAAACAGTAATTCAGTAAGTTCTAAATGCATATTCCCATGAATCTGATTGAGATTAAATGATTGGCATGCAGAAGCAGTTTGGATATTTCACTGGCAAAACAATAATTTTTTTTTTATTTTATATATTTTTTTACATTCACAGTTGACAGTGATGATGTCACAGCCTATTTTGAAATTAGGTATGCCTAACTTGATATTTGAGCCTATTAAAAATAGAAAATGTTCTTCAGACAATAGGCAGACGTTGCAATTTTATGCATATTCTATAATGATATTCAATAGGCCTATCTGTCAGTACAGACTTTGAGAAATTATAACATCAATAAAATTTGGATTGCTCTCTGGCATCTTAAACAATGTGCACTACACCATGAGAGAGATTTTTGTGTGTATGTGTGTGTGTGTTGGGGGGGTGGTGCAGACATCAGGTCTGCACCGTATCATCCATCTATCAACAGGCTGGCGGAGAGGTTTGTACAGACCATATCTTCAGGAGACAGCCGAAAGAGCACACCCCCATTCACATCAATGGGGCCGCAGTGGAGAGGGTGAAAGCTTCAAGTTCATTGGCATGCACATCACTGACAACCTGAAATGGTCCATCCACACAGAGTCTTAGCCACCCAAGCCATGGCCTGTTCACCCCGCTACCATCTAGAAGGTGGAGACAGTACAGTTGTATCAAAGATGGGACAGAGAGACTGACAAATAGCTTCTATCTCCAGATCATCAGACTGTTAAATAGTCACCACTAGCCGGCCTCCACCCAGTACCCTACCTGAACTTGAGTTACTGTTACTAGCCATCTATTACCCGGTACTCAACCCTGCGCCTTAGAGACTGCTGCCCTATGTAAATGGTACAAGGGTCACTTTAATAATGCTTACATACTGTTTTACCCACTTCATATGTATATACTGTATTCTAGTCAAGGCTCATCCTATATAACTACTGCTGTACAAACCTTTTCTATTCAAATACTGTCCATAATGTACATACATACCATCATATACATACAATACCAGTCAAAAGTTTGGACACACCTACTCATTCAAGGATTTTTCTTGATTTTACTATTTTCTACATTGTAGAATAATAGTGAAGACATCAAAACTATGAAATAACACATATGGAATCATGTAGTAACCAAAGAAGTGTTAAACATATCAAAATATATTTTAGATTCTTCAATAGCTTTGCACACTCAATAGCTTTGCACACTCAATAAGCAAAGAGAAACGACAGTCCATCATTACTTTAAGACATGAAGGTCAGTCAATATGGAACATTTCTAGAACTTTGAAAGTTTCTTCAAGTGCAGTCGCAGAAACCATCAAAGCGCTATGATGAAACTGGCTCTCATTAGGACGGCCACAGGAAAGAAAGCCCCAGAGTTACCTTTGCTGCAGAGGATAAGTTCATTAGTGTTAACAGCCTCAGAAATTGCAGCCCAAATAAATGCTTCACAGAGTTCAAGTAACAGGCACATCTCAACATTAACTGTTCAGAGGAGACTGTGGGAATCAGGCCTTCATGGTCGAATTGCTGCAAAGAAACCACTACTAAAGGACACCAATAATAAGAAGAGACGTATTATTGGACATTAGACTGGTGGAAATCTGTTTTTTGGTCTGATGAATCCAAATTTGAGGTTTTTGGTTACAAATGCCTTGTCTTTGTGAGACGCAGAGTAGGTGGTTCGCACCGTCAAACATGGAGGTGGGGGGATAGTGTGGGGGTGCTTTGCTGTTGACACTGTCAGTGATTAATTTAGAATTCAAGGCACACTTAACCAGCATGGCTACCATCCCGTCTGGTTTGAGCTTAACGGGACTATCATTTGTTTTTCAACAGGACAATGACCCAAAACACACCTCCAGGCTGTGTAAGGACTATTTGACCAAGAAGGAGAGTGATGTAGTGCTGCATTAAATGACCTGGCCTCCACAATCACCCGACCTCAACCCAATTGAGATGGTTTGGGATGAGTTGGACTACAGAATGAAGAAAAAGCAGCCTACAAGTGCTCAGCATATGTGGGAACTCCTTCAAGACTGTTATAATTCCTCATGAAGGTGGTTAAGGGAATATCAAGAGTTTGCAAAGATTCTACTTTAAAGAATGTCAAATATAAAATATATTTATATTTGATTAATACTTTTTTGGTTACTACATGATTCCATATGTGTTATTTAATTGTTTTGATGTCTTCACTATTATTCTACAATGTAGACAATAGTAAAACAAAAGAAAAACCCTTGAATGAGTAGGTGTGTCCAAACTTTTGACTGGTACTGTATATATTTATATTATGTACTCTGACATTGCTTGTTCTAATATTTCTATATTTCTTAGTTCCTTCATTTAATTTTGGGGGATTTGCGTTTATTATTTTGTATTGTTAGTTATTACTGCACTGCTAGGACCATAAGCATTTCGCTACACCCACAATAACATCTACAAAATATGTGTATGCGACCAATAACATTTGATTTGATTTGAAACATGCCTTAAAGAGTCTCAGGATCAAGGGACATTGCACCAAACCTTGAACAACTTCCCGCTATCCTACAGGAACATGCCGCATGCAACCAACAAGGCTTCCCCTGCATCGCTACTCATGAACGCACCCTTCGACCTACTCGAACCTCACAACGTAAAGGCATACGATGTCAACAGGAGAGTCAGGTTAAACTGAGAGCAAAGGACAGAGCTTTCAATTCAGGACAAACTGTCTTAGCTTGGAACTACCTCAACGGACCAAATTGGGTTCCTGCTACACTCATCTCTAAGACTGGTCCTGTGTCTTACACTGTCCAAAACTGTAGAGGACGTCATCTGGAAACGGCACACAGATCAGTTACTGTTGAGTAAAGCAACACAGAGAGAACCTCCAGTCAGTCGTGAGTGGGCCAGGGCCTCGTTTCCCAGGTGCGAGGTAATTTAAGAGCCAACTTTTTAAGAGTGCTTCCCAAACAAGCACGTTCGCTTAGTACGTTATTTGATCATGTGTCTATGCTGATAGGATCCAAAGAAAAGCACTGCTGCTCTCGGATCAGCTTTCTCCATTCACAGCTTACCTTAACATTAGAAATATTCCACAATACTGACAACGGGTCAGCTCCTAGAGAGATGTTACCACCGATGGCTGTAAATAAGCTATTGAGGCAGCTTATTATGCTTACTTAGTAATAATGCACTAAATCACAGATTGGACACATCATTGTACACATTTTGTCACACTTCATGATACACGCTGAGACAAAAATTACCGACAGAAGCCTAGTCGCAAAATAGAACTCAACTGATTGAACATTAAATATATATTTTATGATGATTTAAATAGTCTACATAGGCCAATGTAGCCTATGTATCTTTTAATGTAGTCATCTCGGTTTTCATTTGAAGCATCATTTTATCCTTCACTTGTTTGTAACAATTGCAAATAGTTTGGCAACTTTGTATTTGTAGGCAACTTTGTTCTGAAGTTATCGGCAGTCACAGTCAGACAGATAGCCTAAGATCTTGATTCTATGTTTAGCGGCGATCTTCTGTGAATAAAGTGACGTGGAAGGGCAAAAAAGCATCTGGCGATGCACTTTGGCTGCTGTACGAGTGGATGTGTGAAGGTTTTTAAGAGCCGTGTTACTAATGAAGACTCTGGGAATCATCTTGGCTACTAAAGGACATTGTAAGAGTGTTTGTGCGATGATCTTAGCGCTACAAAGGCTCTGGAAAACTAGGCCCAGAACTGATACTGAGTGACACCCTGACCAGGCAGTTGTCACCTAGGGGCTCACAGTCACCTTCTCAGGACACTGAGAATGACGAGACTGTGACACAGGCTACTCACATGCCTACACCTTTGTCAACGCCACAGTCTAGAGACATTGTTAAGAGTCAGGTTGACCTCCATTACCCTATGAGAGATAGGCTGGCACCTAGACGCTTGCACTTTTAGAACAGTTACTGTTGTTTATAATGGGGACAATTTAAGTAGGAGGGGGGAGATGTGGTGTATTGGAGTTGTGCCACAGAGCATCATGGGAGTTGTATGTGTTGGGATGAGCAAGTTCATATAAATGGTTTAACTGAATCCCTGTCTCCCATCTCATCATTATTTAAATGTCATAAAGACGTGGTTGTGAAACCCACGAGACATAACACATTCGATTCTGTCAAAATATAGTGTTTCTCCAAGACAAGTTGAGGTTGTGTATTCCACTGCTGTAAGCTATTTGCGATTCAGTGAAATCGCTTGAGTGCAGTCCACTGCTTTCAGCTGGTCTCCAGAGATGAGTCATCCTTCCAGGTTAGAATTTATTTATATGTAGACCTAAGGATGTCCTGAATGCGATATCTCCCTAAACCACAAACAAACAAATAATCTAATTAAAATGATACGTAGTACCCGCATTACAATATCTTACTCAATACAGTCTTCTTGAGTTTGAATCAACTATTCATCTCATCTTTGACTGAATGAGGACAATGTCTAAAACCTTAAATACAGCAAGAAAAAAAGTGAGAATTAAATACTGTACAGAATGCTGACATGCACCATGTTGCCATGCCATGGAAGTGTAGCGGAGAATGTTGGCATGTATAGGACACTGTAGAACTCAATCACTTCCTGTTGTTGTTCTCTGCTCTGTAGTCCCCTGGGGAGAGAGTCTGGCAAAGTGACAGTTGAATCCCTCAATCATGTGTAGTACTTCCTATAGAATTTAGTAGTAGAATACTATAGTCAATAGTTGTATACTACAGACCGCAAAAACACTACAGTAAAAACTACAGTATTGTCTGCCAAAACACTAGTCTTTAAAAACACTACAGTAATTACTATAGTATATTATACTACAGTATTTAATTTGCAAATACCCTGCCCATTCCGTTCCACATATCCCAATTTGTGCCACCCATAAGTGAGAAACCTTCATGCCAAGTAAAGACCATACAATGCCCTCAGAAAGTATTCACATCCCTTAACGATTTGCACATTTTGTTGTGTTACAGCCTGAATTTAAAATGTGTCACTGGCCTACTGCATAATGCCAAACCGAAATTATGTTTATAAAAATGTTTATAAATTAATAAACAATGTAAGCTGAAATGTCTTGAGTCAATAAGTATTCAAATAGCAAGCCTAAATAAGTTCAAGTGCAAAAATGTACTTAACAAGTTACATAAGTTGCATGGAATGTGTGTAATAATAGGGTTTGACATGATTTTTGAATGACTACCTCATTTCTGTACCCCACACATACAATTATCTGTAAGGAAACTCTGTCGAGTGGTGAATTTTTCAAGGGCTCGCAAAGAAGGGCACCTTTTGGTATGGGGGTAAAAATGAAAATGAACATCCCTTTGAGCATGGTGAAGTTATTAATTACACTTCAATATTCCCAGTCACTACAAAGATACAGCCGTCCCTCCTAACTCTGTTGCCAGAGAGGAAGAATAAGGGATTTCACCAAGAGGCCAATGGTGACTTAAATGGCTGTGATAGGAGAAACTGAAGATGGATCAACATTGTGGTTACTCCATATGTCACACCCTAATCTGTTTCACCTGTCTTGTGCTTGTCTTCACCCCCCACCAGGTGTCATCTATTTCCCCATTATCCCCTGTGTATTTATACTTGCGCTTTCTGTCTGTCTGTTGCCAGTTCGTATTGTTTTGTCAGGTCTTACCAGCGTGTTTCCCGGGTTCTCTAGTTGTTGTTTTCTAGTCTTCCCGGCTTCCGATCTTTCTGCCTGCCCTGAGCCTGCCTGCCGTTCTATCCCTTTTTGACTCTGCCTTTGACTACGAACCTCTGCCTGCCCTCAAACTGCCCTTTTGCCTGCCCCTTTGTTATAATTCTGATTCTGCTGGTGATTCTCTGATCCATCTCTACGCAGACGACACTATTCTGTATACTTCTGGCCCTTCTTTTGACACTGTGTTAACAACCCTCCAGGCGAGCTTCAATGCCATACAACTCTCCTTCCGTGGCCTCCATTTGCTCTTAAATACAAGTAAAACTAAATGCATGCTCTTCAACCGATCGCTGCCTGCACCTGCCCGCCTGTCCAACATCACTACTCTGGACGGCTCTGACTTAGAATATGTGGACAACTACAAATACCTAGGTGTCTGGTTAGACTGTAAACTCTCCTTCCAGACTCACATCAAACATCTCCAATCCAAAGTTAAATCTAGAATTGGCTTCCTATTCCGCAACAAAGCATCCTTCACTCATGCTGCCAAACATACCCTTGTAAAACTGACCATCCTACCAATCCTCGACTTCGGTGATGTCATTTACAAAATAGCCTCCAAAACCCTACTCAATAAATTGGATGCAGTCTATCACAGTGCCATCCGTTTTGTCACCAAAGCCCCATATACTACCCACCACTGCGACCTGTACACTCTCGTTGGCTGGCCCTCGCTTCATACTCGTCGTCAAACCCACTGGCTCCAGGTCATCTACAAGACCCTGCTAGGTAAAGTCCCCCCTTATCTCAGCTCGCTGGTCACCATAGCAGCACCTACCTGTAGCACGCGCTCCAGCAGGTATATCTCTCTGGTCACCCCCAAAACCAATTCTTCCTTTGGCCGCCTCTCCTTCCAGTTCTCTGCTGCCAATGACTGGAACGAACTACAAAAATCTCTGAAACTGGAAACACTTATCTCCCTCACTAGCTTTAAGCACCAGCTGTCAGAGCAGCTCATAGATTACTGCACCTGTACATAGCCCATCTATAATTTAGCCCAAACAATCTACCTCTTTACCTACTGTATTTATTTATTTATTTATTTTGCTCCTTTGCACCCCATTATTTCTATTTCTATCTCTACTATCTCTACTTTTTTTCTTTTTTTATACTTGCTATATTGTATTTACTTCGCCAGCATGGCCTTTTTATATTTTTATTTATCTATATATATATTTTGTTTGCCTTCACCTCCCTTATCTCACCTCACTTGCTCATATTGTATATAGACTTATTTTTCCACTGTATTATTGACTGTATGTTTGTTTTACTCCATGTGTAACTATGTGTTGTTGTATGTGTCGAACTGCTTTGCTTTATCTTGGCCAGGTCGCAATTGTAAATGAGAACGTGTTCTCAATTTGCCTACCTGGTTAAATAAAGGTAAAATAAAAAATAAAATAAATAATAAATATTCTGAGAACCGAACCATCCCTGTGTCTGTATCTGGGTCATATCTTGAGTCGTGATACCACAATACTATCCTAAATGACAAAGTGAAAAGAAGGAAGCCTGTACAAAATAAACATTTTCCAAAACATGTATCCTGTTTGCAATAAAGCACTAAAGTAAAACTGCAAAAAATGTGGCAAAGAAATTAACTTTGTGTCCTGAATACAAAGTATTATGTTTGGGAAAATACAATACATCACATTACTGAGTACCACTCTTTATATTTTCAAGCACGGTGGTGGCTGCGTCATGTTATGGGCATGCTTGTCATATCGGCACGTACTGTACTAGGGAGTTTTTTTAGGATAAAAATAAATGTAATAGACCCAAGCACAGGCTAAATCCTAGATGTAAACCTGGTTAGGTCTGCTTTCCAACAGACACTGGGAGACACATTTACCTTTCAGCTGGACAATAACCTAAAAAACAAGGCCAAATACAGTATACACTGTAATTGCTTACCATGACAACATTGAATGTTCCTGAGTGGCCTAATTACAGTTTTGACTTAAATCGACTTGAAAATATATGGCAAGACTTGAAAATGTCTGTTTAACAATGATCAACAAACAACTTGACAGTGATTGAAAAAACCCGAAGAATCATTTGCAAATATTGTACAATCCAGGTGTGCAAAGCTCTTAGAGACTTACCCAGAAAGTCTCATAGCTGTATTCTCTGCCAATGGTGATTCTATAATGTATTGATTCAGGGGTGCGAAATGTATGGGATATTTCTGTTTCACTTTGTAATTATTGGATATTATGTGTAGATGGTGAGAGAAAAAAATGTAGCTTGCTCTGAGTATTTGTCCAATAGGTTATATCAAGGAGAAAGCCACTGCTTGATCGAAAATAATAAAACAAAAGCAAGATAGTAAATACTACAGAAAAGCCTGCAAAAACACTACAGTAAATACTATAGTATATACTTCCATTTTTATGACAATATTAAACTATAGTAAACTGTAAATATTACAGTATACTACAGTCATACTACAGTCATGTCCGTACACTACAGTATAGTCTGCAAAAACATTTCACGTGGGTAAAGCACTGGAGAAACCTTTCCCATCAACCCCTTCCAACTCTGCCTTTCTTCTTAGACCAGGAATTGGTGTCCTCTCAGAACCTGTCATAAGCTTTCATGATCAATGGCCCTGTCAGATAGAAGCTCTATTACTGCCAATTATCCTTCGTCCCTGAGCCCTGGTACCCTAACCCCTGGGTTCCCTATGCCCTAATTGAACACCACTAAGAGAGACACCCCAGAGAGACACTTCAGACCCCACGGTAAAGCTAGTTCCCCCGTTTCATTATGGTGATTTAGAGTCAAAGTCACATGATCAGTTAAATGGTCCAGTGAAAATGCTTGCTGAATTAGGGACAATTAGTCACACCTGTGACAATATTACTATAATGGATGTACTATTATGCAGAACATTGGCAATTAACTTGTTGACACTTTTCTATAAATTAACACATTGGTCACAAATGATGTACTGTGTATTATTTTTCCATTAAGCTTGTTAGATGCCTTGTTTATCACTGCATTACTAGTCATTGCAATACTTATAACCTGAAACTCTTTTTGTTTCTCATGATCCATAAGTTATATCCATAAATTACTGTAGGTGTAATGGAGTCTTATATTGAGACAACATTTCTACTCTGGCCAGGGCTTTCGTGTGTCCTTTCCTAATCCACCACCCTGGCTTTGAGTTGTGACGTGAACTATGTGAACGAACCCCCAGACACACACATAAATCATCTCCCTGTTTACCACTGAATCAACAGCTACAAGCTCTGTGCTTTACTGTATGTCCATTGACTAAAGACAATACACAACACATCCACTTGCTATATTGAGCTTACTCATTATATATCACTGTAAAGATATTGGGCCTACAGCCTACAGAATATCCTCACAATCTCATACTTTCTTCTACAAATCTCTGACAATGTCATTTCAATTTAATATTTTCATTGAGGTGACAAGGTCTCCATAAGTTCAAGACTCAAGCTATAATTTAGTGCTTAGGCTTTACTGTATGGTATACTATAGTTGATCCCCGGTATATCGAATCAAATTGTATTGGTCACATACACATATTTAGTAGATGTTTATTGCTAACACTGAGCTGTCAGTGTTCAGTTATCACAGATTTAGTTTGTGGTTTTCTTGTTCAAAGAAAACTAATTTGGATGAGCCAGGAGAGAAGAGTATACAGTACTGCATGTTCTCTTGAAACTCTAGAAGAAAATAAAGTTTTGCCAGAGCTGGTTGTAATTGCAAATGCTTTCCATGTGGATTGTTCAGTGAGAGCAAAACAACGGGATCATTTGATATAGAACATATTTGTTTTCTGTTGAGTCATAGTTCAATTTCAGCTGATAGTTTTCACGGTCACGTGTATTCTCATCAACATATTGCCTCCCTACCACCCTCAAAGCTACTTTACAGATTCGATCGTACTATGTTTGTCTCAGAAGTACAGATAAGACTGTCTTTGGAATTTTAATGATGCAGTACTCACAAGTTTGATTTGGTATGATGAACTCCATATAACACTTCTATATGCTAAACAAGCATTATGTTGTTAGGGATTTACTCATGCACCCCATACACTAAAACATTAGTTCTGATTTCATTATGTCGTGACGTGACTACCATTAATGCGATGGCGGCTATTCATTGAAAAATTACATACGACGTTCAATTATTACGCAATTAAATTAATCATATAACTAATTAAGTAGTAATCTGGGGCACCACGGGAAAGGTTTATTTAACGAGTTACCGTTTCCCGATTTAACTCAAGAATATCAGAATATCTCGATATACTACTCATCACCCATCGATCATTTGCTCCTATTTCAGTCTCATTCTGAACGTCATAATATCCTATAAATCTGCACAAACCCGAGTCTCCATGATGAATCAGCTTAAACAAATTTGCTTAATTATTAATTTACTATCTAATCATATAAGCATACAAAAATACATAAACACACACACAGGATAGATTATATGTTGATTACTAACAATGCAATGAAAAGTCCCTAGTGGACTAACCAGATATGACTGCTTAGTACACAATGAAAAGGGGTGGGGAAAGAAAGAGCGGGAGAAGGAGAGACAGGAATTCAACTATCATACATACAGTTGAATAATACGCTCATTGTAAATGTGGATATTTAGCACCCTAACAACCGCTCATTTGGATTTAGAAAGGCGAAGTACATATTTACGCTTGTATGTCTTTGTTGTCTCACTCTGTTGAAATCGCCCAATCGGTCTGTGACAAATAGTTCTACAGAAAGTCTCTGGTTGTCCACTAGAGGTCACCATGTCCTTTGTAGTCATAGCTCTCCTTCACTGTTTGTTTAGAATAGATACCCTAGAGATACCTATAGTGGTGAGAGGAAATTGTTCTTTGTCTCTCGTCTTTGTCTCTCGTCTTCGCTCGTCTTTAGTTTCCTAGTGCATAAACAGCTGCAGACTACAATTTTCTGGTATTGTTGTCTTTAAACCATTTTACATGCCAGTAGCAACCGGCCATTGTCTGGTCTAAATGGTTGATTATTCAGGGTACAGATAAGACCACTGTCCACACTGGCAGCAACCCGGCACGTTTTGGTCTGTAGAGACTCCAACCATTTCAATGTGTGGATGATCCTCACGTTCTCTGGTCTAATGTACATTTTGTTATATAAACAATCAAGTTAAAAGGGCGTCCCCTCCTTTTGTCAAAATGTCCGTGCTCACGTGGGCGTGGTTACTGACTGGGTAAAACTTTACATGAAAGACAATTCTAATTTAGAAGGCTAAAATCACATTTCATCTTCTCACAAATAGTTTCAAATGTAATCATATAATTTCCACAATATTTAGATGTAAATCTGATAACTGGGACATATGCATTTCTATAGTTACCGTTATTTGGTTAAACCGTCTTTAATGATATCAACAAAAAAAAACTTATTTGACATTATTATTGTTTAGAGCCCCACCAACCATGTCCTCCATTATTTACGTTAGAAATATTGTTTCAATGTCCAACCTTTTGATGTTACAGTTTTGGACAAGTGTCTCTCTGTTGTAACACTCAGACATTCCATTTTCAATACTGCAGTGCCCAAAGGCAGAGTTTTTGCAAGGTATATACGATCCGGTTGTTAAGTCATTAAACCTTGCCAACTTCATCCCTCTCCCCCTCTGCGGGAGAGAGAGGGCGCTGTAGAGTTGACGCACTGTAACCTGATCCTTCGGATCCTCACAGGAGAGTCATGACAATTATCTGATTTGGGTCTGATTTCCCGACAGGCCCTACCAGTTAGCCTAGTCATTATTCTAACAGGTGAGGAATACTCCACTATGACTGATGCATACAGTTTTCCCTGATTTCCATCTCTCTCCCTCTCTCTTATTATAACTTTCATTCTCTCTCTCTCTTGCTGATATTCTATTGACAGGCTTCGAAACTGAGTAAATAGAACAAAAACGAAGTTGAAGGTTAATCTAATACTGATTGAAATCAAGTGCCACGTATGACTTAATTTCTTTCCTCTCAGTTCTTTCTCCATGCTTCTCAACACCTTGCTTCACGGCATGCCACACAATCTATTTGAGTTTTTATTACAGATTTAGGATACAAAACTGCCGTGTTATTTCATTCGTATTAGTTAACAAAGTAGTAGACAGGAGGGCAGCAAGCACTTCTTCAAAGTTCCTCAAACTCTTTTGCATTTAACGTTCTCCTCCACTGTCCCTGCTTTTGGCAGAACTTTTAAATGATCTATTACCTTGTCCCCGCTCCCAACTAATGTAAATACTACAGTAATGTCTGAAAAAAACACTACAGTTTTTTAAAGGTAGACTCAGCGAAATTACGTTTCCACGAGCAGCACCACAGATATTGAGGTGAGCTATATGAAAGACTCACACAGACACACACAGTATCTGCACATGTGCACGGGTTGTCTACACGCTGTTACAGATGTAGGATCTTAACTTGATGATTATTTTGTTGCAGCAAATTTTTCCTGATGCGTCAGTTTCCCAAAGACTCCAACCGCCTTAGTCATAGACTGTTCTCTCTGTTCTCTCTCTCCGGTACCGGAGCACCAAGTCTAGGTCAAAAAAGGCTTCTTAATCAGATTAATGAAACTTTATTCGGGAGTTTGCCGTGTTCCGTCCTCTGACTGTGTTTACGCTGGAGAAATTTATGCCACTCGGCTAGTGCCAATGCTAATTGAAGAGGGAAATTTGCCATTCTGAATCGAAACAACGACTCATCTGGACAGAGGACACGTTCTTCAACATTCTGATGAAAGATCAGCAAAAGTAAGACCCATTTTATGATGTTATTTCATATATCTGTCGTGCATGTGAACTGGCCGTGGGCGCCCAATTATTTCTGTCTATTGTAGCTACGCTAATATAGCGATACATTTTGTTTTCGCTGTAAAACATTTAATAAATCGGAAATATTGTTTGGAATCACAAGATGCCTGTCTTTCAATTGCTGCAGACTATGTATTTTTCAGAAATGTTTTATGATGAGTAATTAGCTATTTGACGTTGGTGTCTGTAAATATTATGGCTGCTTTCGGTGCAATTTCGGATTGTAGCTGAAATGTAAACTATCGTTTACACATGAAATATGCACATTTTTCGAACAAAACATATGCTATACAATAAATATGTTATCAGACTGTCATCTGATGAATTTGTTTCTTGGTTAGTGGCAATTTATATCTTTATTTGGTCGAATTTGTGATAGCACCTGATGGAGTAAGAAACTGATGGAGTTAGAAAAGTTGTGTCTTTTGCTAACGTGGTTAGCTAATAGATTTACATATTTTGTCTTCCCTGTAAAACATTTTAAAAATCGGACATGTTGGCTTGATTCATAAGATGTGCACCTTTCATCTGGTGTCTTGGACTTGTTAATGTGTGAAAGTTAAATATAAAAAAAAAAATAGATTTTGAATTTCGCGCCCTGCACTTTGAGCTGGATGTTGTCATAAGTGTACCGGTGTCGGGCTGCCCCCATAAAAGGTTAACAGCTTCTATCCCCAAGCCATAAGACTACTGAACAGCTAATCAAATGGCTACCCAGACTATTTGCATTGACTCCTCCCCACCCCCTTCTACCCCTATGTAATATTACCTCAGTTACCTCGACTAAGATGGCGCTGTAAGATGGCGCTGACAGAGATGGTCGCCTTGCTTCAAGTCCTCAGGAAACTATGCAGTATTTCGTTTTTTTATGTATTACTTCTTACATTGTTATCCCAGAAAATTTTAAGTGTTATTACATACAGCCGGGAAGAACTATTGGACAGAAGAGCGACGTCAACTTACCAACATTACGACCAGGAATACGACTTTCCCGAAGCGGATCTTTTGTTCAGACCACCACCCAGGACAGTGGATGCAAGCTCAGAAGCCAACACAAAACAACGTCGCTGCAGAAGAGGCAGACGGAACGGCCTCCTGGTCAGGCTACATAGGTGTGGACACCGCCCACTGCTTCAGAGTATACTGATCGCCAATGACCAGTCTCTTGACAACAAAGTAGACAGAATTAGAGCACGGGTTGCCTTCCAGAGAGACATCAGAGATTGTAACATTCTCTGTTTCACAGAAACATGGCTCTCTCGGGATGCATTGTCGGAGTCGAGTCAGCCAACGGGCTTCTTCATGCGTCGCGCCGAAAGAGATAAACACCTCTCGGGGAAGAAGAAGGGTGGAGTATATGCCTCATGATTAACGACTCATGGTGTAATCATAACAACATACAGGAACTCAAGTCCTTCTGCTCACCCGACCTAGAATTCCTTAAAACGAAATATCGGCCATATTATCTACCAAGAGAATTTTCGTCAGTTATCGTCACAGCTGTGTATATACCCCCTCAATCAGACACCACGACGGCCCTCAAGGAACTGCACTGGAGTCTATGTAAACTGGAAACCATATATCCTGAGGCTGCCTTTATTGCAGCTGGGGATTTTAAAAATCTAATTTGAAAACAGGGCTACCTAAATTCTATCAGCATATTGATTGCAGCACTCGCGCGGGCAATACACTCGATAACTGCTACTCCAACTTCCACGATGCATACAATGCCCTCCCTCGCCCTCCCTTCGGCACATCCGAACACTACACCATCTTACTCCTACCGTCTTTTAGGCAGAAACTCAAACAGGATGTACCCATAATTAGAACCATTCAACACTGGTCTGACCAATCGGAATCCACGCTTCAAGAATGTTTTGATCATGCGGACTGGGAAATGTTCTGGGTAGCCTCAGAGATAACATCAATCTATACGCTGACTCGGTGAGTGAGTTTATAAGGAAGTGCATTGGAGATGTTGTACACACTGTGACTATTAAAACCTACCCTAACCATAAACCGTGGATGGATGGCAGAATTTGCGCAAAACTGAAAGTGAGAACCACCACATTTAACCATGGAAAGAGGACTGGGAATACAGCTGAATATAAACAATGCAGTTATTCCCTCCGCAAGGAATTCAAACAAGCAAAATATCGGTATAGGGACAAATTGGAGTCGCAATTCAACGGCTCAGACACGAGACATATGTGGCAGGGTTTACAGGAAATCACAGACTACAAAAAAAAACAGCCACGTTGTGTACACCGATGTCTCTCTTCCAGACAAAAAAAACACCTTTGCCTGCTTTGAGGATAATTCACAGCCACCGTCGTGGCCCACTAACAAGGACTGTGCCCCCCCCTCCCCTTCTCCCTCTCCGTGGCCGACGTGAGTAAGACATTTAAAAAGTGTTAACTCTCGCAAGGCTGTTGGCTCAGACGGCATCCCTAGCCGCGTCGTCAGAACATGCACAGACCAGCTGGCTGGTGTGTTTACGGACATATTCAATCTCTCCCTATCCCAGTCTGTTGTCCCCATATGCTTCAAGATGGCCACCGTTGTTGCTGTACCCAAGAAGGCAAAGATAACTGAACTAAATGACTACCGGCCCGGAGCACTCACTTCTGTCATTATGAAGTTCTTTGGAGAGACTAGTCAAGGATCATATCACCTCCACCTAACCTGCTGCCCTAGACACACTTCAGTTTGCATACCGCACCAACAGGTCCATAGATGATGCAATCGCCATCACACTGCACACTTCCCTATCCCATCAGGACAAGAGGAAAACCCAAATAAGAATGCTGTTCATTGACTACAGCTCAGCATTCACCACCATAGTACCCTCCAAGCTCATCATTAAGCTGGAAGCCCTGGCTCTCAACCCCGCCCTGTGCAATTGGGTCCTGGACTTTGTGACTGGCTGCCCCCCAGGTGGTGAAGGTAGGAAACAACATCTCCACTTCGCTGATCCTCAACACTGGGGCCCCACAAGGGTGTGTGCTCAGCCCTCTCCTGTACTCCCTGTTCACCCATGACTGTGTGGCAATGCACGCCTCCAACTCAATCATAAAGTTTGCAGACGACACAACAGTAGTGGCCTTAATTACCAACAACGACGAGACAGCCTACAGGGAGGAGGTGAGGGCACTCGGAGTGTGGTATCAGGAAAATAACCTCTCACTCAATGTCAACAAAACAAACGAGATGCTCGTGGAGAACCCCCCTATCCACATCGAAGGGACAGTAGTGGAGAAGGTGGAAAGTTTTAAGTTCCTCAGCGTACACATCTAGACGAACTAAAATGGTCCTCCCACACAGACAGTGTGGCGAGGAACCAGCCAAGTCAACCTCAGGAGGCTGAAGAAATATGGCTTGTCACCTAAAACCCTGACAAACCTTTACAGATGTACAATCAAGAGATGTAGAGATGCAGATGTACTGAAACTGCACCGTCCTAAACTGCAAGGCTCTCCAGAGGGTGGTGCGGTCTGCACAACGCATCACTGGGGGTAAACCACCTGCCTTCCAAGACACCTACAGCACCTGATGGCACAGGATGGCCAAAAAGATCATCAAGGACAACAACCCCCCGAGCCACTGCCTGTTCACCCCGCTACCATCCAGAAGTCAAGGTCAGTACAGGTGCATCAAAGCTGGGACCAAGAGACTGAAAAACAACTTCTATCTCAAGGCCATCAGACTGCTAAACAGCAATCACTAACTCAGAGAGGATGCTGCCTACATAGAGACTCAAATCACTGGCCAGTTTTATCAATGGATCACTAGTCACTTTAAACAATGCCACTTCAATAAAGTTAACATATCTTACATTATTCATCCCATATGTATATGCTTTACCTTAAACCATCTATTGCACCTTGCCTATGCCGCATGGCCATCGCTCATCCATATATTTATATGTACATATTCTTATTCTATCCCTTTATATGTGTGTGTATTAGATAGTTGTTGGGGAATATTTAGATTACTTGTTAGATTTACTGCACTGTCTGAACTAGAAGCACAAGCATTTCGCTACACTCACATTAACATGTGCCAGCCATGTGTTTTGACCAATACAATTTGATTTAATTTGATTTTGATTTGATTTACATCAAATCCAGGAAACGCTAGCCAGGACCATAGAAAGATAAATCAAGCAAATATTATTTTTTCATTTTCTTTGACTTTGTTCACTCATTGAAAGGGGATATATACAGGTTGGAAGAAGAAAAAGCTTCAGTCAGCCTTTAGCTAAACTACAATGAAGAAAGAAATCTTGCAAAACATGGAAAATGATAATTGTAATGTGTACCATATGCCAACAAAGCTCAAGATTACCTAACAGATTACCCTCCCAAAATACTTATTTACATTTCTATACATTTTATCCGGAATGTGTAGTGAGGAGAGGAGAGTGTATCGTAAGACACAGTTGCAGTAAAGAGACAGTCCTAGGCTACATCTCAAATGGCACACTATTCCCTATATAGTGTACTGCTTTTGACCACAGCGCTATGGTCTCTACTGGTCAGAAGTAGTGCACTAATAAGGTGTCATTAGCATCCCTCTCTGTTTTAGCCGGATGTTTGAGTAGGTTAAACTAGCTAGCTGCATAAGCAGTTTAGCAGTTACAGCGGCGGGCCCTGGTGAGAATAAATGTATAAAACCAAAAGCTTACCTAGATTTGGAAGAGTTCCAGTGTTGGTTAGCCATAGCCAGCTAGCTAATGTAGTAACCCTCTCTGTTTGAGCCTGGTGTTTGAGTAGGCTAGATGCATTTGCTAGCAAAGTAAAACAGAGAGAGAAAAAACTTCTCTCTTCCAAATGGAACACTGGAACTCTTCCAAATCAAGGTAAGCTTTTGGATTTATACATTTATTCTCACCAGGACCTGCCGCTTTAACTGCTAAACTGCTTTTGCAGCTAGCTAGTTTAGCCTACTTAAACACCCGGGGTCAAACAGAGAGGGATGCTATGTTAACTAGCTGGCTATGGCTATCCAACACTGGACCTCTTCCAAGTCAAGGTAAGCTTTTGGTTTTATGAATTTATTGCCACCGGGGCCCGCTGGTGTAACTGCTTTCTGACTGTACTGCATGATTGTAGCGGGTTTACTAATGCGTTAGTTCTAGTAGTTCCAGTTGACTATGACGTGACAACAATGTAGGCTGTGTGTAGCGGTTAGCGGTCATTATATGAAGGTTTGGCTTGGAAAGGTTTTTCGCCTGGTCACAGACAGCTGATGTGTTGTGCACAGAAGTCCACAAACGAAAGGAAAAGGTTAGAGGAGGAGAGCGCGTAGATATTTGCGAGAAGCAATTATATATACAATCCTGAGCAGTTTTCTTCCTGTCCTGCAGCTCAGTTCAGAAGGACAGCTGCATCTTTGATGTATCGGTGTCGTCACTTCCTCTTGAATTTGCAGACGTGTTGCTGTGCGTTTTGTTGCCAACCTTACTTTGCTAGCTGACAACTTTACATTTTTTTTTCTTTTTAATTACCGTTTATATTTTTAGTTTTTCCATCACAACTTTTTTCCCTCATTCAACTTTTTCACTCCGGACGCTTTATCTGGACATGGTTCGTCAGCACTTTCAACAGCCGAAGCTAAGTAGTAACATTAACATGATGCCTTCTAATTGCAGTCGCTGTACTTATATTATACAGGAGAATGATCGCCTTATGGCGAGGATAGCTGTGCTGCAATCCCAGCTTCAGACGCAATCGTTAGGCAAGGGTAATTTCAGTGTAGGAAAGGATGAAACAGCGTCTGTGCCACCAGTAAGTACAGATAGTAACGTTAGTATAAATCCCCTCGCACAGTCCCCGCAGCCGGACAACTTTCTCATGGCTTCTGGAGGGAAATGCTGTAGGAATGCTCAACTGGTGTCGCTCATTCAGCCGACAGAAACTTTCAACCGGTTTTCCCCATTAAATAGCGATTCGGAGTCTGAAGCCGAGTCTTCTCTTGTCTCTACTCCTCCCGTTACGGGGTCTGAGACGCCGAAGGCTCCCACCATTAGCTCTGACAAATTGAAAACCCTAGTCATTGGCGACTCCATTACCCGCAGTATTAGACTTAAAACGAATCACCCAGCGATCATACACTGTTTACCAGGGGGCACGGCTACCGACGTTAGGGCAAATCTGAAGATGGTGCTGGCTAAAGCTAAAACTGGCGAGTGTAGAGAGTATAGAGATATTGTTATCCACGTCGGCACCAACGATGTTAGGATGAAACAGTCAGAGGTCACCAAGCACAACATAGCTTCAGCGTGTAAATCAGCTAGAAAGATGTGTCGGCATCGAGTAATTGTCTCTGGCCCCCTCCCAGTTAGGGGGAGTGATGAGCTCTACAGTAGAGTCTCACAACTCAATCGCTGGTTGAAAACTGTTTTCTGCCCCTCCCAAAAGATAGAATTTGTAGATAATTGGCCCTCATTCTGGGACTCACCCAAAAACAGGACCAAGCCTGACCTGCTGAGGAGTGACGGACTCCATCCTAGCTGGAGGGGTGCTCTCATCTTATCTACCAACATAGACAGGGCTCTAACTCCTCTAGCTCCACAATGAAATAGGGTGCAGGCCAGGCAGCAGGCTGTTAGCCAACCTGCCAGCTTAGTGGAGTCTGCCACTAGCATAGTCAGTGTAGTCAGCTCAGCCATCCCCATTGAGACTGTGTCTGTGCCTCGACCTAGGTTGGGCAAAACTAAACATGGCGGTGTTCGCCTTAGCAATCTCATTAGGATTAAGACCTCCTCCATTCCTGCCATTAGTGAAAGAGATCGTGATACCTCACATCTCAAAATAGGGTTACTTAATGTTGGATCCCTCACTTCAAAGGCAGTTATAGTCAATGAACTAATCACTGATCATAATCTTGATGTGATTGGCCTGACTGAAACATGGCTAAAGCCTGATGAATTTACTGTGTTAAATGAGACCTCACCTCCTGGTTACACTAGTGACCATATCCCCCGTGCATCCTGCAAATGCGGAGGTGTTGCTAACATTTACGATAGCAAATTTCAATTTACAAAAAAAAAAAGAAATTTTCGTCTTTTGAGCTTCTAGTCATGAACTCTATGCAGCCTACTCAATCACTTTTTATAGCTACTGTTTACAGGCCTCCTGGGCCATATACAGCGTTCCTCTCTGAGTTCCTATCGGACCTTGTAGTCATAGCAGATCATATTCCAATTTTTGGTGATTTTAATATTCATATGGAGAAGTCCACAGACCCACTCCAAAAGGCTTCCGGAGCCATCATCGACTCAGTGGGTTTTGTCCAACATGTCTCTGGACCTACTCACTGCCACAGTCATACTCTGGACCTAGTTTTGTCCCATGGAATAAATGTTGTAGATCTTAATGTTTTTCCTCATAATCCTGGACTATCGGACCACCATTTTATTACGTTTGCAATCGCAACAAATAATCTGCTCAGACCCCAAACAAGGAGCATCAAAAGTCGTGCTATAAATTCTCAGACAACACAAAAATTTCTTGATGCCCTTCCAGACTCCTTCTGCCTACCCAAGGACGTCAGAGGACAAAAATCAGTTAACCACCTAACTGAGGAACTCAATTTAACCTTGCGCAATACCCTAGATGCAGTTGCACCCCTAAAAACGAAAAACATTTGTCATAAGAAACTAGCTCCCTGGTATACCGAAAAATACCCGAGCTCTGAAGCAAGCTTCCAGAAAATTAGAATGGAAATGGCGCCACACCAAACTGGAAGTCTTCTGACTAGCTTGGAAAGACAGTACCGTGCAGTATCGATGAGCCCTCACTGCTGCTCGATCATCCTACTTTTCCAACTTAATTGAGGAAAATAAGAACAATCCAAAATTTATTTTTGATACTGTTGCAAAGCTAACTAAAAAGCAGCATTCCCCAAGAGAGGATGGCTTTCACTTCAGCAGTAATAAATTCATGAACTTCTTTGAGGAAAAGATCATGATCATTAGAAAGCAAATTACGGACTCCTCTTTAAATCTGCGTATTCCTCCAAGGCTTAGCTGTCCTGGATCTGCACAGCTCTGCCAGGGCCTGGGATTGGGAGAGACACTTAACCTGTTTGGGCTGCAAGGGCAGTATTGAGTAGCCAGATAAAAGGTGCCCATTTCAAACGGCCTCGTACTCAATTCTTGCTCGTACAATATGCATATTATTATTACTATTGGATAGAAAACACTCTCTAGTTTCTAAAACCGTTTGAATTATATCTGTGAGTGAAACAGAACTCATTTTGCAGCAAACTTCCTGACAGGAAGTGGAAAGTCTGAAATTGAGGCTCTGTTCCAGGGGCTGCCTATTAAATCCCTTGTTATTTATTAGTTTAGATGCACTTCATACTTCTTCCACTAGATGTCGACAAGGAGTGAGAGAAGAAATGGACTGTGTAACTTGATCTGGACTCGAATTACAGCTCATGGAATGACGTCTCCTCCATTTCCTGTTTTCAGGAAGGCGCGAAGAGAGACATGGATTTGCCTTCTGTTTAGCTATCGTTATAGGCGACTACTATCTCCGGCTTTGATTTTATTTGATACATGTGACCATATCATCGTAAAGTATGTTTTTTCAATATAGTTTAATCAGATTATTGAAAATTTTTCGGGAGTTTTGCCGTGTTCCGTTCTCTGACTTTGTTGACGATGGAGCGATTCGTGCCACTTGGCTAGTGCGCTTCCTAAATCGAGAGGGAAAGTGTCCGTTCTAAATCCAAACAACGACTGTTCTGGACAAAGGACCCCTTGTCCAACATTCTGATGAAAGATCACCAAAAGTAAGAAACATTTTTTGATGCTATTTCATATATCTGTCGTGCATGTGAACTAGTCGTCGGCGCCCAACGTTTGGGTACTCAGCTATACCGAAGCTGGATGTCGTAATGAAGTTATTTTTTAGAATTCTAACACTGCGATTTCATTAAGAACTAATGGATCTATCATTTCCTATACAACATGTATTTTTTTGTTATGTTTATGAATAGCTATTTGGTCAGAATATGTGTGTCATAAAAAGTGTCCGAAAAATATCGTTGCTGTTTAGACGTTGTGGAAAAAGTATCTAAGATAGCAACATGTATAAACACGGATTTCAGCTCTAAATATTCACATTTACGAACAAAACATAAGTGTATGTATAACCTGATGTTATAAGACTGTCATATGATGAAGAATATCAAGGTTAGTCCAAAATTATATATATTTTCCTTGTTTGTTACGATCGCTAACCTTTTGCTACTGGGAAATGCCATGTCTTTCTGGCTATTGTGGTAAGCTAATATAACGCTATATTGTGTTTTCGCTGTAAAACACTTAATAAATCGGAAATATTGGCTGGAATCACAAGATGCCTGTCTTTCATTTGCTGTACACTATGTATTTTTCAGAAATTTTTTATGATGAGTAATTAGGTATTTGACGTTGGTGTCTGTAATTATTATGGCTGCTTTCGGTGCAATTTCTGATTGTAGCTGCAATGTAAACTGTGATTTATACCTGAAATATGCACATTTTTCAAACAAAACATAGATTTATTGAATAACATGTTATAAGACTGTCATCTGATGAAGTTGTTTGTTGGTTAGTTTGGTTGGTTCTTGGTTAGTTAGGTTGGCTTTGTGCATGCTACCTGTGCTGTGAAAAATGTCTGTCCTTCTTTGTATTTGGTGGTGAGCTAACCATAGGCGGAAATCCCAGGGGGGACGGGGGGGACACGACCCCCCCCATCTTGGGAAAAAGATGATTTGTCCCCCCCAATATATCACTGTAAACATAACTATGTAATTTCAATAATATTAATAATACGCAATGAAAGCACTTGTGCTGATTATAGACACTTAATAGCGCATTTAAATTTCAAAAGATTGCGACCCCCCCCCGCCCTTTGCCTCACAATGGTTTGATCCACTGCCAGTTCTTTAGCTGGCAAGGTAAAAAAGGGTTCGTATCTACTGTCCGAAAGGGACATGTACGTAACTGACGTGAGGTTAATTCAGTCAATCCATAGCAGGTCCATAGCAATGTTATTTATTTATTTTTATGTTGGCAGGGTTCACACACTAGTTGAATTTGCAGAGCTATCGCGCAAACTAAAGCAAACATTAACTATCAAGCTAGCTAGTACCTATTCCATTTATGTGGCGTCGTCAAAGATGGAATCTTTGCTATCGTCAGTTTATTCCAAGATCAGCATGCAGCTGTAGTGCTTCGACGTCCCTGTGATAAGGTTAGCAATAAACTGAAGTCCAAACTGAACAGAACAGAACTACACTCTCTTCTACCATTGTCTTAAATATATATAATGGTCTCGTTGCAAAAGATAAATTGTCGCTAGTGAACTTTTTTTATTTTATTTTATTTCACCTTTATTTAACCAGGCAGCAAAGATTATAGCAAACACACAGAAACGGAATTGGTGCTCGCTAGCTTTACAAATTCAGCTATTGTTGGAAGCCAGCCAATATGAAACAAACTATTTAAATTACAAAAGGTTGCAGCATGTGTTGTGTAAATGTGTGTGTGTGCAGCTAGGCCAGCCAGCCAGCCAGGTAGAAAAATGGCAGAAAAAAGTAAGAAGACGGACATTTGTCAGTACACCAAAACGCATAGTAAGAACTCTAGTATCCTAATATCTCAAAGACTAGTTGATAAAATGTTCATAAGAAAGAAGTAAAATGCTAATGGAAATGTTTCACAATGATGTCATTAGGCAGAGCAGGCAACAGATGGCACACAGACAGCAGAGCTGGGGACAGATATGCAGGGACAGATTGGCAGACAGGGAGTCTCAGGTAAGTTTGTTGAGTCTTTGTTTGGCAACATTATGAAAGGTTCAATTTTTTTGACTTGTAAAATAGGGACATAATTGGAAAATGCCATGGATACCCCCACTCTCAACTTAAACTGGTGACTAAACTAAGATTTGTTTACGGCAATGGTATTGCTGTTGTGATTAATTGTGTAGTTTTGGGTACCGGTAGTTAGGAGTACGGCAAACACCTTATTTATTTTCTAGGAGACAGACTGAGTCAGTTAGGGTGGTGAAAGGGAAAGAGCCAGGGAGAGAGACTTCAGAGGACAGTGTCACAGCCACGGCAGGACCAAGTGTCACCCTTGTTGCCAGCAGCACCAGTATAGGGGACAGTGGCACAGCATTGTCCAGTTACCACAGTGATGGCACAAAACCATATCAGCCACACCCACAATTTATAGAACCGCAAACTCTTGCCAACAGAGTGTTGACGTTTCAAGAGAGATGGTTTCGCGATTTCCCCTGGCTACATTATAATCCATCAATAAAAGGAGTGTTGTGTTTTCACTGTAGCCAAGGGTTTTCAAGCCAGCCATCTTTTGGCCAAAGAGCTGATGCTGCCTTCGTTAGTGCAGGATTTAGGAACTGGAGAAAAGGCATTGAAAAATTCACAGCACATCAAAATTGCCAAACCCACCGCCACTTTGTAATTGTAACAGCACACCAGCTAAATCCAATCAGTGTCCAGTTATGTCCAGCGCGTGGGGTAAACAGCAGGATGACGCAAGGCATTGCTTGATGAAAATTGTTAGTTCGGTGCGGCATGTAGTAAGACAGGGACAAGCCTTTAGAGGCCACACGGATGACAGTGGGAATTTATACCAGATTTTGAAACTTAGGGCAGAAGAGGATGATCCCATTTTACTGAAGTGGTTAACAGAGCGTACCACAATGTACACAGGCCCCTGGAACCCCTGCATATTTTGAGGCAAGGCAGGCAAGGTTTTGAGCGGTCCTCAGGGACCTCCACCCCCTTTATATTATATGTAAACTTACTGGAAACCTTGTGGTACTGACTACATTCATTACACTTTTTTATTTCACGGACCCCTTGCAATTAGTCCATGGACCCCTGTTTGAGAACCCATGGTGTAATTGATAGTTGTTCTTTTGTTTAGTAGTTTTTAGTACACTTACAAATGATTTATTTCATGTTATTTTATTTAAAATTGCATACTTTGTGCGACATACATGTCCATAGCTGCTGTTTGAAGAGTTGAGACACTGACTGAAGGATATTTTGGTTGATTTATTTGGGTTTTTCATTGAAGTAGTTATTTTGCTTTTAGAACTGTACTTATTTTAAGCTTTTTGTTCTTGCAAAGATATTGTAGACTCAGGCCAGGTGGACATATTTAATGACTATATAAATGTATCAGAAAAAGTCAAATTAAAAGGTCAATTCAATACGGAGACCAACTTTGTGATGGTTCTCAATGGAGATTCTTTTAGATGTGATCACACCATGTTCATTGTATTTATGAAAACTACACCCATACAGTGTACAGTACCATTGTCACCTACTGAGCTTTCTTGATATTGCTGGTTGTAAGTACGAATACCTGCATACATACTGGAATGGTAAGGAGCACTGCTATAACTATTATTAGTAGTAGAATTATAATGATTTAAACATTTGAACAAGTTGGGAAAACCCTTCAGTTAACTACTGTACCTATCAATTATCCAGTTGTAGGAATTATGGTTCCTCAATATACATTTAACAACGTATGCTATGTGTTACAGCACTACTTTTGGTGTCCCCCTCAGGAATTGCTCTTGAGAAAATTTAATGTAATTGTCCCCTCCAAGGTTGATCTCAGATTTTCGCCCCTGGAGCTAACATAAATATACGTGCTGTTTTCGCTGTAAAACATTTTAAAAATCGGACATGTTGGCTGGATTCACAAGATGTGTACCTTTCATTTGCTGTATTGGACTTGTTAATGTGTGAAAGTTAAATATAAAAATAAAAAAATCTTTTGAATTTCGTGCCCTGCACTTGAAGTGGTTGTTGTCATAAGTGTACCGGCACCGCCCTGCAGCCATAAGAAGTTAAGTGTTTTAGTACTGTATCTCTTGACACATTGACGAAAATAATCATGACCTCTAAACCTTCAAGCTGCATACTGGATCCTATTTCCAACTAAACTACTGAAAGAGCTGCTTCATGTGCTTGGCCCTCCTATGTTGAACATAATAAACGGCTCTCTATCCACCGGATGTGTACCAAACTCACTAAAAGTGGCAGTAATAAAGCCTCTCTTGAAAAAGCCAAACCTTGACCCGGAAAATATAAAAAACTATCGGCCTATATTGAACCTTCCATTCCTTTTAATTTTTTTTGAAAAAGCTGTTGCGCAGCAACTCACTGCCTTCCTGAAGACAAACAATGTATACGAAATGCTTCAGTCTGGTTTTAGACCCCATCATAGCACTGACTGCACTTGTGAAGGTGGTAAATGACCTTTTAATGGCGTCCGACCGAGGCTCTGCATCTGTCCTCGTGCTACTAGACCTTAGTGCTGCCTTTGACACCATCGATCACCACATTCTTTTGGACTCTTTTAGACTGGAAACCCAAATTGGTCTACACGGACAGGTTCTGGCCTAGTTTAGATCTTATCTGTCGGAAAGATATCAGTTTGTCTCTGTGAATGATTTGTCCTCTGACAAATCAACTGTACATTTCGGTGTTCCTCAAAGTTCCGTTTTAGGACCACTATTGTTTTCACTATATATTTTACCTCTTGGGGATGTTATTCGAAAACATAATGTTAACTCTCACTGCTATGCGGATGACACACAGCTGTACATTTCAATGAAACATGGTGAAGCCCCAAAATTGCCCTCGCTAGAAGCCTGTGTTTCAGACATAAGGAAGTGGATGGCCGCAAACTTTCTACTTTTAAACTCGGACAAAACAGAGATGCTTGTTCTAGGTCCCAAGAAACAAAGAGATCTTCTGTAAAATCTGACAATTAATCTTGATGGTTTTAAAGTCGTCTCAAATAAAACTGTGCAGGACCTCGGATTACTCTTGACCCTGATCTCTCTATTGACGAACATATCAAGACTGTTGCAAGGACAGCTTTTTTCCATCTACGTAACATTGCAAAAATCCGAAATTTTCTGTCCAAAAATAATGCACAAAAATTAATCCATGCATTTGTTACTTATAGGTTAGACTACTGCAATGCTCTACTTTTCGGCTACCCGGATAAAGCACTAAATAAACTTCAGTTAGTGCTAAATACGGCTGCTGGAATCCTGACTAGAACCAAGAAATTTGATCATATTACTCCAGTGCTAGCTTCCCTACACTTGCTTCCTGTTAAGGCAAGGGCTGATATCAAGGTTTGACTGTTAACCTATAAAGCGTTACATGGGCTTGCTCCTACCTATCTTTCCGAGTTGGTCCTGCCGTACATACCTACACGTACGCTAAGGTCACAAGACGCAGGCCTCCTAATTGTCCCTAGAATTTCTAAGCAAACAGCTGGAGGCAGGGCTTTCTCCTATAGATCTCCATTTTTATGAAACGGTCTGCCTACCCATGTGAGAGACGCAGACTCGGTCTCAACCTTTAAGTCTTTACTGAAGACTTATCTCTTCAGTAGGTCATATGATTGAGTGTAGTCTGGCCCAGGAGTGTGAAGGTGAACGGAAAGGCTCTGGAGCAACGAACTGCCCTTGCTGTCTCTGCCTGGCCAGTTCCCCTATCTCCACTGGGATTCTCTGCCTCTAATCCTATTACAGGGGCTGAGTCACTGGCTTACTGGTGCTCTTTCATGCCGTCCCTAGGAGGGGTGCGTCACTTGAGTGGGTTGAGTTACTGACGTGATCTTCCTGTCTGGGTTGGTGCCCCCCCCTTGGTTTGTGCTGTGGTGGAGATCTTTGTGGGCTATACTCAGCCTTGTCTCAGGATTGTAAGTTGGTGGTTGAAGATATCCCTCTAGTGGTGCGGGGGCTGTGCTTTGGCAAAGTGGGTGGGGTTATATCCTTCCTGTTTGGCCCTGTCCGGGGGTATCATCGGATGGGGCCACAGTGTCTCCTGACCCCTCCTGTCTCAGCCTCCAGTATTTATGCTGCAGTAGTTTATGTGTCGGGGGGCTAGGGTCAGTTGGTTATATCTGGAGTACTTCTCCTGTCTTATCCAGTGTCCTGTGTGAATTTAAGTATGCTCTCTCTAATTCTCTCTTTCTCTCTTTCTTTCTCTCTCTCGGAGAACCTGAGCCCTAGGACCATACGTCAGGACTACTGGGCATGATGACTCCTTGCTGTCCCCAGTCCACCTGGCCTTGCTGCTGACCCAGTTTCAACTGTTCTGCCTGCGGTTATGGAACCCCTACCTGTCCCAGACCTGCTGCTTTCAACTCTTAATGATCGGCTATGAAAAGCCAACTGACATTTATTCCTGATTATTATTTGACCATGCTTGTCATTTATGAACATTTTGAAAATCTTGGCTCTCTCTAATTCTCTCCTTCTCTCTTTCTTTCTCTCTCTCGGAGGACCTGAGCCCTAGGACAATTTGTCAGGACTACTGGGCATGATGACTCCTTGCTGTCCCCAGTCCACCTGGCCTTGCTGCTGACCCAGTTTCAACTGTTCTGCCTGCGGTTATGGAACCCCTACCTGTCCCAGACCTGCTGCTTTCAACTCTTAATGATCGGCTATGAAAAGCCAACTGACATTTATTCCTGATTATTATTTGACCATGCTTGTCATTTATGAACATTTTGAAAATCTTGGCTCTCTCTAATTCTCTCCTTCTCTCTTTCTTTCTCTCTCTCGGAGGACCTGAGCCCTAGGACAATTTGTCAGGACTACCGGGCATGATGACTCCTTGCTGTCCCCAGTCCACCTGGCCTTGCTGCTGACCCAGTTTCAACTGTTCTGCCTGCGGTTATGGAACCCCTACCTGTCCCAGACCTGCTGCTTTCAACTCTTAATGATCGGCTATGAAAAGCCAACTGACATTTATTCCTGATTATTATTTGACCATGCTTGTCACTTATGAACATTTTGAACATCTTGGCCATGTTCTGTTATAATCTCCACCTGGCACAGCCAGAAGAGGACTGGCCACCCCTCATAGCCTGGTTCCTCTCTAGGTTTCTTCCTAGGTTTTGGCCTTTCTAGGGAGTTTTTCCTAGCCACCGTGCTTCTACACCTGCATTGCTTGCTGTTTGGGGTTTTAGGCTGGGTTTCTGTACAGCACTTCGAGATATTAGCTGATGTACGAAGGGCTATATAAAATAAACTTGATTTGATTTGATCAAAGTGATCTGTTTTTATGTGGCTGCTATAAAAATGAATTGTTTGTGTGTGATCAGGGGTGTATTCATTCTGCCGATTCAATTGAAACCGTTTCTTAAACGGAAGCAAACGGAACGAAACAGGGATAAACATACCTGAATTTGTCCAATAGAAACTCTCATTTGCACCTGTTGGACTAAGGATTACACCTTAGATCAGCTTGATGCAGGCAAGGGTGTGCAAGACAGTATTGAATGTGTCACTGTCTGTCACCTTGATTACTCAAAATGTTCTCGACCTGTGCACCTACGTTGTAAACTTTCCTCCATAGGCTACATTTGAGTAACATTTGACTATCATGTAGTAGCCTAAACCTATCGATGTTACATTGGTGAATGGAATATGCAAGACAGTCATCCAATATGCGGTAATAGGAATAAGGCCAAGCTAATAAAAAAATATATAATCCCCACTCATCTTAAACGGCACCGACCGCCACTGCTATACACTTCTGGAATTGAGGGTGTTCGTCTGTCTGGAAAATGAGATCTAGTCTACCTCATATGGACCTAGAACATAGACAGGTGTTAAGTTAGAAAGCACTTCTATATGTTAATGGTTGACAGCATGATGCTGCTACCTGCTCCTCTTACAGCTGCTCTGTAAGCGTTGTCAGTATGTTTGGCATGCAGAACATGCATCATCATGTTAGCATTCATATGCTAATCCACAGCAAGCCATCATGGATTCAATGAAATAGTACAAAATGACTGTGTGTGCACATAACCATAAGGAGGGACCACTTGCAATTGATGTTCAAATCAGGCTATAAACATTTAAATATGGTTGAGCAAGATAGCTTTACTTGTCTGTGGGATTCATTCTCATTCATTATCAAAACATATCACATAATGAGGAAAACTTCCCCCAAACCATTTGCTGTTCTGTTTTAATTTATTTCTCCTGTAGCGAACATGTCTTTTGTATCTCATTGATGAAATAATCATGTCAGAATGATTCCCAGGTCTTGTCAGTCGTTATATGGAAAACGTCCTATAAGTCATTATACACAGAAATGGATACCATGCTCTCCTTCGCCCTCCCTTTGGCAAATATGACCATAACACTAACCTCCAGCACAGACTGGAATATGTCCCGGGATTCATCCGATAACATTGAAGAGTTTACCACATCATTCACCGGAATCATTAATAAACGCATCGATGACGTTGTCCCCACTGTGACCGTACATATATATCCTAACCAGAAGCCATGGATTCCAGAAACACATCAGATGGCGCCGTACTGTATGGCCGCCGATTTGCGAGCGCTGACTCAACTCAGCTATATTGTGATTATTTTGGCGTTTATAAAAAACAATCACAAAATGTATCCACTATAATTTCTTATAACCGACAACAACTTTTGAACATCAGATCAGCAGTTACTTACCTCAATCCTAACTTTAACTTTGACTCATCTGCCATGGACTTCTTGGGGTATCCACGAGGAAACACTGGCTTAACAGAGGCAAGAGAGGAGGAGTCCTGGTGAGATTAAGGCGAAGGCAGAACCGGCCACCTCGTCACTCCATTATTTGACCAAGTCATTTGATAATAAGATGGATGACCTCTAATCGTGGATTTGCTACCAACTGGACTCTAGTAACTGCAATATTCTCTGCTTTTCTGAAACATGGCTTTCGGACAAGATACGCCCCATGGCTAACGAACTCACTGTATTCTCCATTCACCGAGCAGACAGGACATTGGAGTCAGGAAAATTGTGAGGGGCTTGCCTCTTCATTAACAGGAAACGGTGTGCTGAGTCGAGTGCAGTGGAAGTCTCAATCCAATATTCACGCATCTTGGAATACCTGATGCTCAAATGCCGACCCTTCTACCTCCAAAGGGAGTTTTCAGCTGTTATGGTGACTGTTGTATACATTCTACCTCAGGACCAAAAAAAACAACAAGCTGGTACTTAACGAACTGTACAAGGCTATAAACAAGAAGCAGGAAAACTTGCACCTGGAGGCTGCTTTTCTTGTTGCCGGCATGCGTCATTAAGACAGGAAGTACCCGTGACTTGCTCTGTTGAGAAATGGTCATCAGAATCAGAGATTGTGCTACAGGACTGCTTTGCTAGCTTTGATTGGAATATGTTCAGAGACTCCACCTACAACATCGACGAGCTAACCACCTCAATCTCCGGCTTCATCAGGAAATGCATCGGTGACGTTGCCCCACAGGGAAGGTTCGCTGCTTCCTCAATAGAAAACCCTGGATTAACAGTGAGCTTGGCGCTAAGATAAAGTACAGGGCTACCGCACAAAGAGCTATCACAGAGGCTATGGCCGAAGACAGGAACAAGTACAATAAGTCCCACTATGACCTCCGCAGAGTCATGAAACAAGCAAAAGGACAATATAGGAATAAGGTGGAATCATATTACACAGGCTCCGACGCCCGACACATGTGGCAGGGGCTACAATCCATTACGGATTACAAAGGAAGATCCAGCCATGATCTGCCCAACGATGCCTCGCTACCAGACACACTCACTTTGGCAATAACAACACTGTGCTTTGCGTGAGGGTCTCCCACCGACCCAGAGGACTGGATGATCTCACTCTCCAAGGCCGACATGAGTAAGGTCTTTAATCGGGTCAACACTCGCAAGGCCACGGGGTTGGACGGTATTCCCGGGCGCGTTCTCAGAGCATTCAATGAACAGCTGGCAGGCATATTCACAGTCTCCTTGTCCCATTCTGTAATCCCCATGTCTTAAACTGACCACCATCATTCCTGTTCCCAAAAACGCTAAGGCTTCATGCCATAATGACTACAGACTTGTAGCACTCACATCTGTAATCATGAAGTGCTTTGAAAAGCTGCTAATGGCACACATCAACTCCATCATCCCAGACACCCTAGACCCACTCCAATTTGCAAACCGCCCCAACAGATCCATAGACGACGCAATCTCAATTGCACTCCAGACTGCCCTCACCCACCTAGAGAAGTAATACGTATGTGAGAATCCTGTTCATTGACTACAGCTCAGCGTTCAACACCATTGTCCCCTCCAAGCAGTGACCTGGCAGTGTGGTGCAACGACAACAACCTTTTCCTAAACATTTGAAAGATAAAAGAGCTAATCGTGGACTACAGGAAATGAAAGGCAGAGTAAGCACCCGCCTACATCGATGGGGCTGTAGTGGAGTGGGTCGAGAGTTTCACATTTCTCTGTGTCCACATTACTGAGCAATTATCATGTTCCACACACACCAACACAGTTGTGAAGAAGGCATGACAACGACCCTTCCCCATCAGGAGGCTGAAAATATTTGGCATGAGCCCTCAGATCCCCAAAAAGTTATAGAGCTGCACCATTGAGAGCATCTTGACTGGCTGCATCACCGCTTGGTATGGCAATTGCATGGCATCCAACCACAAAGCGCTAGAGAGGGTAGTCCCTGCTGCTGGGACCGAGCTCCCTGCCATCACTGGGGCCGAGCTCCCTGCCATCCAGGACCTCAATACCAGCCACCCAAGTCATATACTGTTCTCTCTGTTACCACATGTCAAGCTGTATCAATGCACCAAGTGCGGAACCATTAGGACCCTGAACAGCTTCTACCCCCTATAAATAAGACTGCCAAGAGTGTGCAAAGCTGTCATCAAGGCAAAGGGTGGCTTTTTGAAGAATCTCAAATATAAAACATATTTTGATTTGTTTAACACTTTTATGGTTACTACATAATTACATATGTGTTATTTCATAGTTTTGATGTCTTCACTGTTGTTCTACAATGTAGAAAATAGTAAAAATGAAGAAAACCCCTTGAATGAGTAGGTGTTCTACAACTTTTGACCGGTAGTGTACATGTTCAAACAGAGAAATACTGTTTTAATCCTACTTGCAATGTAGTCATTTAGTTCGCACAGGAAGTGATGCAGGGAAATTGAAAGTGTGCATTAGGCGTAAGATACCACTCTTATTTACGTCTTGATTACTGTTGATTGAAATCCTCCCATTAATCAAGTAGACTGTGATTACAGTAAGTAGCAAGAGGTTCTAAATGGTACATTTAGTTCAAACAGGAAGTGAAGTAGGGAAATTGAAAGTGTGCATTAGGCGTAGGCTACCACTCTTACTTACGTCTTGATTACTGTTGATTGAAATCCTCCATATTAATGAAATAGACTGTGATTACAGTAAGTAGCAAGAGGTTCTAAATGGTAAACAGTACAGCTTATTTAGAGCAAAGTCATGATCTCAATAATCAATGTGCCTAGTTGGAGTGATTGGTTTATTTGGTTATCCAGACTCTGTGGGAGAACCATCTCTTCTCTGTCCTCCTATAGGCTGACATGCAGATGGGAAATACAGTCATTTGGTTTTACAAACAAACACAACCTTTGGACAGGTATGGCTGCTCTAGAGAAATCTATCATGGGAAAGGTAGGAATTTCATACATTTGGACAAAGGACATTTCTAAGTTGCTATTTCCCTAAAGTTTAATAAAATGTTGCAAAACATTTAAAAATGTATTTATTCCAAAAAAGAGGCCATCCCTTGACAACTTCTCACAGTCAGTATTCTATTTTGAGTATTCTCTCCATGGAAGGATTGGGAGTTGTTGGCCGGAAACAACACCTCAGAACCAAATGCACGGGTCAGTGGTTGTTAGCGCCAGAGAGTGACACTATCGATAACGGATAGAATAATAAAAACAGAGGGGCCTGGTGGTTTTATCTTCATCCTGATCAAATCTCTCTTTTGACTGACAGGTTTGATATTGCAGTCGGCAGGCAGGTTAATGGGCACCATCTTCACTCAAAAACCTAAATCGTTATATTGTAAAGATCAAAATCACTTTTAATCACTTTTGTTTTCATTTCTGCACTTGAAGCAAAACTACCTTTCAAACAAGATAGAATGGAGTTTTTCTTATTCTTCGAGCTGACCATATTTTTTTAATAAATCATCATTTTGGTATTTTATTGTTGTTAATGAGAGTGATTTGCCTTGTGTCTGCATGACAGTGTTGATTTATATAATGCTGGTGCATTTACAATGCAAGACATAACAGGAATCATACACATTATTTGTTATCTTGTGCCTTGGTGTTCTTTTTCATTCCACTTACTGTATTGTTGGACACAGGCAGGAGCTAATGAGTGCTATACTCACATGGTGGATGAGTGAAATTCAGGCCAGTAGGCCATGGCTGCATCCCAATTGACACACTATTCCTTATAGAGTGCGCAAACATTTTGGAATAGGGTGCCATTTGGGACTTGATCACCGGTCCAGAGGCTGTTAAACCTGTCTAGGCTGAGGGTGCCGCTAGCGACACTCCCCCCCCCACCCCCACTGAAAAGGCAGAGCCGCAAAATTCAAAAAATATATATTTTTTAAATATTTAACTTTCACACATTAAAGTCCAATACAGCTAATGAAAGACACAGATCTTGTGAATCCAGCCAACATGTCCGATTTTTAAAATATTTTACAGGGAAGACACAATATGTAAAGATGTAAATCTATTACCTAAAAATACATTAGCATAATCCACCATCTTTTATTTGTCCACCAACACCAGTAGCTATCACCAATTCGGCTAAACTAAGATATTTATACCCCCTAACCAAGAAAAAAACTCATCAGATGACAGTCTGATAACATATTTATGGTATGGGATAGGTTTTGTTAGAAAAATGTGCAGATTTCAGGTAGATGGCATAGGTTACAATTGCACCCACCGTCACAAATGGACTAGAATAACTACATAGAGCAACGTGTTTACCTACTTACTAATCATCAAACATTTCGTAAAAATACACAGCATACACTAATCGAAAGACACAGATCCTGTGAATACAGACAATATTTCAGATTTTCTAAGTGTCTTACAGCGAAAACACAATAAATCGTTATATTAGCATAGCACATAGCACATAGCAGCCCAGCATTGATTCTAGCCAAAGTGAGCGATAACGTCAACATCGCCAAAATATATTAATTTTTTCACTAACCTTCTCAGAATTCTTCAGATGACACTCCTGTAACATCATATTACACAATCCATATAGAGTTTGATCGAAAATGTGCATATTTAGCCACCAAAATCATGGTTAGACAATGTGAAATGTAGCCCAGCTGGTGAAAAAATGTCCGTGCGCCATATTAGACAGTGATCTACTCTTATACATAAATACTCATAAACGTGACTAAAAAATATAGGGTGGACAGGGATTGATAGACAATTTAATTCTTAATACAATCGCGGAATTACATTTTTAAATTATCCTTACTTTTCAATACAGTTTGCGCCAAGCGAAGCTACATCAAAAAACATGGCGTCCTAAGCCACTAACATTTTTCGACAGAAACACGATTTATCATAATAAAAATGTCCTACTGTGAGCTGTTCTTCCATCAGTATCTTGGGCAAAGGATCCTTTCTTGGGTCTAATCGTCTTTTGGTGGAAAGCTGTCCTCTTGCCATGTGGAAATGCCAACTGCGTTCGGGATGAACTGGAAGCGTGCCCAGCAATTCACAGCGTTTCAGAAATAAATGTCCCAAAATCGCACTAAACGGATATAAATTGCTATAAAACGCTTTAAATTAACTACCTTATGATGTTTTTAACTCCTATAACGAGTAGAAACATGACCAGAGTAATATTACTCCCTCCACTAATGCTTGGAACAAGTGCGGGTCGATGTCCTCCAGGCGCATAACGCAGCAAGAAAAGAGTTCCTAGCTACAGGGTTTTTTAATTTGTAGTGCCTGTGAACGCGCAATCGACCCCATTCAAATCGTCATCACGTAAAGGCATCCAGGGGAAGACGTAAGCAGTGTCCGTATACTCATAGCAATAACTGTGGCCTTTTAACTGACTCCAGATCAGGGGCCAACATTTCTGAAATCTGACTCCATGTCAGGGAAATTGCTGTAGAATGGGTTCTGTTCCACTTAGAGACAAAATTTCAACTCCTATAGAAACTATAGACTGTTTTCTATCCAATAATAATAATAATATGCATATTGTACGATCAAGAATTTTGTGGGAAGCCGTTTCAAAAATTACACGATTAGCATAAATAGTGACAACAGCGCCCCCAGCCTCAACAGGTTTAACACAGCACACTTAATTTCACTCCCTCATACCTCATGAAATCACCACTTAAATTCTCTGAAATAGATGTTTTAAATGGTTATATGATGATTATAATTAAATGACGGATTGGTGGTAACACACAAATGCATTGGTTTTAATAAAACAATGTTAAACATGTCCTTTCGAAGTCTACGTCCGTAGTCCTCCAAGAAAGAGGATAGTCTGCTCTTCTATTCATCGACGTCGGATGGAGAGTGAGGTAGTGAAGCAAAGACTTCAGCCAACACCTGAATGTGCAAGCATTCACTACAGAATTAAAGGTTGGAGCATGAAATACGTGAAGAACAGCCATGTAAGACATGAAGAAAACAAAATGCAAGCTGAAGATGAATTAATAACAGGGCTAAAACATGACTAGGATGATGTGAACACTACAATAGCATACAATACAAAAGCATATGATAGTGACTATGCTGCCACTAGAATAGTACTACTAGAAATCAAGATACAGTCGGTAGTCCCTCCCTGTCGGTCTATGTGAGACTGACTCATGATAGTAACATGGCTAATAAATCAGCCAAACCTAATGCTGCAGATAAGATTAAGTAAATATAACTATGTGACTAAAATTATACTGTAAAATGTATGTTAATAGGGTGACTCAATGCAACAGTATGCACTAACGATCCTGCAAATCCTCTGGTTGCTCAGGGCATTTCTCTACACTCGCATTAACATCTACATCTACCACCCTCCCGGGTGGCGCAGTGGTCTGGGGCACTGCATCGCCCAGAGTCTCTGGGTTCGCGCCCAGGCTGGGCTGGGTTTGCGCCCAGGCTCTGTCGCAGCCGGCTGCAACCGGGAGGTCCGTGGGGCGACGCACAATTGGCATAGCGTCGTCCGGGTTAGGGAGGGTTTGGCCGGTAGGGATATCCTTGTCTCAGTATGTAAAATGTAATAAAATGTATGCACTCTACTGTAAGTCGCTCTGGATAAGAGCGTCTGCTAAATGACTAAAAATGTAAATGTAAAATGTAAAATGTACTAACCCTGTGTATGTGACCAATAAACATTTGATTTGATTTGATTAGGAATATGGTTCCAAGACAATGACCATAAGTCAGACAATTTGTAAAAAATGTCAAGTGTGACAGCCGGCGCAAGTTACATTAACTAATGTGACTGAGATGACACCATAAAATGTATCACCGATAAGAGTGCCTGGCAACGGTCTCGTGAGCTGTGCGACACGTACAGTATCTCCTTGCACATGTCATTCAAGACAACATTGCTACTTACTGTATATTGACGCATAGGGCGTGGGGAGTGTATGCATAGGGAGTGTATGTTAACCACGAGCACAGACTCTGCTTGAAAGCTGGCATTGGGAACAAACAAATAGGCTACTCCCGAGACTATATCTACTTAGCTACCTAGCTGGCTATTGACTGACAACAGTTGTCAGTAGAGCAGCAACATGGCTGATCCTCGCAATCAATGACAGCCTCACAGCAGTCAAACATTGCAACATAAGCAAGCGAGGTTCAAATAACTAGCGAGCATTTGCAAAAAAAGTTAATATCAGAAACAGCGAACATAGGGAATAACAGCTAGTTACAGCAGCAAGAGACACCAGCACATGCTAGCGAGTTACATTTGGTATTGAAAAAGAATGTGAAGAACTGGTCAATTTAAATAGACTGCATGGAATTAGTGTGTGAATCCAATTTGTGCAATATCCTCTGATGCCACCACACTCGTTTCCCTTCTGAACTGGCCACGCTTTATTTAAGTGTCCTCCATTACTCTGAAGTGGGATTGGTGTCTGGCCACTGCCTCAGCCTTCTGTAACAGCTCCTGATATGGTAGGAGGGTTCCCACGACACTGCTGAACAACAAATCCACCAGATCTTGTAGCCTGTGAATGAAATAAAATATCATCACTCAAACATATAGTGAGAAAAATAGTTTGGAAGTAATTAATATGCTAATACAGGGACTAACTACAGAATAGATTCAGGTCGGTGATGCTGACGCTGTTACTATGCAACCAGCTATATGCATTAATGGATGCTTGCTGATACATGTTGCCATTTACTGCCAGAGCCATAGCTATATTTGTAGTAGACAAATACCATCCTTCATTTATTTTTTGCCCTAGAAAATACACTATAAACTTTTCTGAGAACAAACATTTTGTTTTGGCAGACGAAGCCCTCGAATACTAGCTAGCTAGCTACCTAACTTGCAAATCCGTGTTAGATATATCTTTGTCCGAGTTGAGATGAGTTCGCTAGCTAGTTAACGTTAGCTAGCCAGTTCAAGTTGAAACATTATTTAAAGCAAGCTGGCAACATCCTATAATGATATAGCAAGTTAGTATCCAAGTCTTTGCCCTGTATTGAACCTAAATACCAATGGGCTAAAGTTGCCAATGGGTGTGGTAGCTAGCTATCGTGAGCTATGCACATCTTCTGACATGCTACATGACATTATAATTTAGCTTTATGTATTTAGCTAGCTACATTATCATTCCACTTTCATCTGTGGTATCATAGCTAGCCTTTGTCGCAACCATTATTAATGTGGCTGGGCTTGCAAACTATTACGGATTACAAATGGAAAACCAGCCGCGAGCTGCCCAGTGACAAGACGGCTAAATGCCTTTCATGCTCGCTTCGGGGCAAGCAACACTGAAGCATGCATGAGAGCATCAGCTGTTCCGGACGACTGTGTGATCACGCTCTCCGTAGCCGATGTGAGCAAGACCTTTAAACAGGTCAACGTTCACAAGGCCGCGGGGCCAGATGGTTTACCAGGACGTGTACTCAGTGCATGCGCGATCAACTGGCAAATGTCTTCACTTATATTTTCAACCTCTCCCTGACCGAGTCTATAAAACCGACATGTTTCAGGCAGACCAGCAAAGTCCCTGTGCCCAACAAATCTGATCTTCAACATGGGGACCCCTCAACTCCCTGTTCACCCACGACTGTGTGGCCAAGCACGACTCCAAAGTCATCATTAAGTTTGCTGACGACACAACAATGGTAGACCTGATCACCGACAGCGATGAGACAGCCTATAGGGAGGAGGTCAGAGGCTTGGCAGTGTGGTGCTTTGGCAACAACCTCTGCCTCAACGTGAGTAAAACCAAGGTGCTGATCGTGGACTACAGGAGAAAGAGGAGAGAGCACACCCCCATCCACAGAGCTGTACAGTATTGGAGCGGGTCAAGAGCTTCAAGTTCCTTGGCATCCACATTACTAAGGACTTAACATGGCCCACACACACCCGCACAGTTGTGAAGAAGGCACGACAGTGCCTCTTCCCCCATCAGAAGGCTGAATAGATTTGGCACGGGCCCTCATATCCTCAAAAAGTTCTACAGCTGCACCATCGAGAGCATCTTGACTGGCTGCATCACCGCTTGATATGGCAAATGCAATACCTTTGACAGCAAAGCACTACAGAGGGTGATTCGGACAGCCCAGTACATCACTGGGGCCGAGCTTTCTGCCATTCAGGACCTCTATATCAGGCGGTGTCAGATGAAAGCGCTAAAGATTGCCAAAGACTCTCGCCACCCAAGCCATAGACTTTTCACTCTGCTTCCGTCCAGCAAACCATACCGGAGCCATAAGACTGCTAAATAGTTAATTTATGGTAATTTGGGCTATCTGCACTGACCCTATCTTGCAATGACTCTACACACACATATACTGTATATATATATATATGACGTAACAATGTACATATTGCCAAAGCTTATTTTGGATATTTACAATATGAAAAAAAAGAGAATCAAAATTGTCAACGGGACAACAGTAACAACAATAACCAAGGTCACAATAACCATACATTCAACAATAACCATACGCATACAGTAGAGTACATGTGCAGGTTGATTGGTCTGTCAGACACTGTCCCTCAACTTATGGCAGGCAGCAATGTAGTGCGCTGCCAACCCACAGCTCTCTGCGTCCTCCCCCAACAGGACGGGTAGCCTACTCTCATCAGAGAGGTCTTTGAAACCTTTAATAAGGGTTTCAAATTTGGGGAAATGACACTCTCTAATTGTTTTATATTTTTGACATTTTGTCAGGAAATGCAGCTCCGTCTCAGGTTCTGCTGTTGAGCAGTGGTTGCACAGCCTTTCCTCTACAGGGAGCCAGGTTTTCCTGTGTCTACCCTTCTCAATGGCAAGGCTGTGCTCACTGAGCCTGCACTTTGTAAAGGTTTTTCTAAGGTTTTGATCAGTAACCATGGTCAAATAGTTAGCCACGGTGTACTGTCGATTTAGGGACAGATAGCATTGTATTTTTCTTTGTGTTTGTGCTTCCCAATAGGCAATGTAGTTTTGTTTTGACTGTGTTGTAATTTGGTTTATTCTGATTGATTGGATGTTCTGGTCCTGAGGCTTCAGTGTGTTAGTAGAACAGGTTTTTGAGCTGAGCTCCATGACCAGCTGGATTCGGGGACTATTTTCTTTGCTCAGCTCTTGGCATTGCAGGGCTTGGTAATGATATGAGAGGGGGTCACTGTATTTTAGATGTTTCCAAAACTTAATTGCTCTTTTTTGAGTTTTTATTTTTAGTGGATATTGGCCTAATTCTGCCCTGCATGCATTGTTTGTAGTTTTCCTCTGGACATGTAAGAGAATCTTACAGAACTCTGCATGCAGGGTTTCAATGGGGTGTTTGTCCCATTTGATGAAATCTTGTTTTGCAAGTGGACCCCACACCTCGCTGCCATAAAGTGCAATTGGTTCAATGACATATTCAATTAGTTTTAGCCAAATTTTAATAGGTATTTCAATTTGAATTAGCTTTTTAATGGCGTAGAATGCCCTGCGTGCTTTCTCTCTCAGTTAATTCACTGCTTCATTAAGGTGTCCAGTTGAGCTTATTTTTAAACCTAAGCAATTGTAGTGTTTGCAGTACTCTATGTATTTTGTACCAATTGAGAACTTTGGTCTAATTCCCTGAGATCTGGATCTTCTCTGGAAAATCATTATTATAGTCTTTTTGGGGTTTACTGCCAGGGCCCAGGTCTCGCAGTACTGCTCTAGAAGGTCCAGGCTCTGTTGTAGGCCATGTGCTGTGGGTGACAGCAGGCATAGGTCATCTGCGAAGAGTAGGCATTTAACTTCTGAATTGTGGAGACTAACACCAGGGTTCCCTCCCTCCCTCCCTCCCTCCCTCCCTCCCTCCCTCCATTTGTCCTCCATGGTAAAGTGTCAGAATTAACCCTGCTATAAAATCCTTAAAATTGCCAAACTAGATAAGAATATTTGTGGGATTACTACCCATTAATGTATTACTATGAGGCAATCAATACCAGCAGGATGCACTTCTTTGGAATAAAACTGTACTCACTCCATTCAGACCAATCATTTAATAACATCTAAGATCATAGCTCAGCATTGTCAGAAAGTCCACTAAGCTGTGTAGGGTGATGTGGATAAGTCTCGAGGTTTTGCTCGCCTGACATAGAATACCTCATGATATGATAAAGACCATACTATATACTAAGACCATTTATCTATATTTTTCATAACTGTCTATTTACCACCACAAACCAATGCTGCCACTAAGACCACACTCAATGAACTGTATAGGGCCATAAACAAACAAGAAAATGCTCATCCAGAGGCGGCGCTTCTCGCGGCAGGTGATTCTAATGCAGGGAAACGGAAATCCGTTTTACCTACTTTTTATGGAAAACAGAAGTGGTCCGATGAAGCTGATGCTAAACTACAGGACTGTTTCGCTAGCACAGACTGGAATATGTTCTGGGATTCATCTGAGTTTACCCCATCAGTCACCGGCTTCGTTAATAAGTGCATTGACGACATTGTCCACACAGTGACCGTATGTACATATCCCAACCAAAAGCCATGGATTACAGGCAATATCCGCATTAAGCTAAAGGCTAGAGCTGCTGTTTTCAAGGAGCGGGACAATAATCAAGACGCTTATAAGAAATCCCGCTCCGACCTCCGACGAGCCATCAACAGGCAAAGCATCAATAGAGGACTAAGATTGAATCCTACTACGCCGGCGCTCGTTGGATGTGGCAGGGCTTGCAAATTATCACGAGTTACAAATGGAAACACAACAGTGGCTCTTCCCCATCAGAAGACTGAAAAGATTTGGCACGGGCTCTCAGATCCCTAAAAGGTTCTACAGCTGCACCATTGAGAGCATCTTGACTGGCTGCATCACGGTTTGGTTTGGCAACTGCTCTGTGCTACAGAGGGTAGTCCCTGCTACTCCAAACATTACTGGGGCCGTGCTCCCTGCCATCCAGGACTTGTATACCAGACGGTGTGAGAGAAGGGCCCTGGAAATTGTCAAAGACATCAGCCACCCAAGTCATAGATTGTTTTCTCTGCTACTGCATGGCAAGTGGTACCGATGCACCAAATCTGGAACCAACAGGACCCTGAACAGCTTCTACCCCCAAGCCATAAGACTACCAAATAGCTACCCGGACTATCTACATTGACCGACCCTTTGCACTCTTTTGACTCATCACATATGCTGCTGTTTCTGCTTACTATCTATCCTGTTGCCTAGTCAATTTACTCCTACCTATATGTACATATCTAACTCAATTACCTCGTACCCCTGCAAATCGACTCGGTACTGGTACCCTTGTATATAGCCAGGTAATCATTACTGATTGTGTATTTATTCCTTGTGTTATTATTTTTCTATATTTTATGTGACAAATAAAGTGTGATTTGATGTGCCCATTAAAAAAAAAAAATTTTTTTTAAGAGAGAATGGTGTGGGAGTATTTTGTCTTGTGTCATCTCTAGTCCTTTGAGCTAGCTCCCGTTGAGTAAAAAAGTAAAGAGACGGCTAAGAAGGCGTACATGATGCATGGTGTTCAGCTTCACTTATCAATGTCAATACGTTTTAATACAGTGCCCCTAAGGGGCAAAGCAGCTAAACCACTTCCCATATTCACTTGTTTTTCTTTCTTTTTTTAACATTGCCTGCCGTGTTGAAATATGTCATCTAATGTTTGTTTTATAACCATATTAGGAGGTTGAGGGATTACGTTTTCAGAATTGATTCCATCTCAAAGTAATTTTGGGGATTTAGCCACTTATTGCTTCCAAGCTAGCGGAGATCTGACAATCTGCCTTGCTATTCTCCGAGGCTAGTCTTGTCCTCCAGCATGACAGCCTATCTGACAGGACCCAAATGGAAAACATCTGGTATGGATCGGTGCTCTTGTTTTCAGTCACTTTGTCCAATCTAATACCCTCTGCTATTTCGCTAAACTCTCATCGACTGATGGAGATTGTATAGGATTGTATTCACCGGTAGATGAATAGTGTTTTACCTTGGGAGTTGAGACTAAGCTACCGGATGTTTTTTGTCACAGCGTCCAAATACAAAAAAGTTTCAAACAGCTATTAGTTTCAAATGAAAGTCCCTATGCTATGTATCACCATTATTTTAGCCATTGACGTCAACAAGTATTTATTTGAATAAGAATGAATCACAATGTCAAAGTTTTACCCAAAAATTCCAACATCTATCATTTATTTTTCTTTTAAGTTTCTCTTTTTAATCCATCCCATACTGAACACAAATATAAATGTAACACACAACAATTTCAACAATTTTACTGAGTTAGTTCATATAAGGAAATCAGTCAATGGAAATAAATTCATTAGGCCCTAATCTATTGATTTCACATGACTGGATAGGGGAGCAGCGCATACGCCCACCCACTGGGGAGCCAGGCCCACCCACTGGGGAGCCAGTCCCAGCCACACAGAATTAGTTTTTCCCCACAAAAGGGCTTTTTACAGACAAAGTTTCATCAGCTGTCCGGGTGGCTGGTCTCAGATGATCCCGCATCTACTGTAAAGTAGCCGGATGTGCAGGTCCTGGGCTGGCCTGGCACTTTTATTTCAGCTCATGAAACATGGGACCAACACTTTACATGTTGCGTTTATATTTTTTGTTCAGTATGTGACCCCCGTGCTCAGGTCACCCAGTCATGGTCAGATTATGGGAAAAGGAAATCAGTCTCTTGTGAATGTCTCAATTCCCGGTGATGTAAATTTGCGAAGACCCACCTCGGCGCGCTCTCCAAACTCCCATCAGTTTAGAGCGCTATGTTCCCTAATCAAAATGTTTGTTGTTGCTTTCACAAGTTAAATTGGATCTTTGTTAAATCTATATACCATATTATTCTACAACAGTTGTTAGCATTTCACCATTTCCATACCGTTGATTGCAGCATTTGACATGAGGTTACATTTTCATTTGCGTTTTCTCACCTTTTGATTGGGCGCGATGTTTATAGTGCACATTCATTTTTGCACGACTCACGAGGTAGAAGTTGATATGATCATTAGCTTCCAAAAAAGCTTTGCCGATTAGTCCCGCAAACTTCTTAGTCTTTATTAAATGTCCGGTACCAGTCAGATATGTGTCCACGCGCGAGATAAAGCCTCCCTGCGAGGATGCCAATATCATTAATGAGTTTACTATGAGCAGTGATTTAAATTATATACGTTACTTTTATGATCAGGTTTAGATTACACTTACAAAATGTCTGCTTTAGACTAATGTTTACAATGTAATGAAGGATTTTGGAATATGCCTTTTACAATCGTACACCAGTTATGAGTTAATTGTCATTATACAGTATGTATAATGTATAACATGTTTTGGGCTTCTAGTGCAGATTTGGTTTGGTAATTGTGAGGAGAGGCTGCTGGAAGCCTGTGACACCCCTAACCTGGTTGAGTAGACAGGTTTGCCTGCTACTTTTCATTGAACTGAGAACTTTGTAAATATATATATATATATATATATTTTAATGATTTTGTAAATATTGCTCATTGCACAACTGGACCACCTGATTAATCTGTATATAAAAAGTATTACATTTACACCTGATTTTGCCTGCCTGTTGAACAATGTTTGCACCAACGACTGCTAAAAGGTCCCCATTTTACAAAGTGTACAAACATCCTCCAGAGCCATTCCTCCTGCCATGGGAGGAATATGAACATAGGAAAATACAGGTCACAGTGATATTTGTATTTATTATGGATCCCCATTACTCTTCCTGGGGTCCAGCAAAATTAAGGCAGTTTATACCATTTTAAAAACATTACAATACATTCACAACACACTGTGTGCCCTCAAGCCCCTACCACATATCTACAGTACTAAATACACGTGTACAGTTGAAGCTTGGAAAATTCCAGAAAATTATGTCATGGCTTTAGAAACTTCTGATACTCAAATGATGTCAATTTTCCTCAATTGGAGGTGAACCTGTGGATGTATTTCAAGGCCTACCTTCAAACTCAGTGCCTCTTTGCTTGACATCATGGGAAAATCTAAAGAAATCAGCCAAGACCTCAGAAAAACAATTGAAGGTACCACGTTCATGTGTACAAACAATAGTACGCAAGTATTAACACCATGGGACCACGCAGCCGTCATACCGCTCAGGAAGGAGACGTGTTCTGTCTCCTAGAGATGAACGTACTTTGGTGCGAAAAATGCAAATCAATCCCAGAACAACAGCAAAGGACCTTGTGAAGATGCTGGAGGAAACAGGTGCAAAAGTATCTATATCCATAGTAAAATAAGTCCAATATCGACATAACCTGAAAGGCCACTCAGCAAGGAAGAAGCCACTGCTCCAAAACTGCCATAAAAAAGCCAGACTACGGTTTTCAACTGCACATGGGGACAAAGATTGTACTTTTTGGAGAAATGTCCTCTGGTCTGATGAAACAAAAATAGAACTGTTTGGCCATAATGAACATTCTTATGTTTGGAGGAAAAAGGGGGAGGCTTGCAAGCTGAAGAACACCATCCCAACCGTGAAGCACGGGGGTGGCAGCATCATGTTGGGGTGGTGCTTTGCTGCAGGAGGGACTGGTGCACTTCACAAAATAGATGGCATCATGAGGCAGGAAAATTATGTGCATATATTGAAGCAACATCTCAAGACATCAGTCAGGAAGTTAAAGCTTGGTCGCAAATGGGTCTTCCAAATGGACAATGACCCCAAGCATACTTTCAAAGTTGTGGCAAAATGACTTAAGGACAACAAAGTCAAGCTATTGGAGAGGCCATCACAAAGTCCTGACCTCAATCCTATAGAAAATGCATGGCCCGAACTGAAAAAGCTTGTGCGAGCAAGGAGGCCTACAACCTGACTCAGTAACACCAGCTCTGTCAGGAGGAATGGGCCAAAATTCACCCAACTTATTGTAGGAAGCTTGTGGAAGGCTACCTGAAACGTTTGACCCTAGTTATACAATTTAATGGCAATGCTACCAAATACTAATTGAGTGTACGTAAACTTCTGACCCACTGGGAATGTGATGAAAGAAGTAAAAGCTGAAATAAATCATTCTCTCTACTATTATTCTGACATTTCACATTCTTAAAATAAAGCGGTGATCTTAACTGGCCTAAGACAGGGCATTTGTACTAGGATTAAATGTGAAAAACTGAGTTTAAATGTATTTGGCTAAGGTGTATGTAAACTTTCGACTTCAGCTGTATGTATAGTCTGTGTGTTATTGTGTGTGTGTGTGTGTGTGTGTATGCATGTGTATGTGCCAATGTTTGTGTTGCTTCACAGTCCCCGCTGTTCCATACGGTGTTTTTTTAATCAAATTTGACTGCTTGCATGAGTTACTTGATGTGGAATAGGGTTCCGTGTAGTCATGGCTCTATGTAGTACTGTGTGCCTCTCATATTCTGTTCTGGACTTGAGGACTGTGAAGAGACCTCTTGTGGCATGTCTTGTGGGGTATGCATGGTTGTACGAGCTGTGGGCCAGTAGTTTAGATAGACAGCTCGGTGCATTCAACATGTCAATATCTCTCATAAATAAAAGTAGTGATGAAGTCAATCTCTCCTCCACTTTCAGCCAGGAGAGATAGACATGCATATTATTAATATTAGCTCTCTGTGTACATCCAAGGTTCAGCCGTGCTGCCCTGTTCTGAGCCAATTGCAATTTTCCTAAGTCCTTTTTTTGTGGCACCTGACCACACGACTGAACAGTAGTCCAGGTATGACAAAGTACAGCCTATAGGACGTGCCTTATTGATAGTGTCGTTAAGAAGGCAGAGCATCGCTTTATTATAGACAGGCTTATCCCCATCTTAGCTACTAGCGCATCAAGGAAAACAGTGCAGTGTTGTTAATATAGCTGTCCAGTAGGTTCCCACCAGTTTTCCCAGTAGGAGAGAGTGGGGTAAGTTCAGCCATGGTTTCTAGGAAACCATACCATTTTTTAAAATCATTTGACCAAATATTTAAGAAGAGGTCATACTTTCATGGAATCTTCGAAGGAAGAAACCACATGGAAACAGTGGTTAGCAAGTTAGGTCCAGAAAACTTATTTCACCAAGTCAAATTAATTTGTGTTAGAGGTTTCATGATGCTTGTATCTAAACCAAAGTAGACCATTTTAAGATGGTTCTATAAATTATATGGGGTCTATAATCTTCAATATGTGGGCCTTAAGCTATCATGAAAGTGCATCCTTGTAGCTGTGTGGGCTAATATATTATCAAAATGTTTTCCTTGCAGTAAGTTGCGCCATTGGCATGTTGAGCAAATTGAAGTGTTTTCTTCCCAGATGTAATTATGTTGTGTTCAACAAATGTAAAGACAAAAAAGCGATAATGATAAAGTTGAATTGTGATTGGGAATAAAGATGGTTTAAAAAAAGTGGTAATATTTAATTCAGTACAGAAATTTGTAGGCTGCTTAGCTGACCCTGTCCCGCGGCTCAGCTTACTCCATACCCACTATAAGTTGCGATGAGAGACCATTTTGTTTTTAACAAACTATGTCTTAAAAACTAGTGTTTACATGAATTATGATTACAGTGCATTTGGAAAGTATTCAGACCCCTTGACTTACCACGTTGTAACGTTACAGCCTTATTCTAAAATGGATTCAATCGTTTTTTTCCACCTCAGTCTACACACAATACCCCATAATGGCAAATCAAAAAGAGGTTGTTCGGCCAAAAAGTTAATTCTTGGTTTCATCAGAACAGAGAATCTTGTTCATAAAAAGTATTCAGACCCCTTGACTTTGTTACAATCCAGCCTAATTCTAAATTGGATACATTTTTTTTTTAAATAATCCTCAAATCTACATTTAACATTTACATTTAAGTCATTTAGCAGACGCTCTTATCCAGAGCGACTTACAAATTGGTGCATTCACCTAATGACATCCAGTGGAGCAGCCACTTTACAATAGTGCATCTAAATCTTTTAAGGGGGGGGGGGGGGGGCAGAAGGATTGCTTTATCCTATCCTAGGTATTCCTTGAAGAGGTGGGGTTTCAGGTGTCTCCGGAAGGTGGTGATTGACTCCGCTGTCCTGGCGTCGTGAGGGAGTTTGTTCCACCATTGGGGTGCCAGAGCAGCGAACAGTTTTGACTGGGCTGAGCGGGAACTGTACTTCCTCAGTGGTAGGGAGGCGAGCAGGCCAGAGGTGGATGAACGCAGTGCCCTTGTTTGGGTGTAGGGCCTGATCAGAGCCTGAAGGTACTGAGGTGCCGTTCCCCTCACAGCTCCGTAGGCAAGCACCATGGTCTTGTAGCGGATGCGAGCTTCAACTGGAAGCCAGTGGAGAGAGCGGAGGAGCGGGGTGACGTGAGAGAACTTGGGAAGGTTGAACACCAGACGGGCTGCGGCGTTCTGGATGAGTTGTAGGGGTTTGATGGCACAGGCAGGGAGCCCAGCCAACAGCGAGTTGCAGTAGTCCAGACGGGAGATGACAAGTGCCTGGATTAGGACCTGCGCCGCTTCCTGTGTGAGGCAGGGTCGTACTCTGCGGATGTTGTAGAGCATGAACCTACAGGAACGGGCCACCGCCTTGATGTTAGTTGAGAACGACAGGGTGTTGTCCAGGATCACGCCAAGGTTCTTAGCGCTCTGGGAGGAGGACACAATGGAGTTGTCAACCGTGATGGCGAGATCATGGAACGGGCAGTCCTTCCCCGGGAGGAAGAGCAGCTCCGTCTTGCCGAGGTTCAGCTTGAGGTGGTGATCCGTCATCCACACTGATATGTCTGCCAGACATGCAGAGATGCGATTCGCCACCTGGTCATCAGAAGGGGGAAAGGAGAAGATTAGTTGTGTGTCGTCTGCATAGCAATGATAGGAGAGACCATGTGAGGTTATGACAGAGCCAAGTGACTTGGTGTATAGCGAGAATAGGAGAGGGCCTAGAACAGAGCCCTGGGGGACACCAGTGGTGAGAGCGCGTGGTGAGGAGACAGATTCTCGCCACGCCACCTGGTAGGAGCGACCTGTCAGGTAGGACGCAATCCAAGCGTGGGCCGCGCCGGAGATGCCCAACTCGGAGAGGGTGGAGAGGAGGATCTGATGGTTCACAGTATCGAAGGCAGCCGATAGGTCTAGAAGGATGAGAGCAGAGGAAAGAGAGTTAGCTTTAGCAGTGCGGAGCGCCTCCGTGATACAGAGAAGAGCAGTCTCAGTTGAGTGACTAGTCTTGAAACCTGACTGATTTGGATCAAGAAGGTCATTCTGAGAGAGATAGCAGGAGAGCTGGCCAAGGACGGCACGTTCAAGAGTTTTGGAGAGAAAAGAAAGAAGGGATACTGGTCTGTAGTTGTTGACATCGGAGGGATCGAGTGTAGGTTTTTTCAGAAGGGGTGCAACTCTCGCTCTCTTGAAGACGGAAGGGACGTAGCCAGCGGTCAGGGATGAGTTGATGAGCGAGGTGAGGTAAGGGAGAAGGTCTCCGGAAATGGTCTGGAGAAGAGAGGAGGGGATAGGGTCAAGCGGGCAGGTTGTTGGGCGGCCGGCCGTCACAAGACGCGAGATTTCATCTGGAGAGAGAGGAGAGAAAGAGGTCAAAGCACAGGGTAGGGCAGTGTGAGCAGAACCAGCGGTGTCGTTTGACTTAGCAAACGAGGATCGGATGTCGTCGACCTTCTTTTCAAAATGGTTGACGAAGTCGTCTGCAGAGAGGGAGGAGGGGGGGGGGAGGGGGAGGAGGATTCAGGAGGGAGGAGAAGGTGGCAAAGAGCTTCCTAGGGTTAGAGGCAGATGCTTGGAATTTAGAGTGGTAGAAAGTGGCTTTAGCAGCAGAGACAGAAGAGGAAAATGTAGAGAGGAGGGAGTGAAAGGATGCCAGGTCCGCAGGGAGGCGAGTTTTCCTCCATTTCCGCTCGGCTGCCCGGAGCCCTGTTCTGTGAGCTCGCAATGAGTCGTCGAGCCACGGAGCGGGAGGGGAGGACCGAGCCGGCCTGGAGGATAGGGGACATAGAGAGTCAAAGGATGCAGAAAGGGAGGAGAGGAGGGTTGAGGAGGCAGAATCAGGAGATAGGTTGGAGAAGGTTTGGGCAGAGGGAAGAGATGATAGGATGGAAGAGGAGAGAGTAGCGGGGGAGAGAGAGCGAAGGTTGGGACGGCGCGATACCATCCGAGTAGGGGCAGTGTGGGAAGTGTTGGATGAGAGCGAGAGGGAAAAGGATACAAGGTAGTGGTCGGAGACTTGGAGGGGAGTTGCAATGAGGTTAGTGGAAGAACAGCATCTAGTAAAGATGAGGTCAAGCGTATTGCCTGCCTTGTGAGTAGGGGGGGAAGGTGAGAGGGTGAGGTCAAAAGAGGAGAGGAGTGGAAAGAAGGAGGCGGAGAGGAATGAGTCAAAGGTAGACATGGGGAGGTTAAAGTCACCCAGAACTGTGAGAGGTGAGCCGTCCTCAGGAAAGGAGCTTATCAAGGCATCAAGCTCATTGATGAACTCTCCAAGGGAACCTGGAGGGCGATAAATGATAAGGATGTTAAGCTTGAAAGGGCTGGTAACTGTGACAGCATGGAATTCAAAGGAGGCGATAGACAGATGGGTAAGGGGAGAAAGAGAGAATGACCACTTGGGAGAGATGAGGATCCCGGTGCCACCACCCCGCTGACCAGAAGCTCTCGGGGTGTGCGAGAACACGTGGGCAGACGAAGAGAGAGCAGTAGGAGTAGCAGTGTTATCTGTGGTGAGCCATGTTTCCGTCAGTGCCAAGAAGTCGAGGGACTGGAGGGACGCATAGGCTGAGATGAGCTCTGCCTTGTTGGCCGCGGATCGGCAGTTCCAGAGGCTACCGGAGACCTGGAACTCCACGTGGGTCGTGCGGGCTGGGACCACCAGGTTAGGGTGGGCGCGGCCACGCGGTGTGAGGCGTTTGTATGGTCTGTGCAGAGAGGAGAGAACAGGGATAGACAGACACATATTTGACAGGCTACAGAAGAGGCTACGCTAAAGCAAAGGGGATTAGAATGACAAGTGGGCTACACGTCTCGAATGTTCAGAAAGTTAAGCTTACGTAGCAAAAAATCAATAAAATTAAAAATCTTATTGACTAAAATGATATAGTACTGCTGGCTGGTGAAGTAGCCTGGCTAGCAGTAGCTGCGTTGTTGAAAGTGAAGCTGGCTAGGTGACCTCGACAGTTTCTCTAAGTTTCTCTAAACTACACAATTATCATGGATACAAGGACAGCAAAGACAACTAGCTAACACTACGCTAATCAAGTCGTTCCGTTGTAATGTAAGTTTCTACAGTGCTGCTATTCGGTAGAAGTTGGCTAGCTAGCAGTGTTAGCTAGCAGTGTTGGCTAGGTAGGAGGACGGCAGCGCGGCAGGCGAAACTAGCTGGCTAGCTAACCGATAATTACTCAGAGTTACACAATTATCTTAGATACAAAGCTAGCAAAGAAAACTATGTAGCTAGCTAACACTACACAAAACAAGTCGTTCCGTTGTATTGTAATCGTTTCTACACACAATGCCCCATGATGACAAAGCAAAAATTGTTTTTTAGAAATGATAAAAAATACAAAACTGAAATATCAATTATACATACATACACTACCGTTCAAAAGTTTGGGGGTCACTTAGAAATGTTCTTGTTTAAAAAAAAAAAGCACATGTCTTTTTTTCTTTGTTTCTGGCCATTTTGAGCCTGTAGCGGAACCCACAAATGCTGATGCTCCAGATACTCAACTAGTATATAGAAGGCCAGGTTTATTGCTTCTTTAGTCAGAACAACAGTTTTCAGCTGTGCTAACATAATTTCACAAGGGTTTTCTAATGATCAATTAGCATTTTAAAATGATAAACTTGGATTAGCTAACACAACGTGCCATTGGAACACAGAAGTGATGGTTGCCGATAATGGGCCTCTTTACGCCTATGTAGATATTCCATAACAATTAAATCAGCCGTTTCCAGCTACAATAGTCATTCTCAACATTAACAATGTCAACACTGTATTTCTGATCAATTTGATGTTATTTGAATGGACACATTTTTACGTGACCACAAACATTTGAACGGTACTTTAAGTATTCAGACCCTTTACTCAGTACTTGTTGAAGTACCTCTGGCAGCGTTTACAGCCTTGAGTCTTCCTTGGTATGATGCTACAAGCTTGACCCACCTGTATTTGGGGAGTTTCCCCCATTCTTCTCTGCAGGTTGGATGGGGAGTGTCGCTGAACAGCTATTTTCATGTCTCTCCAGAGACATCTCGCCAGCAGCATACCACCCTGCATACCACTGCAGGCTTGCTTCTGAAGCTAAGCAGGGTTGGTCCTGGTCAGCCCCTGGATGGGAGACCAGATGCTGCTGGAAGTGGTGTTGGAGGGCCAGTAGGAGGCACTCTTTCCTCTGGTCTAAAAAATATCCCAATGCCCCAGGGCAGTGATTGGGGACACTGCCCTGTGTAGGGTGCCGTCTTTCGGATGGGACGTTAAACGGGTGTCCTGACTCTCTGAGGTCATTAAAGATCCCATGGCACTTATCGTAAGAGTAGGGGTGTTAACCCCGGTGTCCTGGCTAAATTCCCAATCTGGCCCTCAAACCATCATGGTCACCTAATAATCCCCAGTTTACAATTGGCTCATTCATCCCCCTCCTCTCCCCTGTAACTATTCCCCAGGTTGTTGCTGCAAATGAGAACGTGTTCTCAGTCAACTTACCTGGTAAAATAACGGTAAAATAAAAAAATGTTCAATCAGGTTCAAGTCCGGGCTCTGGCTGGGCCACTCAAGGATATTCAGAGGCTTGTCCTGAAGCCACTCCTACTTTGTCTTGACTGTGTACTTAGGGCTGTTGTACTGTTGGAAGGTGAACCTTCACCCCAGTCTGAGGTCCTGAGCGCCACGGAGTAGGTTTTTAATCAAGGATCTCTGTACTTTGCATTTCAAATGGGAGTTTAACTCTCACCCTTTTTACTCTCATCTTATATACCAACACAGACAGGGCTCTAACTCCTCAATGAAATAGGGTGCGGGCCAGGCTAGTGGAGTCTGCCACTAGCACAGTCAGTTTAGTCAGCTCAGCTATCCCCATTGAGACCGTGTCTGTGCCTCGACCTAGGTTGGGCAAAACTAAACATGGCGGTGTTCGCCTTAGCAATCTCCTTAGGATAAAGACCTCCTCCATTCCTGCCATTATTGAAAGAGATCGTGATACCTCACATCTCAAAATAGGGCTACTTAATGTTAGATCCCTCACTTCAAAGACAGTTATAGTCAATTAACTAATCACTGATCATAATCTTGATATGATTGACCTGACTGAAACATGGCTTAAGCCTGATTCATTTACTGTGTTAAATTAGTTAAATGAAATATCCCCCATGCATCCCGCAAAGGCGGAGGTGTTGCTAACATTTACGATAACAAATTTCAATTTACAAAAAAAAAATGTTGTTTTCGTCTTTTGAGCTTCTAGTCATGAAATCTATGCAGCCTGCTCAATCACTTTTTATATCTACTGTTTACAGGCCTCCTGGGCCATATACAGTGTTCCTCACTGAGTTCTTCCTATCAGACCTTGTAGTTATAGCAGATAATATTCACATTTTTGGTGATTTTAATATTCACATGGAAAAGTCCACAGACCCACTCCAAAAGGCTTTCGGAGCCATCATCGACTCAGTGGGTTTTGTCCAACATGTCTCTGGACCTACTCACTGTCACAGTCATACTCTGGACCTAGTTTTGTCCCATGGAATAAATGTTGTAGATCTTAATGTTTTTCCTCATAATCCTGGACTATCGGACCACCATTTTATTACGTTTGCAATCGCAACAAATAATCTGCTCAGACCCCAACCAAGGAGCATCAAAAGTCGTGCTATAAATTCTCAGACAACACAAAGATTCCTTGATGCCCTTCCAGACTCCCTATGCCTACCCAAGGACATCAGAGGGCAAAAATCAGTTAACCACCTAACTGAGGAACTCAATTTAACCTTGCGCAATACCCTAGATGCAGTTGCACCCCTAAAAACGAAAAACATTTGTCATAAGAAACTAGCTCCCTGGTATACAGAAAATACACGAGCTCTGAAGCAAGCTTCCAGAAAATTGGAGCGGAAATGGCGCCACACCAAACTGGAAGTCTTCCGACTAGCTTGGAAAGACAGTACCGTGCAGTATCGAAGAGCCCTCACTGCTGCTCGATCATCCTATTTTTCCAGTTTAATTGAGGAAAATAAGAACAATCCGAAATTTATTTTTGATACTGTCGCAAAGCTAACTAAAAAGCAGCATTCCCCAAGTGAGGATGGCTTTCACTTCAGCAGTAATACATTCATGAACTTCTTTGAGGAAAAGATCATGATCATTAGAAAGAAAATTACGGACTCCTCTTTAAATCTGCGTATTCCTCCAAAGCTCAGCTGTCCTGAGTCTGCACAACTCTGCCAGGACCTAGGATTTAGTACTATATCTCTTGACACAATGATGAAAATAATCATGGCCTCTAATCCTTCAAGCTGCATACTGGACCCTATTCCAACTAAACTACTGAAAGAGCTGCTTCCTGTGCTTGGCCCTCCTATGTTGAACATAATAATTGGCTCTCTATCCACCGGATGTGTACCAAACTCACTAAAAGTGGCAGTAATAAAGTCGCTCTTGAAAAAGCCAAACCTTGACCCAGAAAATATAAAAAACTATTGGCCAATATCGAATCTTCCATTCCTCTCAAAACATTTTGAAAAAGCTGTTGCGCAGCAACTCATTAACTTCCTGAAGATTAACAATGTATACAAAATGCTTCAGTCTGGTTTTAGACCCCATCATAGCACTGACTGCACTTGTGAAGGTGGTAAATTACCTTTTAATGGCGTCCGACCGAGGCTCTGCATCTGCCCTCGTGCTCCTAGACCTTAGTGCTGCCTTTGATACCATCGATCACCACATTCTTTTGGAGAGATTGGAAACCCAAATTGGTCTACACGGACAAGTTCTGGCCTGGTTTAGATCTTATCTGTCGGAAAGATATCAGTTTGTCTTTGTGAATGATTTGTCCTCTGACAAATCAACTGTACATTTTGGTGTTCTTCAAGGTTCCGTTTTAGGACCACTACTGTTTTCACTATATTTTACCTCTTGGGGATGTCATTCGAAAACATAATGTTAACTTTCACTGCTATGCGGATGACACACAGCTGTACATTTCAATGAAACTTGGTGAAGCCCCAAAATTTCCCTCGCTAGAAGCCTGTTTCAGACATAAGGAAGTGGATGGCTGCAAACTTTCTACTTTTAAACTCGGACAAAACTGAGATGCTTGTTCTAGGTCCCAAGAAACAAAGAGATCTTCTGTTGAATCTGACAATTAATCTTGATGGTTGTAAAGTCGTCTCAAATAAAACTGTGAAGAACCTCGGCGTTACTCTGGACCCCAATCTCTCTTTTGACGAACATATCAAGACTGTTTCAACGACAGCTTTTTTCCATCTACGTAACATTGCAAAAATCAAACTTTTTGTCCAAAAATTATGCAGAAAAATTAATCCATGCTTTTGTTACTTCTAGGTTAGACTACTGCAATGCTCTACTTTCCGGCTACCCTGATAAAGCACTAAATATACTTCAGTTAGTGCTAAATACGGCTGCTAGAATCCTGACTAGAACCAAAAAATGTGATCATATTACTCCAGTGCTAGCCTCCCTACACTGGCTTCCTGTTAAGGCAAGGGCTGATTTCAAGGTTGTACTGCTAACCTACAAAGCATTACATGGGCTTGCTCCTACCTATCTTTTCGATTTGGTCCTGCCGTATGTACCTACACGTACGCTACGGTCACAAGATGCAGGCCTCCTAATTGTCCCTAGAATTTCTAAGCAAACAGCGGGAGGCAGGGCTTTCTCCTATAGATCTCCATTTTTATGGAACAGTCTGCCTACCCATGTGAGAGACACAGACTCGGTCTCAACTTTTAAGTCTTTACTGAAGACTCATCTCTTCAGTGGGTCATATGATTGAGTGTAGTCTGGCCCAGGAGTGTGAAGGTGAACGGAAAGGCTCTGGAGCAACGAACCGCCCTTGCTGTCTCTATCTGGCCGGTTCCCCTCTCTCCACTGGGATTCTCTGCCTCTAACCCTATTACAGGGGCTGAGTCACTGGCTTACTGGTGCTCTTTCATGCCGTCCCTAGGAGGGGTGCGTCACTTGAGTGGGTTGAGTCTGGGTTGTGCCGTGGCGGAGATCTTTGTGGGCTATACTCGGCCGTGTCTCAGGATGGTAAGTTGGTGGTTGAAGATATCCCTCTGGTGGTGTGGGGGCTGTGCTTTGGCAAAGTGGGTGGGGTTATATCTTTCCTGTTTGGCCCTGTTCGGGGGTATCATCAGATGGGGCCACAGTGTCTCCTGACCCCTCCTGTCTCAGCCTCCAGTATTTATGCTGCAGTAGTTTATGTGTCGGGGGGCTAGGGTCAGTTTGTTATATCTGGAGTACTTCTCCTGTCTTATCCGGTGTCCTGTGTGAATTTAAGTATGCTCTATCTTATTCTCTCTTTCTTTCTCTCTCTCGGAGGACCTGAGCCCTAGGACCATGCCTCAGGACTACCTGGCATGATGACTCCTTGCTGTCCCCAGTCCACCTGGCCTTGCTGCTGCTCCAGTTTCAACTGTTCTGCCTGCGGCTATGGAACCCTGACCTGTTCACTGGATGTGCTACATGTCCCAGACCTGCTGTTTTCAACTCTCTAGAGACAGCAGGAGCGGTAGAGATACTCTTAATGATCGGCTATGAAAAGCCAACTGACATTTACTCCTGAGGTGCTGACTTGCTGCACCCTCGACAACTACTGTGATTATTATTATTTGACCATGCTGGTCATTTATGAACATTTGAACATCTTGGCCATGTTCTGTTATAATCTCCACCCGGAACAGCCAGAAGAGGACTGGCCACCCCTCATAGCCTGGTTCCTCTCTAGGTTTCTTCCTAGGTTTTGGCCTTTCTAGGGAGTTTTTCCTAGCCACCGTGCTTCTACACCTGCATTGCTTGCTGTTTGGGGTTTTAGGCTGGGTTTCTGTACAGCACTTTGAGATATCAGCTGATGTAGGAAGGGCTATATAAATACATTTGATTTAATACACAAATATTTAAAGTTCCTAGATACATTTTTTTTTTTTTTTGACGTATCTATAATGAAAATATATTTAATTCAAAATTCTTACCACATGCCATATCTTGCAGTCAAGGTGAAATTGGAGGAAAGTGGAGATGTTTGATAACTCGCAGTGGAGTAGTTAATTGAATTTGGTTGAGTTTTATTAAGCGTGACAGTAGATTCTCCCCGGATTGCTCAGTTTGGCAGGGCGGCCAGCTCTAGGAAGAGTCTTTGTGGTTACAAACTTTTTCCATTTAAGAATGATGTGTTCTTGGGGACCTTCAATGCTGCTTAAATGTTTTGTTACCCTTCCCCAGATCTGTGCCTTGACACAATCATGTCCAAGAGCTCTACGGACAATTAATTCAACCTCATGGCTTGGTTTTTGCTCTGACATGCACTGTCAACTGTGGGACCTTATATAGACAGGTGTGTGCCTTTCCAAATCATGTCCAATCAATTGAATTTACCACAGGTGGACTCCAATCAGGTTGCAGAAACATCTCAAGGATGATCAATGGAAACAGGATGTAACTGAGCTCAATTTCGAGTCTCGTAGCAAAGGGTCTGAATGCTTGTGTAAACAAGTTATTTCTGTTTTGCAAACATTTCTAAAAAAAGCTGTTTTCGCTTTATCATTATGGGGTGTAGATTGATACATTTTTTTATTTAATCAATTTTAGAATAAGGCTGTAATGTAACAGAATGTGGAGAAAGGGAAGGGGTCTGAATACTTTCTGAATGCACTATATGTAGGAACGTTGTGTTAATATTTTCACACTCCTTTTCTCAGCCTGCCAATACTAAATCACAACTCTTTCCCTATCAATCAAATGTATTTATAAAGCCCTTTTTACATCAGCAGATGTCAAAAAGTGCTTATACAGAAACCCAAGAAACACAGGAACTTAGGAAGAACTCTAGAGAGGAACCAGGCTCTGAGGGGTTGCCAGTCCTCTTATGGCTGTGCCGGGTGGAGATAAGAGTACTGTACATGGCCATTAAGGCCAGATTGCCTGGAATCCAAACTGATATGTTCCATTTGTGAAGTAAAATTAAGGTGAAACATAATAGCATATCCGTTTGGATTACCCAGAACCTGTATTCATTTGTAACACTGGATTATACTTGATCTTCCAAGTTAACATTCATTTCTTGTTAGCCCCATAATGCCTTAAAACATCAAGCAACTGTTTCAACTTGATCTTGAGACAGTGTTAACTATAATATTGATGTTTGAGGTGTATAGAAAACCTCTTCCAGAAACCCTATGCTTAGACATTGTGATGTGTGGGAATGGACTGGCTGAGGCGCTACTACATGCTTCTTCACTACCTCCTCAGTCTTTTACAGCCTATCCCCATTCTGCACACAGCTAATATTTTCACTATATACTGTTCAGATGACTCCTCTGTTGTTTACCAAAGTGTCAAATGTCACATTCAAACCCCTGACTCATGAAAGCTGTTAGAATTTGAAAAAGCGCAAAACAGAAACAGCAAGGCTAATCAGTAATCAACAAATCAATGATGTTTACAGACACAGTGAATGTTGGAAGCTTATTTCAAACACCATCAATAAACATTTATTCATGTATGCATTTATTTATCCATGTATCTATTAAATGTAGTCCTCCAGAAGCACTTGATCAATCAAACGGTCCAGTGAGTTTGGATTTGCTCTTTTACCTGAAGTAATGAGATCAAATGTCATGTTCATTCAGCCATTCAATGCATTTTAAAATCGTAGTTCAACTCACCCTTTTTAAGTTTATACACAAATATTTCTTAAGTTCCCAAGTAACTTAACAATTAAAAAAACGTAAATCTTAAAAATTTTAAATAATTTAATTCAAGATTCTTACCACATGCCATATCCTGCAGTCAAAGTGAAAGTGGAGATTTTGTTTGGATAACACAGTGGAGTAGTTAATTGAATTTGGTTGAGTTTTGTTAAGCGTGACATAGTAGATTCCTCTGAGCCCCCTACTGATGGAATAAGCCAGATAAAGGGAGATAGGAAAAAATACATGGATGAGAGAGAGCACAGTCTGTTACCAGTCTACAGTATGTACAATCTAATAACTCTAGACCAAAACCAGTTCAATGCAAAGCAACGTGAAAACAGAGAGATTATACAGTCAAGGTATATCAGCACGGTATTATTAGCTCTTAGTTAGAAACCCTAATGATATCAATATGCTTTGATCTCTTGTTTTATATATTCTGTCATTTCCCCTGAGCTGTGGGCACCAAGCAATCCATGATAGAAAATACAGGAGAAACTAACTGAATGGGCCTTTGAAATGGAATAAAATGGTCTAAATAATCCCCTTGTCCTCTCTTTGAAGTATAGGTCAGGGGTCACGGTAGAAGTGGTGTGGCTTGCCTTGTAGAAAACCTTTTAGGAGTCCTTTTAGCACTCCACCCTTCGTGAGCATGGTTTCTGTGCATCAGAGGGATATGCCAGTGAGGGTTGTGAGAACCAGAAAGAGATAATAAGTTGTGGTTTCAACTTCAACTAGGCATTGTACAACTGGCAGCAACAACCTGAATTGGAAAAACAAAGGACAATGTGAAAATATTGCACTAAAGCACAATAAACAATGGACAATTAATGAAAGATGAAAGTATATAGGAATGTTCATCATCTGTGGGAAGTTGGCTTGAGCAGAGCTGTGGAGCAGGGCTTGAGCAGAACTGTCTGTTGGGCAGTTTGCTTGAGTGGACAAGGTCATTGATGTTACAGCCAAGAGAAACTCAGTCTGACAGACAGGTGCCCAGGAGCTCACCTTGCTGTTTTGGACATTCACAGTTCCTATGTAGTAGGTGCTCCTCCATAAGTATTTAGTCCACCATGGTCTAAGCGTAGCACCCACCTGTCACACATCAGCCATGGTCCAGGAAAGTCCCCAGCAGCCTCAGCCATCACTTCTCTGCACACAGTCCTTGTCCTTTCAGGAACCGGCAGGGGAAACCAAAAACCAGGGCTTGTCCAGGTGAAATTTGAATAAAAACATTAGCCAGCTTGTTAACCAGCCCAACAAACAGACCTACCATCACTGTCCTGCAACTGAATTAGACGAGATCGCAGGTTTTATGTGGTCAAAACTCTGATAGATAGAACTCTGATTGCCTTGTAGAAAACCTTTTAGGAGTACTTTTAGCACTCCACCCTTCGTGAATTGTAGAATAAAAAAAACACACAAAAACACCTAGAAATAATTATGTACGAAATATACAGAATCTTTTCCTAGGCAGCTTAAAGATCCGACATTCCAGGATGATCAAAAATTGAAGTAACCAGCTCAAGGTTGAACTGTAAAATGGCTCAAGGTATGTGAACCCCTAGGCTAATGACTTCTCCAAAAGCTTATTGGAGTCAGCTAACCTGGAGTACAATCAATGAGGCGAGATTAGAGATGTTGGTTAGAGCTGCCTTGCCCTATAAAAAACACTCACAAGATGTGAGTTTGCTATTCACAAGAAGCATTGCCTGATGTGAACCATGCCTTGAACAAAAGAGCTCTCAGAAGACCTAATATTAAAAATTGTTGACTTGCATAAAGCTGGAAAGGGTTACAAAAGTATTTCTAAAAGCCATGATGTTCATCAGTCCACGTTAAGACAAATTGTCTATAAATGGAGAAAGTTCAGCACTGTTGCTACTCTTCCTAGGAGTGGCCGTCTTGCAATGATGACTGCAAGAGCACAGCTCAGAATGCTCAATGAGGTTAAGAAGAATCCTAGTGTCAACTAAAGACTTACAGAAATCTCAAGAACATGGTAACATCTCTGACGAGTCTATGATTCGTAAAACATTAAAGAATGGTGTTCATGGGAGGACACCACATAAGAATCCACCGTTGTCCCAAAAAAACACTGCTGCAGGCAAAAGAGCAACTGGATGTTCCACAGCACTACAGGCAAAATATTCAGTGGACAGATGGAACTACAGTTGAGTTGTTTGGAAGGAACACACACAACTATGTGTGGAGAAAAAAGGCACAGCACAACATCAAAACCTCATCCTCACTGTAAAGTATGTTGGAGAGAGCATCATGGTTTGGGGCTGCTTTGCTGCCTCGGGGCCTGGACAGCTTGCTATCATTGACAGGAAAATGAATTCCCAAGTTAATCAAGACATTTTGCAGGAGAACGTAAGGCTATCTGTCTGCCAATCAAAACGCAACAGAAGTTGGGTGATGCAACAGGACAACGACCCAAAACACAAATCAACAACAGAATGGCTTCAACAGAAGAAAATACACCTTCTGGAGTGGACTGGTCAGAGTCCTGACCTTAACCTGATTGAGCTGCTGTGGCATGACCAAGAGAGCGATTCACACCAGACATCCCAATAATATTGCTGAACCGAAACAAATTTGTAAAGAGGAATGGTCCAAAATTCCTCCTGACTTTTGTGCTGGTCTGATCTGCAACTACAAAATGTTTGGTTGAGATTATTGCTGCAAAAAGGAGGGTCAACCAGTTATTAAATAAAAGGGTTCACATACTTTTCCCACCCTGCACTGTGAATGTTTATACGGTGTGTTCAATAAAGACATGAAAACATATAATTGTTTGTGTGTTATTAGTGTAAGCAGACTGTGTTTATCTATTATACAAATTTATTCTAAAATCCAGGTATTTACCAAAGGGTTCACATACTTTTTCTTGCCACTGTAGTTCACAAGCTGCAAAAGAATGTCAGAACAGTACAAACCTGTGATAGTGTGTGATGTAGCTGGCTGTTTCTTGTTGTTTTTCGAAAGTAGACTCAAAATCTTGAGTTTTAGTACCAATAAATACTCAGACATAAAACATGCACATTATAATAGCTAAAACAAGAATAAAAGGTCTAAAAATGTGCAAACACTACTTTAATCCTTTTATTCCCTGAAACAATGTACCTCCCCACACATTTATCCACCTGCATTTAATCAGCAGGCCAAATTGGTGGGATGACTTTAAATTAACAGCGTTAGCCTGTGGCTCTGTGTGTGAGAGGTGAGGGTCTCATCCCTACATAGTTTTTGTGCAGTAAATGGAACACACAGTATTGGTGAGCATCAGGTTCCAGTAGTTTTTTTTACCCTTATTTTACCAAGTAAGTTGACTGAGAACACATTCTCATTTACAGCAACTACCTTGGAAATAGTTACAGAACATTGTGAATGTATGCCCCGGTTGATAGCGTCGCATCAGCAGCTGAGGCCAATTAGGTTTGCATGCAAGGCTGTGCTGAGTGCTGTGCCGAAAGAGCAGGCAGACTAAGGCTGCATTTAGACAGACAGCCCAATGCGGATATTTTTTCCCCTAATTGGTCTTTGACCAATCACATCAGGTATTTTTCAGATCTGATTGTTCAAATTAGTGAAACATAGATAAGAATTGGGCTGCCTAAGGGCTGGATTCAATCCGTATCCCAGAAGTATCGTGGAAGATCTGTGTTATAGCTCGATTGAAATGTAAAGGCAATGTTTCCGCATTCGTGGATACTGCATACACGGTAAACGCTGCATATGTCGGCTCAATCAGAAATGACTTTCACATTTTAACCTGGATCTTTTACAACACTTTTGCGATACAAATTGAATCCAGACCTAAATGTGTAGCCAGTTACAGGGCTAGGATTGCCTTTGAGCTGTCTTAACCCTGTATAAACATACAGAGAAAATTGGAGCTCAGAGAATACCAGCCTGTACTGTGGAAAAATACTGGAGCTTCAATGTTAAAGCGGAAATATCATAACAGGTTTACCAATTGCTCAATAAAAGTGGGTTTAGCTTTCAAATGTGGTGTCTTGGATGATTCATATGACAGTACTGTAACATTTCTACTATAGACATTTTATGACTGTTCACCTGGCAAGTGAGGGAATAGGACAATAACAGATTCAACTGGCAGACTGTCACGTTCCTGACCTGTTTTTCCTTTTTCTTGTATTTATTTAGTTGGTCAGGGCGTGAGTTGGGGTGGGCTGTCTATGTGTGATTTTCTATGTTGGGGTTTTGTGTTCGGCCTGGTATGATTCTCAATCAGAGGCAGCTGTCAATCGTTGTCCCTGATTGAGAATCATACTAAGGCACCCGGGGTTTCACGTGTGTTTTGGGGGTGTTTGTATCTCGTGTCAGTGTTCGTGCCACACGGGACTGTTTTCGGTTTTGTCACTTTTTTTTTTTGTATTTGTAAGCGTTCAGTTTCGTTTTGATTAAATCAATATGAGCACTAACAACTCTGCGTTTCGGTCCGACCCTTACTCCTTCTCCTCATCCGAGGAGGAGGAATTAGACAGCCGTTACACAGACCACAATTTCATAGCAATCAGCAAGACCTGGACAAAGTTCTAAAAGTCCAGGAACTTATTTTCTAGAATTGTTCAACTATACCACGAGATGATTGTGCTTTGTGAAGCCATTGGATAATAACACAGGATAGCGTATGAGTAGCATATGATCACATCAGTGGAGGCTGGTGGTAGGAGCCATAGGAGGACATGCTCATTGTAATGGCTGGAATGGAATAAATGTAATGGTATCAAACACATCTAACATATGGAAACCACGTTTGACTCCGTTACTTCTATTCCATTTCAGCTATTACAACGAGGCCGTCCTCCTATAGCTCCTCCGACAAGCCTCCAGTGGATCACACATTTTTATTTTATTTAACTAAGCAAGTCAGTTAAGAAATAATTCTTATTTACAATGACAGCCTACTCTGGCCAAACACTAACCCGGACGACACTAGGTCAATTGTGCGCCGCCCTATGGGACTCCCAATCACGGCCGGTTCTGATATAGCCTGGAATCGAATCAGGGTCTGTAGTGACGCCTCTAGCACTGAGATGCAGTGCCTTAGACCCCTGCTCCACTCAGGAGCCCAAAAATCCAATGATTTTGATCATTAAGAAACATCACATTCAGCAACATGTTCCTGTGCCTTTAGGTCACACTCGCATCTCAACGACAGAACAAGATCAACCTGTAGAGAGTGTGACTGGAACGAATGCTGGGATGCTGGTGTCCATCAAAACACCAGAAGACATCCAGTGTGACGTTAGCCTGGTCTCAGATTGTTTCTGCGTAAATAGGCAACTCCTATAGTCGTTAGAATGGCTGACCGTAAGGGGTGTGATGTTAACATTCTGAAACTTTTGGAGGACAATTGAAGTCGATAAAACTGCTTCTTTATTTTCTAAATTAAATCAAACACAAACACCAGTGGGACAAGACAGCACAAATGGATCTGGGATTGGGCTATACTGGAGTCAAGTGGAGTCAACTTAAAAAATCAAGGCAACCAGCTGCAATACGATTTCTAGTTCACTCAACTTTGGGGCAGAAAAGGTCTGCTAACATACAATGCTGAATTGTCTCAACACATTTGCCAAATTGAAGTCTTACAGATGGTTGCCTTGATTTTTTAGGATGACTCAACTTTTGATCTCAATTTAAGGATTTTGTCAGCTAAACTAATTCCAAACTAACTCCATGGACCAATGTAGCGAATTTGGGGGGAAACCCCGACCGGGACTCGAACCCAGGTCCAGCACCTTTCAACCCAACACCTGAGCCATTATGCCAAGAGTTCCAAAGTTGGATGAACTGTAATATAGATGTTTGCTTAAATACGGAAGTTATTATTTATTTATTGGTTCAGACAAGTAGATTAATGTTGTACTTAGTCAGTCCCATTTGACTCATGTGTTTCATTGATGATCAAATTAATGGACCAGACAGTGGGTTCTTTCAATCTGGTCTGACTAACCACAGACCAGACCAGGTAAAACAACATGACTAATTGGTAGAACAAATCCACTTACTTTTCTCGCTATATCTGGTTTAATGCATTATATAGTATTTCAGCCTCTGAAATAAATCTTTTAATTGTAAACTGGTCCCTGACAAGTAAATTGACAAAAATAAATTAAAATACAACTTGCCAAAAGGCACACTGGGTAATATGTTAATGAGACACATGTATTTAAGCCAACACAGTATTTTACATTGCAGCAAACGACTAAACTTGTGTGATCTTCCCAGCTATTTGTGTGGCAACGGTAAACTTCAAAATTTCAGTTCACTCAAGTTTTTCAAATTCAACTCACATTGAGCAAAAATCATTGGGTTCATGGAGTATTCCATATCAGTTCAGCAATTTCCCAAAGTCGGACTCCAGCCAACTTGGATATTAGCTATGGACATTTTATAAGTTGCATGTTTACAGTGTGTTGTTTATTGATGTATACCAATCAAACGTGATCTCCATAATACCTTGGATGATGAGGAAGCTAATGTGAGCCAACACGTTGTCAAGGTATATTGCAACATAAAATGTCAAACAATTTGGTAGATAGAGTGCCTCGTCTGGTGGAAATTACCCACATCTAAAGGCTACTCGCAATGGATACAGACCATGTCATACACAGTGTTCATCTCTAGTGTGTGAATGTGAGCCAGAGTTCAGTGGTAAGACGCTGTTACTCCTCTGGAGAACGATGAGAGTGTTTCATACGGTTAACAGCTCAGATGTTGAACCGGTGTTCCAGTGGCAGTTGATTGTTAGAGTGGGGAAGACTGCATGAAAAGAATAACAAAAACAACTGAGGAAGAGAGAACAGATCTGTCTGTACAAATTGATGGGAGGGACGGGGGTGACCTGATCAGAACTAGTCTGTAATATAGCACACATTTATAGGAAGTAGCCAAAACTAGCCAGAAAACACCATGCCACTTCTCTGTGTCCCTAACTCTCTCTGGCTCCTAAAAAAAACATTCAAAACATCATTCATTCATACACACACACACACACACACACACACACACACACACACACACACACACACACACACACACACACACACACACACACACACACACACACACACACACAGTATGAATCTGAAGTGTTGTGTTGTGAAGATCCGATCTCTGTTACTTTTGGGAGGCTCTATCTCCTTCCAGAGACATGAAAAACAGTTTGTTGATGTCCTCTCTTAGTACCTCATTGAACTGCCAACGCCCTGTTGCCCCTCAAATCCCCTTCAGTCCTTTGGTACATATAGAGGTATATAATGGATAAGAAATCCCAGGCATTAAACTCCAAACGTTTGATCCTTCTCCATGCAATCTACCAATCCATGACACCATAAATCCCTGAATTACTCTCTTCTTCGGGTTACAAAAACACCTTTCTAGAATAATCAGGCAGCTTGAGTCAACCATCCGTCCCCGTACTTTATTTTTCTTCACCCATTTCCAAGTTGTTTGTAATGACTGAGTTTTTGTGTGCTTGGCCAGCTGCTGGGATAATAAACAGGATTTGGTTAATGGCTCTTGGTCCATCCTGAGACAGGTTTCTAACAGCTCTTAGCAGGTCTGGCAAACAATGATAATCAGTGGAGGAGTTCTTCCATAGAGCCACAGTGATTTATCAACAGGTTTAGCACTTTTGGCAACAGAAGTTTTATTTTAGTCAGAAAGGTGCAGGTATATATATATATAGAGAGAGAGAGAAAAGGAAGAGAGACAAAGAGACTAGGAATGGTAGGGTCAATTTAATCACAGAGATACTGTTGAAACGAACATTGTCTATCCTTTGTTCTAAAACAAATGGCAGCGTATAAATCTTGGATACTTTACGTTGTTGCTCATTAATCGAGTGAATTGGAGCCTCATTTAAGATGTACGGTCTCCACCAATTTGTTATCTGGATTTTGCCAGAGACAGATCTTGTGGGGATATTTGGTGGCAATGAATCAAAGACGATGTATCCAGTCAGACAATGTCTGTGTAGCTTGCAGCCTTTAGACTATTTCCATTTAGCTATCATCATTTAAAGGCCATGTTGCAAGTTACATTTGCCAATAAAACTAGAATATACACCCCTTGTAGATGGCAATACTAGCTAGATTACAACTGCTAGGGAAAAGCTAGCTAACTCCTACCATCAGTCTCTGAGTTCACCATCTTACCTAGCTAGCTAAGTGGACTGTAGCTAGGTTTCTAGAAAATAACAACTATATACTTGCAGTTGCTATATTTTTTTATATGTTTTAAAGACTGGTTACTGACTATTGAACATTCTTTGTGAAACTATTTTGTTTCCCTGCCTGTTTATTGATGCGTTGGTGACTAAAATAGTTGTCAAGAAACATGCCCCTCTTGATTTTTACTGCAAATACTGTCGCTTTTGTTGTTTTGGTCAAATTTGGCTGAGTAGGCTTTTGCACATTTACATTAGTGTTTCATTAGTTACTCAGTTATTGACTCACTAGGATCATTCTTATTATTCATGTTTTTGGTGTTGTTGCATTTCAGATGGACAGACCAGGGCCCGTATCTACAAAGCATATCAGCAGTCGTTTCACCACAGGACCCGAGAGGTATTATAGTCAATGTTTATGAACTGAATATTGTATGTGAATTTCCATATATCACTAACCATCAAAAAGGCACATCATGCATTTATTGTCATCTCCCCATCAGGTCACTCACTGCATGCTGTGACATAGGCCTGGATGGTGACACACATCTTCTTCAAGCTGCCTGACTGAATACTGGGGCCTTCAGTAGTACCGGAAGCAAGTGCCTTACCTGGGAATACAGCAACACCTGTTAAATCCACTTCAATCAGTGTAGATAAAGGGGAGGAGACAGGTGAAAAACTATGTATGCCTTTAGACAATTGAGACATGGATTGTGACTGTGTGCCATTCAGAGGGTGAATAGGCAAGACAAAAGATTGAAATGCCTTTGAACGGGATATGGTAGTAGGTGCCAGGCGCACTGGTTTGAGAGTGTCAAGAACTGCAACGCTGCTGGGTTTTTCACACTCAACAGTTTCCTGTGTGTATCAAGAATGGTCCACCACCCCAAAGGACATCCAGCCAACTTGACACAACTGCGGGAAGCATTGGAATCAACATGGGCCAGCATCTCTGTGGATGCCGTTGACACCTTGTAGTCCATTCCCCGACAATTTGAGGCTGTTCATAGGGCAGAACAGAGTTGCAAGTCAATATTAGGAAGGTGTTCCTAAAGTTTTGTAAACTCCGTGTATATTTCAGTTGACACACCTGTGATGTGTCTGATATACATGAATAAAAATGTATTCACTCTGGACCTTTTCAGTCATAAGCTCTAGGTGTATTTGTCTTGAAGTTTAAGTTACGAATTCGAAGACCAACGTGACAGACATGCTATGAAAAAGTTATTGTTTTGTAATATTACCATAAAAAAAATGAACATTTGTTGTTTTTAGCAAAATTTTATTGCATTTGGGTAACCCAAAATGTGGCCATTGAAAAAACCTTGATAGTTGCATAGCCCAGCAGACTCATCTGGGGATATGGGGATGGACGTGTTCGTTTTTATTAAAGGGAGACATGTACAGGGAAGAGAGAGCATGAGTGTTGGAGTGAGTACAGTAAATACAATACAATCATAGGCGCTAGATAATATGCTATGTCATCATCACACAGACAGACTGCCATAGTAAAAGAGGTTTAAATAGTGCATCAAGTCTTCTATTCGAAAGAGGAAGAGCCCCTGACCTAGCACTGGCCCAGGGTCTCCTGCCTAACCCTCTAATCACAGTCTCACCGACAGGAAGTTGCTCAAGGAGTGGACAGGTGTATGGTGCATAGGGCTTCTCCACTCATATGAGTGGAGTATTAGCTCCTGAAATTGTATCATGCAATGTAATGGAAAAAATAATATCATGACTTACTGACACAGAGTGCTCCATGTTCCTGCTGGTAGCAAGCCTCATCCTGGATGCAGCTAAATGTCCTGTCTTACACGGAACCCAAACCGGCTGCGCGCGTGCGCCATCGTGCATACATTTATTTTGTCCCCCTACACCAAACATGATCACGACACGCATGTTAAAATATCAAAACAAACTCTGAACCAATTACATTAATTTGGGGACAGGTCGAAAAGCATTGAACATTTATAGCAATTTAGCTAGTTAGCTTGCACTTGCTAGCTAATTTGTCCTATTTAGCTAGCTTGCTGTTGCTAGCTAATTTGTCCTGGGATATAAACATTGAGTTGTTATTTTTCCTGAAATGCACAAGATCCTCTACTCCGACAATTAATCCACAGATAAAACGGTCAACCGAATCGTTTCTAGTCATCTCTCCTCCTTCCAGGCTTTTTCATCTTTGAACTTATATGGTGATTGTCATCTAAACTTTCATAGTATTACTACACCGACCGGCAACACAGTTCGTCTTTCAATCACCCATGTGGGTATAACCAATGAGGAGATGGCACGTGGGTACCTGCTTCTATTAACCAATGAGGAGATGGGAGAGGCAGAACTTGCAGCACGATCTGCGTCAGAAATAGAAAGGAGTTCTATTTTAGCCCTTGGCAACGCAGGCGCTTGTTGACGCGACGTGAGCGGTGTGGTCAGCCTATTAGAGTATGGTTGCATCTATATCCACCGGGCTCCAACCTGCAGAGACGAACTAAAGAAAATGTTACCTGTATTTCAGTGGCGGTCGGTACCATTTAAGATGATGCAGGACAATATTTTCTTTATGTGCATGGCCTTATTTCTATTACAGCATATTGGATGATTCATATTCCATTCACCCAGTTCAATGTAACATCAATAGGTTTAGGCTACTACATGATACAACATTTTCCTTATATCCATCATGAGGTTGCTACAAACTACCCTATGAATGAAAGTTTACAACGTAGTGACACATGGGCAGACAGTGACACATTCAATACCACCTTGCACATTCTTGCCTGCATCTAGCTGATCCAGGGTGTAATCATTAGTCCAACAGTTGCAAACGAGAATTTCTATTGGACTAATTCCGATATGTTTATAACCGTTTTGTTCTGTTTGCTTCCGTTTTAAAAGTTTTTCAACAGAATCAACTTTCATAGTGTAACGGCAGTCCTCCTCCTCTTCATCTGAAGAGGAGGAGTATTGAGGGAACCAAGGCGCAGCGTAGTGAAATGACATATTTTATTAACGAAAACACGAACTTGACTAAACTAACAAAAACAACAAACGGTGTAGACAGACCTAAACGACGAACTTACATAAAACAAGAAGAACGCACGAATAGGAAACATAGACTACACAAACCGAACAAACCGTAAACAGTCCCGCGTGGTGTACAGACACAGACACGGAAGACAATCACCCACAACGAACACTGTGACAACGCCTACCTAAATATGACTCTTAATTAGAGGAACGCCAAACACCTGCCTCTAATTAAGAGCCATACCAGGCAACCCAATAAACCAACACAGAAACAGAAAACATAGAATGCCCACCCAAACTCACGTCCTGACCAACTAACACATATAACAAATTAACAGAAATAGGTCAGGAACGTGACACATAGCCACATATAAACAGCTTGTTGTATTCCTTCTCGCGTCTATGCACTCTCCTCCTCTCACCTTGTCCCTTCGCTTGTGGAATTCAAAGCACAACACATCAGCTGTCTGTGACCAGTCGAAAAAACCTTTCCAAGCCAAACCTTCATATGATAACCTCTTCCCACAGCTCACATTGTTGTCACCATATTAGCTAAAGTAACATCATAGTCAACATAGCTAATAGAACTAACGTGTTAGTAAACCTGCCACAATCATGCAATACAGTGTACAGCCAATAAGCGGTTTAGCAGTTACACAGACGGGCCCTGGTGGCAATAAATTAGTAAAACCAAAAGCTTTCCTTGACTTGGAAGAGTTCCAGTGTTGGATAGTCATAGCCAGCTAGCTAACATATCATCCATCTATTTGACCTGGGTGTTTGAGTAGGCTAAACTAGCTAGCTGCGTTTGCTAGCTAAGTAAGTGAAAGTGATTTAAAACATAAATAAATATAGCTATACTACATGACCAAAAGTATGTGGACACCTGCTCGTCAAACATCTCAATCCAAAATCTTGGCCATTTATATGGAGTTGGGACTTGCTTCCATTGAAACACAAGAGCATTAGTGAAGTCGGGCACTGATGTTGGCCGATTAGGCCTGGCTCGCAGTTGGCGTTCCAATTCATCCCATAGGGGTTTGATGGGGTTGAGGTCAGGGCTCTGTGCAGGCCAGTCAAGTTCTTCCACACCAATCTCGACAAACCATTTCTGTAAGGACCTTGCTTTGTACACAGGGGCATTGTCATACTGAAACAGGAAAGGGACTTCCCCATACTGTTGCCACAAAGTTGTAAGCACAGCATTGTTTAGAATGTCATGGTATGCTGAGGCGTTACCGGGCCTAGCCTGAACCACGAAAAACTGCCCCCGACCATTATTCCTCCTCCACCAAATTTTACAGTTGGCACTTTGCATTTGGGCAAGTAGTGTTCTCCTGGCATCCACCAAACCCAGATTCGTCCGTGGGACTGCCAGATGGTGAAGCATAATTCATCACTCAAGAGAACGTGTTTCCACTGCTCCAGAGTTCAATGGCGGTGAGCTTTACACCACTCCAGCCGACGCTGGCATTGCACATGGTGATCTTAAGCTTGTTTGGAGCTGCTGGGCCATGGAAACACATTTCATGAAGCTCCTGACAAACAGTTATTGCTTGTTGCTTGCAGAGTCAGTTTGGAACTTGGTAGTGAGTGCTGCAACCGAGGACAGACAATTTTTACAGGCTACACGCTTCAGCACTCGGCGGTCCCATTCTGTGAGCTGAACCTTTGTTGCTCCTAGATGTTTCCACTTCACAAAAAGCAGCACTTACAGTTGACCGTGGCTGCTCTAGTAGGGCACAAATTTTACGAACTGACTTGTTGGAAAGGTGGTACCTTATGACGGTGCCACATTGAAAGTCACTGAGCTTTTGAGGCAATGAGGAATGAGGCCATTCTAGTGCCAATGTTTGTCTATGGAGATTACATGGCTGTGTGCTCAATTTTATACATCTGTCAGCAACGGGTGTGGCTGAAATAGCCGAATCCACTTGAAGGGGTCCACATACTTTTGTATATATATAGTGTAGCACTCCTCTCTTTCTCCTCCATTTTGGAAGATTTTTATTTATTTTAAAAATGGTCTTTCTCTCTCTTTGAGCCATCTACTCACCGCATTTTATGCACCACAGTGCTAGCTAGCTGTAGCTTATCCTTTCAGTACTAGATTAATTCTCTGATCCTTTGATTGGGTGGACAACATGTTAGCACATGCTGCAAGAGCTCTGATAGGTTGGAGGATGTCCTTCCGGAAGTTGTCATAATTACTGTGTAAGTCTATGGAAGTGGGTGAGAACCATAAGCCTCGTCAGCTTTGTATTGAAGTCAATGTACCCAGAGGAGGATGGAATCTAGCTGTCTTCCGGCTACACCATGGTGCTACCCTACAGAGTGCTGTTGAAGCTGCAGTAGACCTTTTTTGAAAAACAGTGTGTTTTAATCAATTATTTGGTGATGTTAATATATTTTATATAGTTTTATCTAAAAAGGATAACTTTTTAAATGTTTAACTCATTTTAAAAAATGATCAAATTCACTGAGGAGTTATTCAGTGAGGAGGCTGGTCCTCCCCTTCCTCCTCTGAGGAGCCTCCACTGCTGTATTTAGGATTCATGTATCAGTTTACATACTTCATGATTCATGTCTTTAAATGGCAAGAATAGAGCTGAAAACAAATATTCATGCCATTTTGTGGCTACGACAAATTACATGGCATCCATGTGAATTTATAGCTAAGCTATTATTTATATTATGGCAGCACGTCTCAACTCACTAACAATTGCTACCTCGACTCATGACACCATGCTCCTTATTTGACTGTGGTTTTTCTGCTAGCTAGCTTAGCTAGCTGCCTGTGATTGTTGAGGGCTAATTTAGCAGTCAAACGAATTAAAATATGGTGATTAGGCTAGGTAGCTAGCTAGCTAACTACATGACAGCTCTATTAATTCTTGGGTAGGTACAACAGACAGTAAGACAAAAAAAGTACATGGGTTTGACAGAGAGGACTAACTGATGTCTCCAAGTAGCCACACACCTCTCCAAAGTGTGCACGGTTCCTAAGCAATTTCAATGCACTTTCTTCAAAGAAGAGTCTTCATCGATAAGGTCATTTTTTGAGCTCTCCTAGCTGTGCCGTTGAGGAACTAGAGCAAGCACACTTGTAGTTATTTAATTTGGAACACAACGTTGCATCCCCACCATCACACAATTACTGTTGCTGTTTACGCAATCCAAAAGTGATCAATTATAAATTGCAATCTGTGTCAGCTGGCCATGATTTGAAAGCTTGTTCTATTGTCAACATAACTAGCTAAGTTACACTATAAAATTTGATCGTACGGTGTTAGGCTTTCACAAGGCAATTCAGAGAAACAGATCGTAATTTTAGTGCTCGTAGAATGGAGTCATGATGGTTGCATTCAGGTGCGTGTGACCGGCAAATTTTCTTCACAATAAACAAAATTAGGCTCATTCTGTTCAAAACAACCCAGTGTATGACACCATGTCATCTTGTAACTGTACTTCAAACTTGCTGATCATAAACGTTGACACTGTATATGACATGAGTTTTATGATTTGGAAATGTGAAGTGCTTGCTTGTATGACATTAAAGAAGTGTTTATTATAATACTCAACATCTTTCAAATTGCATGGAGTCATCCTAATTTACAACATTTACCTCACTCAGAACCCAGAACATTTTCAAAAGTTGCCCAATTACCGGGAGTGATGTGGGCAACTTCTTGTCACCCGTGGTGCTCATGTTCAGAACATCTGTCAGTCAAAATCCATATAGCACTGTGAAGCACAGAGCCAGAGCTCTGACGAGTGTTATGGCTACTGAAGAGGAGGTCATCAATCCAGATGTATGAGAGAGAGGTGCTCATCTGATTGTTAAGAACCCTGAATAAAATCTCAGTCAAACAGCAAAGGGACATTCAATGATGTTCTCTCTCTCTCTCTCTCTCTCTCTCTCTCTCTCTCTCTCTCTCTCTCTCTCTCTCTCTCTCTCTCTCTCTCTCTCTCTCTCTCTCTCTCTCTCTCTCTCTCTCTCTCTCTCTCTCTCTCTCTCTCTCTCTCTCTCTATCCAGTGATCACTCACTTTCACCTCTATTCCCATAAGGTGTTGAAAAGCTTTAAGCCTTCAGTAGGTGTAGGAAAGAGACCATTAATCAACCTGGGCTCCTGGGGTCCGGTGTGGCTCCGTTGGTAAAGCATTTCACTTGCAACGCCAGGGTTGTGGGTTCCAGTTCGAAAAAGGACAAAAAATGTATGCACTCCCTGTGCTGTAAGTCGCTCTGGAAAAGAGTGTCTGGTAAATGACTTAAATGTATATGTAACCTTCTAAAGGACTGCTAAAAGCTCTGTTTTTTTCCTTCTGAAACCTGTTACGTTTGCAGTGACCCGTAGGACAGTGGTATTAAACAGCTGAGAAATCGAACAGTCTTGACATACTGTTTAGCATATTAACGCTGCTGTTTTTTAATACAGCATTACCAGAGATCTGTGTGTTACTGTTAGGCTTAGACTAAAATCTGTGAATATAGAGGGCTTTTCCAAAAAATGGTTGCTTTATAACAACTGAAATAATTGTATAATTGTGGCTTGTTTTAGGAAGCTAGGCACTACTTCACAGGAGCGCCATTTGAAATGCCTTCTGGAACATGTGATCGTTCATGTGCCTTAATTACAAACTAATACACTTGTTAAATTACGAGCCTAGTTGGTTCAGCCACGGAAAAGCGAGCAACCTTCCCGCTAGCCATGATAGTCTGAGATAATGAGTGGGCTGGAAATGCAGAGAGATTAGTTCAGATTGGTCTGCCATGTAGCTCGCTTCTGTCTATAACATGAGCTGGTCTGTATGTGTAGGTATTCCCTTCTAACGAGGATGTTTTGAAAGATATCCGATAGTAGAACTACGTAAGTGTTGCTCTCCACTCTCCGAGTTTTGAAATCAGTGGAATTAGAGTATGATAGCTAAGGAGATGGAGAAACGTCTGGCTTTTGATTACAAATATGCAGACAGAGTCGAAAAGAGGACACACAGAAGGCTGTTGTATAAAACACTTGCCTCCGGATTACATCTTCAAACAAAGGGCAACCATGGCATCCGTGACAGACAGGGAGAAGCGTCCATCTATGTACACGGGTAAGAGAGTTTAGCTAGTTACATTTTCAGATATTACACATTTCTAATTTTGTCAGAAAGTTATTTTCATTTCAAGTTAAAGTGTACTGTTAGTAAGCTAGGTAACGTTACGTTTATGATCAGTGTAGTAATATTATTCGTATCTCAGAGCCATTTGCATTGCAAGTTATAGCCTAATGTTAGCTAGCTAACATTGACCCTGGTTGGTTAGCTACCTGCAGATTCATGCAAGGTAGTAACATTATGAGTTGGAATTATGGTTCATTGTTTAGAAGGGTTGGGGAGTAACGAATTACATGTAATCCATTACATGTAAGGGATTACAAAAAACAGTAACTGTAATTTGTTACGTTACCAGCTAAAATATTTTAATCAGACTACAGATACTTTTGAAAAACTAGATGATTACTTCGAGAATTACTTTTAAATTCAGAAAGGATGTTTGTGGAAAAAATGACATTCAAATCAGCATTGAAAAAAGGAGCAAGTTAAAAATGTTCTAACCACCATTTATTTTATACCATTTATTTGTGTTCCAAGATGGCATAGCAGTTCAGACGTCTTTTTTGTCCTCGTATTGTCGTGTCCTGTATACATATATATTTACACCTTTCTTCGCATATCTTTATATATTTTATTATCCAAGAACTCAACTACAAAAGCTTTCCTGCAACCCGCCTCACCAATTACAAAAAAAAAAAGTATTATTTACCTCAAATCTGAAAATCCACAGTGGTAGCTAGCCAAAGGCTAACCAGAAGCCGGCCAAAACTAGCCAGAAGCTAGCCGGAAGCTACCCAGAAGTTAACTAGAAGCTAGCCAGTAGCTGATCTGAAGCTGCCCAGAAGTTAGCCGGTTTGCTGGCTAGCGTTGGTGTTTCAGCTGCCCACGTTTTGTGGTCTTCAGCTATTCCTTCAGCTCGATAATCTATCGGCACTTTTGTGCAACGCGACTCGGACCGGAGCATACCGGGCCTATTTTTCTCAGTGTCCCCGGATTTCAGCCGCAGGCTCTGGACGTTTGCACCTTGATTTCGCAGCTAGCTAGCTGCAAACCGTGTGACTATTGGCTTACGTCGATCCCGTAGCAAACTTAAATTATTCCGAAGCTAGCCAGCTGAGGAGTTCCATCAGCCATTCCTGGGCTACAGTCACCTATCCGTACCCGTTTTTTGTTTTTGTTTTGTTGTTGCTGCAGATGCGGAGCCCCATCGGGCCTTCACGACTGACTGCCGACATTATCTGCCCGAGGGAGTTATCCAACTGGCACCTCCGTCGCAACGTTACCTGAATGCTCATCTGGGGCCCGCTAATCGTTAGCTGTCTTCTCGGCTGCTATCTGAATAAGTATGTCGGACAATTTTTCTTGGGTCACTATATCTATTTTGCCAATTGGATTGATCCCCTCTACTACACGGAACCCCACTAATCTACCGACGGAAACGCACGAGGTGTCTAAAAAAATTAAAAATAGACTTCCATCCTATGCTATCTTGCTACCGATAGCCATCTACCCGGCCAGCTGTCTGGATCGCCGTTACCCCAACCAACCTCTACTCACTGGACCCTTATGATCACTCGATTAAGCATGCCTCTCCTTAATGTAAATATGCCTTGTCCATTGCTGTTCTGTTTAGTGTTTATTGGCTTCTTTCACTGTAGAGCCTCTAGCCCTGTTCACTATACCATATCCAACCTTTCAGTTCCACCACCCACACATGCGATGACATCACCTGGTTTCAATGATGTTTCTAGAGACAATATCTCTCTCATCATCACTCAATACCTAGGTTTACCTCCACTGTATTCACATCCTGCCATACCTTTGTCTGTACATTATTCCTTGAAGCTATTTTATCGCCCCCAGAAACTTCCTTTTACTCTCTGTTCTAGACGTTCTAGACGACCAATTCTCATAGCTTTTAGCCGTACCCTTATCCTACTCCTCCTCTGTTCCTCTGGTGATGTAGAGGTGAACCCAGGCCCTGCAGTACCTAGCTCCACTCCTATTCCCCAGGCGCTCTCTTTTGATGACTGCTGTAACCGTAATAGCCTTGGTTTCATGCATGTTAACATTAGAAGACTCCTCCCTAAGTTTGTTTTGTTCACTGCTTTAGCACACTCTGCCAACCCGGATGTTTTAGCCGTGTCTGAATCCTGAACCAAAAATTCTGACATTTTCATCCCTAATTACAACATTTTCAGACAAGATAGAACGGCCAAAGGGGGCGGTGTTGCAATCTACTGCAAAGATTGCCTGCAGAGTTCTGTTTTACTATCCAGGTCTGTTCCCAAACAATTTGAACTTCTACTTTTAAAAATCCACCTCTCTAAAAACAAGTCTCTCACCGTTGCCGCCTGCTATAGACCACCCTCTGCCCCTAGCTGTGCTCTGGACACCATATGTGAACTGATTGCCCCCCATCTATCTTCAGAGCTCGTGCTGCTAGGCGACCTAAATTGGAACATGCTTAACACCCCAGCCATCCTACAATCTAAGCTTGATGCCCTCAATCTCACACAAATTATCAATGAACCTACCAGGTACCACCCCAATTCCGTAAACACGGATACCCTCATAGATATCATCCTAACCAACTTGCCCTCCAAATACACCTCTGCTGTTTTCAACCAAGATCTCAGCGATCTGCCTCATTGCCTGCATCCGTAATGGGTCAGCGGTCAAACGACCTCCACTCATCACTGTCAAACGCTCCCTGAAACACTTCAGCGAGCAGGCCTTTCTAATCGACCTGGCCGAGGTATCCTGGAAGGATAATGATCTTATCCCGTCAGTAGAGGATGCCTGGATACTTTTTTTAAATGCCTTCCTCACCATCTTGAATAAGCATGCCCCATTCAAGAAATTTAGAACCAGGAACAGATATAGCCCTTGGTTCTCTCCTGACCTGACTGCCCTTAACAAACAGAAAAACATCCTATGGCATTCTGCATTAGCATCGAACAGCCCCCGTGATATGCAACTTTTCAGTGAAGCTAGGAACCAATATACACAGGCAGTTAGAAAAGCCAAGGCTAGCTTTTTCAAGCAGAAATTTGCTTCCTGCAACACAAACTCAAAAAAGTTCTGGGACACTGTAAAGTCAATGGAGAATAAGAACACCTCCTCCCAGCTTCCAACTGCACTGAAGATAGGAAACACTGTCACCACCGACAAATCCACTATAATTGAGAATTTCAATAAGCATTTTTCTACGGCTGGTCATGCTTTCCACCTGGCTACCCCTACCCCGGTCAACAGCACTGCACCCCCCACAGCAACTCGCCCAAGCCTTCCCCATTTCTCTTTCTCCCAAATACAGTCAGCTGATGTTCTGAAAGAGCTGCAAAATCTGGACCCTTACAAATCAGCCGGGCTAGATAATCTGGACCCTTTCTTTCTAAAACTATCTGCTGAAATTGTTGCCACCCCTATTACTAGCCTTTTCAACCTCTCTTTCGTGTCGTCTGAGATTCCCAAAGATTGGAAAGCAGCTGCGGTTATCCCCCTCTTCAAAGGGGGGGGGGACACTCTTGACCCAAACAGCTACAGACCCATATCTATCCTACCCTGCCTTTCCAAGGTCTTCGAAAGCCAAGTTAACAAACAGATTACTGACCATTTCGAATCTCACCATACCTTCTCCGCTATGCAATCTGGTTTCAGAGCTGGTCATGGGTGCACCTCAGCCACGCTCAAGGTCATAAACGATATCCTAACCGCCATCGATAGGAAACAATACTGTGCAGCAGTATTCATTGACCTGGCCAAGACTTTCGACTCTGTCAATCACCACATCCTCATCGGCAGACTCGACAGCCTTGGTTTCTCTAATGATTGCCTCGCCTGGTTCACCAACTACTTCTCTGATCGAGTTCAGTGTGTCAAATCGGAGGGTCTGTTGTCCGGGCCTCTGGCAGTCTCTATGGGGGTGCCACAGGGTTCAATTCTTGGACCGACTCTCTTCTCTGTATACATCAATGATGTCGCTCTTGCTGCTGGTGATTCTCTGATCCACCTCTACGCAGACGACACTATACTGTATACTTCTGGCCCTTCTTTTGACACTGTGTTAACAACCCTCCAGGCGAGCTTCAATGCCATACAACTCTCCTTCCGTGGCCTCCAATTGCTCTTAAATACAAGTAAAACTAAATGCATGCTCTTCAACCGATCGCTGCCTGCACCTGCCCGCCTGTCCAACATCACTACTCTAGACGGCTTTGACTTAGAATATGTGGACAACTACAAATACCTAGGTGTCTGGTTAGACTGTAAACTCTCCTTCCAGACTCACATCAAACATCTCCAATCCAAAGTTAAATCTAGAATTGGCTTCCTATTCCGCAACAAAGCATCCTTCACTCATGCTGCCAAACATACCCTTGTAAAACTGACCATCCTACCAATCCTCGACTTCGGTGATGTCATTTACAAAATAGCCTCCAATACCCTACTCAATAAATTGGATGCAGTCTATCACAGTGCCGTCCGTTTTGTCACCAAAGCCCCTTACACTACCCACCACTGCGACCTGTACACTCTCGTTGGCTGGCCCTCGCTTCATACTCGTCGCCAAACCCACTGGCTCCAGGTCATCTACATGACCCTGCTAGGTAAAGTCCCCCCTTATCTCAGCTCGCTGGTCACCATAGCAGCACCTACCTGTAGCACGCGCTCCAGCAGGTATATCTCTCTGGTCACCCCCAAAACCAATTCTTCCTTTGGCCGCCTCTCATTCCAGTTCTCTGCTGCCAATGACTGGAACGAACTACAAAAATCTCTGAAATTGGAAACACTTATCTCCCTCACTAGCTTTAAGCACCAGCTGTCAGAGCAGCTCATAGATTACTGCACCTGTACATAGCCTATCTATAATTTAGCCCAAACAACTACCTCTTTACCTACTGTATTCATTTATTTATTTTTGCTCCTTTGCACCCCATTATTTCTATCTCTACTTTGCATTTTCTTCCACTGCAAACCAACCATTCCAGTGTTTTTTTACTTGCTATATTGTATTTACGTCGCCACCATGGCCTTTTTATATTTTTATTTATTTTTATATATATTTTGTTTGCCTTCACCTCCTTTATCTCACCTCACTTGCTCACATTGTATATAGACTTATTTTTCCACTGTATTATTCACTGTATGTTTGTTCTACTCCATGTGTAACTATGTGTTGTTGTATGTATCGAACTGCTTTGCTTTATCTTGGCCAGGTCGCAATTGTAAATGAGAACGTGTTCTCAATTTGCCTATCTGGTTAAATAAAGGTGAAATAAATAAATAAATAAAAATTTAACCAGGCAAGTCAGTTAAGAACTAATTCTTATTTACAATGACAGCCTACCCTGGCCAAACCCAGACAACGCTAGGCTAATTGTGCACCACCCTATGGGACTCCCAATCACAGCCAGATGTGATACAGCCTGGATTTGAACCAGGGGCTGTAGTGATGCCTCTTGCACTGAGATGCAGTGCCACATTGCAGACCAATGTGCCACTCGAGAGCCCGAGTCAGAGACCACTATTATGACACCACCAAATGTGTTTGATGGATCACGGGAAAAGAGCAGGAATATACTTTTGTCTTCCAATGGTGCGACTGCTGTCGGCATTCCAAAGATTATCCAACTTGAATAAACGCTTGGAGGTAAGGATGACCGCAGTGCAGTAGTCTACGGCGATACGGATATCACTTATTATTGATATCTACATGGCGCATTGATGTGAATCACACTGCTGCGCTCTCATTTAGCTATTTGCGCTTACGGATTGTGGTTGTTGTGGATGGCTGTTCACAAATCTAAATGTGTATTTGAACCCAATAATGGTTGAATTCAATAAGTTTAAGCTGCCTATCAATCATTGTTTTTGAAACCAGTGGACAGCCAGTGAAAAATGCGCTCTTGCAATAGCTGCATAGTGCAATCCCAGCCTGTGGAATAAAAGTGGGGCTTTTATTGTTCAATCTAATTTATGCTGATTAAAAAGAAATCCATCGGCCTAATGGACATATGCTGAAACTCGCACTCTTTTGATAGACTTAAAGAGGCAATCTGTAGTTGCTACATCCATTTGTGGATTTATATATATATATCAATTGATTCTTGATGGACTCCATGAGAACCCAAAATATAAGCTTGTTTTTCGCCACAGTAAATGTAAACAAACACTGTATAGCCTCATAACATGGTTAAAACAATACTTTTGATATCATGGATGGTCAGTCCTTGCATCCATAGCTCTGTCCATTAATCTGAGAGTGGTAACATTTCTCCAGGCCCATCCCTCAGCTTTTTACCAAAACAGAGTAGGGACAGCTGTTTTATTGTTTCATCTGTGGATTTGCTCTTTAAACAGCTGCATATTATCAAGATATCAAAGTGTCACCAACAAAAAGGTAAACAATAGGCCTATAGCAAATGCAGCACATGGCATTCATTTTTCACATGTAAATAGCACTTTTCAGTAGTGCTCAAAGCATGCCATTCCATGAGCGCAGCATTTACTGGAATCAACTGGAATCAACTGGAATCTATGAGCACAATCAGTACTCCATGACGACAAAATCATAAACAACTACTCTGTAGTTAATAAGTCCTTAGTTTTGGGGTTATGCTCAGGTAAAATAATTTGGCTAATCTATACTTCCATATTTCCAAGTCCTATTCTTGAAGATCAAGGGGTATAGCATTTACTAGAATGACTGGAATTCTGATAGACTTTGGTTTTTAATGTAAAGATATAATTTAATTGTATTAATATATGTAGTAGAAAGCGATAGCTTAGAAGAAGCCTACATAATCCATAAAGTAACATTTTACATCCATATGTGGCCAGCTAGGTAAACTTTAACATTGATTTATCCTGCAATAGATGTGGTTCAATTGGTAACATACTGTAGCGACCCGCACAGACAGCTGTGTGTTATGTGTTAGGCTAGTAGGTGGTTGTGTTGTACTGACCAGTACCCAGTGTTCGCGGGGTCCGACATGTCAATCAACCTGCTATCTGCCAATCACGGGAATGCCTGGAATGTTCTGATGCCGGGCATCCTGGCGGTTGGCGGAGTGGTGTGGAGGGGGGTTGGGCAGGGGGATGGAGCATTGGAAGTTAAGACCAGGTTTCGCCTTTGTTCTCTCTCTTACGTCTGGGCTTCACAAGAGAAGGTCACGATTGGCTTGTGGGTTATCTGTCATTTATTTGGCGTGTGCTACGGCCCAAACAGTAGCCTGTGTAAAGTTGGTTTAATAAACCGTCAATTCGCAAACTCAAGCCTCTGTCTGGACAATTGTTCATTTATGATCTAGTCAGGTCATTACAATACATTTTTGCCTTCTTCTAATGCCTCTTAAGAGGAAAGTATTCTAAAGGGAACTGAATGTAATCAGATTACGTTACTGAGTTTGGGCAATCCAAAAGTTACGTTACTGATAACCATTTTGGACAGGTAACTAGCAACTGTAACGGCTTACATTAGAAAGTAACCTACCCAGCCCTGTTGTTTAGCTAGCTAGCTACATGTCTAAACAAAAGACTCCACAAGTAACTATTTCAATAGAATGTTTATGATGTCACTGCGGCAACTGTCGATAGACGTAGCTTGTAAATCTACTCCGATTTCAGGGCACTCTCATCTGGGTGTGCCAGAGCGCAAAATAACGACAAATTTACAAACGCTCAACACCCGTTGAATGTGGCCGGTGTCAGTAAACATTGACAAAAAAAACGTAATTAAATTGTTGCCAGCAGCACAGTTGCAGTCAGCAACGCTCTGGATAACATAAAAACAGCCTCACCGGCTCTGCTAGGGCGAGAAAAATGGTCAGAGTGAGCTGTTCTCTCACTTGTGTCTGGAAGTAGCTAGCAAGCTAGCCAACGTTAGACAGTTAGCTTGGGTGCTTGACTGCTGTTGCTAGGTCAGAACGCTCAGATCAACCCTACTCCTCAGCCAGAGCGCCCAGTGTGGGCTCTGAACACTCTGAGAGCGAAACGCTCTGAATTTACGAATGGACAATCTGACAAAGCTCTGAGTTTACAAACGCCCAGAGCACACTATGGCATTCCAGATTAAATTTACAAACACACCCGTAATATAAACCTGGCTTTAGTCTGGTCTTTAGACATGTGAATCCTTAAAGAGATGGGTGAGGCTAAAGTTTAACCTTTTGGGGCTATAGGGGGCGCTTTGGAAAAACTGGAAAATATGTGCAAATTTTCAAACGGCCTCTTAATATATTTTTGCTCTTACCATATGCATATTGTTACTACTGTTGGATAGAAAAGAGTCTATAGTTTCTAAAACCGTTTTAATTTTTTCTCTGAGTGGAACACAAGTCCTTTGGCAGCACTTTCCCCGACCAGGAAGTAAAATGCAAGATGTTTATGCTCGCTTCAACGCTCTGCCTATATATGGTCATGCCACCTATGACCCGAAACACACGTCGTACGCCTTCCTCTGGGTGTCAAGAGGACGTCAGAAGAGAAATCTTGCGTTTATCTTGTTCTGACGTGAAATAAGACCTATTTCTTTGGCGTGACCGTCAATTTCAGGAAGTCAGAAGCGCGCGACTTGGGAGAGATATCATGTTTTGTTTTGCTGCCGTTTCTGATGTGAACTATCTCCAGCTCGGATTTGATTTGATAAATGAGACCATGTCATCGTAATGTATGTTTTTTCAATATAGTTTAATCAGATTATTTGAATTTTTTCGGGAGTTTTGCCGTGTTCTGTAATGTTTCCTTTGTTTACTTTGGAGAGATCCATGCCACTCGACTAGTACCACTGCTAAAGGAAGATGGAAAGTTGCCATTCTGAATGGATTGAACGACTATTCTGGACTAAGGACAACTTGATCAACATTCTGATGAAAGATCAGCCAAAGTAAGACCAAATTTATAATGTGATTTCATATATCTGTCGTGCATGTCAACTGGTCGCGCGCGCCCAAGTGTGTCTGTCTGGCGTGGCTATGCTAATTTAGCGCTACATTTAGTTTTCGATGTAAAACATTTCATAAATCGGAAATATTGTCTGGAATCACAAGAATCCTGTTTTTCAATTGCTGCACAGTATGTATTTCTCCGAAATGTTTTATGAGGAGTAATTAGGTATTTGATGTTGGTGTCTGTAAATGCTATGGCTGCTTTCGCTGCAATTTTTGAGTGTAGCTGAAATGTAATTTATGATTTATACCATAAATATGCAAATTTTTCCAAAAAAACATATGCTATACAATAAATATGTTATCAGACTGTCATCTTAGGAAGTTGTTTCTTGGTTAGTGGCTATATATATCTTCATTTGGTCGAATTTGTGATAGCTGCTGATGGAGTAAAAAACTGATGGAGTTAGAAAAAGTGGTGTCTTTTGCTAAGGTGGTTAGCTAATAGATTTACATATTTTGTCTTCCCTGTAAAACATTTTAAAAATCGGACATGTTGGCTAGATTCACAAGATGTCTGCCTTTCATATGCTGTATTGGACTTGTTAATGTGTGAAAGTTAAATATTTTTAAAAAATGTATTTTTTGAATTTGCCGCTCTGCCTTTTCAATGGAGTGTGGGAGGAGTGCCGCTAGCGGCACCCCTGTCCTTGACAGGTTTTAAGAGGATGTGAACGATGCTGAATGTATGTAGACAAAGAAGAGCTCTCCAGTAGGTACCAAAACATTCAAGGGCCATTTTCTCAAAAGTAAGGTTACAAGTTTATCAACTTTCAAAGCAGAATTACTTTCCCATTGTTCCTCGACTGTAGTGTACGATATATAATTTTTTGCTCTGGGTCCAGTGTAAAAAACACCATTTCAAATTTTCCTACATAAGACCGAGTCGAGCAGGTCGGTCACATATTAAGTAGTAGAATAGTATAGTATACCCACTGGGCAAAACTGGCTGAATCAATTTTGTTTCCACGTAATTCAAAAAAATAATACCAATGTGATGACATTGAATCAACGTGGAAAACTGATTGGATTTGAAAAAGTCATCAACGTTAGGGGATTTCATTTTATTTCACCCAACTTTTCACCTGAATGACAAGGTGCAATTTTTTGTTGACTTCACTTTGAATTCACATTAGTTGAAAACTCAACCAAATGTAAATGAAAACTAGACGTTGGAATGACGTCTGTGTCCAGTGAGTAGGTTCACATGGATTTGGATATGATAAGTTCCCACAAGAGTACAGACTACAGCCTCATTATCGTGGGAAAGGCTCCATTCTCCATATAATCTTCCCACAGAGTAATAAGCAGAAATAAATGGGATTAAAATGTGATCATTTTTCTAATCCAATTTCATTCCATCTGGAGAAATCTGTGTCCAATTGACTGAAACTTCTCATCAAACATCTTAACTAAATTCCCATCTCTTCCAATCAGTTTGTTTCTGTGGTTAGTTTTCACCACTTTGTGTACAATTTTTCTCATTGTCAGTCCATGGGAAGCTCACTGTCTCTGCACGGAATAATTAAAAGGCGCTTGAACTTCATGCAACAAGCCTCTCAACATCCGTATCATCAAATCCCACATGCCAACTCACTGAAACCACTTTAGTAATTCTATCTCACTGTTAAAGCCCCAGAAAGAATGTAAAACAACATACAACAAGGAAACTGCCAGAATCCATTTGGACTGGAGTTGATATTATGTAACCTTTTATGGAACACATCCTTTCCAACATGGCCACTATTGACCTGGATGCGTCCGAAATGGCACCCTATTCCTTTTATAGTGCACTACTTTTGACAAGAGTAAGGAATAGGGTGCCATTTGGTACACAGGCCTGAAGTTCCCATGGCTTGAGCACGGGGACCTTGTCAAGCACCAGGAACTAACAGGGTTCTACATGGAACAGGACATTTCTCCCGTGAGCCCTGTGCACACCCTGGCCCAGTTTAGCTATCAAGATGTTAAAGAATTTAATTCACCCTCACCATGCTGTGCCTAACGTTACCCCATACTCCTGACTCAGAGCCATGTATTTAGCTTCATTACTGTTTTGAAGTGTCTGTCTTATATCTAGGTGACACAACATATTTGTTTACACAAAACTACCTCCATACTTCCATTTGTTTGTATGGGTTCCATAGAGTGGTCCTAATAGTTTCAAGGCCAAACCGTTCAGACGCTACAGACGTTTTCGTGAGAAGACCGATTTTCAGGATGTCTCATGGTCTGACAAACATCGCTGGAGCTCAGCTACCTTCCACCGCAGATGCCTTGTTATCTCTTGCTTAAACTGACAGATTTTGATGGGGATTCTTTTATTATGTTACTTAGATTGACATTTAATGATGAATTAAATGAGTGTCAATATGTTTTATTTTTATCCAATCACCACAGGGGAGAGAGTCATTTGATTTGTGGAGCAAGCAAGTGAACAGCCGAGCACTAGCTCGCCAGGGTGTAAAAGCAGGTGATTACTCCTCATCTCTACAAGCCATTCCCTGTCAGAATCAATTATACCTTTTCTTAGCTTTGTTATCTTTTCATCAATCAGTTTCTATGGTTGTAAGATTTCCAACTCAATATAGAAGTGATGCATACAGTATCTAGGTGTTGACTGTCTAAAAGCATGCAAGTGTTTTATTTTAGGAGACTGATAGATTATATGGTTCTAAGAAATAAATTATAAACCAAGATCTGGCAGCAGAAGTTATTTCCGAACACTAATCTACCAAATCTGAGATAAAATCCTATCTCAGGAGGATACATTTGTCTGTTTCACATTAATAAAAATGTGTTACATTGTCTTTTATGGCAGCTGGTATCATGATACTAGGTGAGACCCAAATGCAGACACAGGAGGCAGATGGTTGGAGTTTAAGATGTTTATTAAATCCAAAGGAGTAGGCAAGAGAATGATCATGGACAGGCAAAAAGTCATAACCAGATCAGAATCCAGGAGGTACAGAGTGCCAGGCAGGCTCGAGGTCAGGGCAGGCAGAACGGTAAGGCAGGTGGGTACAGAGTCCAGAACAAGCAAGGGTCAAAACCGGAAGGACTAGAAAAAGGAGAAAAGGCAAAGCAGGAAAACGGGAAAAACCGCTGGTAGGCTTGGACATACAAGACGAACTGGCACAGAGAGACAGCAAACACAGGGATACATACACTGGGGAAAACAAGCGACATCTGGAGGGGGTGGAGACAATAACGAGAACAGGTGAACAGATCAGGGTGTGACAGCTGGCCCTGTTATTATTATGGTTGAACACATTCAATCCAAGCCTGGCTTGGATGGTTCGCACTTTCAGTTTGGAGCGAATGCTGCCATCTATCCACGGTTTTTGGTTTGGATATGTTTTTATCGTCACAGTGGGAACAACTTCCCCTATACACTTTCTGATTAACTCAGTCACTGTGTCAGTGTACACGTCAATGTTATTCTCAGAGGCAACCCGGAACATATCCCTGTCTGTGTGATCAAAACAATCTTGAAGCATGGATTCCAATTGGTCAGACCAGTTTTGAACAGTCCTTACCACAGGAACTTCCTGTTTGAGTTTCTGCCTATAGGAAGGGAGGAGCAGAATGGAGGCGTGATCTGATTTGCCGAAAGGAGGGCAGGGGAGGGCCTCAGGATTTATTAAAGTCCCAAGCTACAATAAATGCAGCCTCAGAATATGTGTTTTCCATGTTGAGAGCCATCGTGGTATTGGCTTCAGGGAGAATATACACAGCTGTAACGATGACCGGAGAGAATTGTCTCGGGGGGGAATGCGGTCGGCATTTGATTGACAGTTTAATAATTATTCCTATATCAACAAAAATCTTACTCAACATTCAATTTACTATTTTCTTATTCTGAATGGGCGTCGAGATCAAGAATCCAAACGCTCGTTAAGGACTTCAATGCAACAACGGATTTAGTTCAACGTTTTATTACAAAAAAAATTGGTAGGTACAGTTGTCTTAACTCTTAAGAATCCATTTCGGTCGTTTACTTTAAATTACTATAGCGGGCACGAACGGCCTTGTTTTTCTAAAAATAATATCTGTGTCAATATCGCAAAATTAACTTGTTGTGTATTCACGTGACAGTTGTCATCAACCAGAAACCGAAAACAGAGAACGCTGTCATTTGACTTTTAAAAGTTTTTTTTTTAACTTCATTACTCAAAATGACTGCACTGAAGCGGACACGACTTTTCACTGTGAAAGAGGCTGTATCTAATGTTAGTTGGTGATATGGATTCGGACACATCCTTGCACTTTGAAAAGTGAAAACAGCAGATACAGTATTCACCCGCTTGGTATTTCTCCTGTTTTGTTGCCTTACAACCTGGAATTAAAATATATTTTTTGGGGGGGTTTGTATCATTTGATTTACACAACATGCATACCACTTTGAAGATGAAAAATATTTAAGAAAGATATTTAAGAAAGAAAAAAAAACTTGAGCGCGCATAAGTATTCACCCCCCCCCCCCCCCCCCCGCAATGTCAATACTTTGTAGAGCCACTTTTGCAGCAATTACAGCTGCAAGTCTCTTGGGGTATGTCTCTATAAGCTTGGCACATCTAGCCACAGGGATTTCTGCCCATTCTTCAAGGCAAAACTGCTCCAACTCCTTCAAGTTGGATGGGTTCCGCTGGTGTACAGCAATCTTTAAGTCATACCACAGATTCTCAATTGGATTGAGATCTGGGATTTGACTAGGCCATTCCAAGACATTTAAATGTTTCCCCTTAAACCACTCCAGTGTTGCTTTAGCAGTATGCTTAGAGTAATTGTCCTGCTGGAAGGTGAACCTCCGTCCCAGTCTCAAATCTGCCAGCACCATGCTTCACTGTGGGGATGGTGTTCTCAGAGTGATGCAAGGTGTTGGGTTTGCGCCAGACATAGCATTTTCCTTGATAGCCCAAAAGCTACATTTTAGTCTTATCTGACCAGAGTACCTTCTTCCAAATGTTTGGGGAGTCTCCCACATGCCTTTTTGGTGAACACCAAACGTTTACTTATTGTTTCTCTTCTTTAAGCAATGGCTTTTTTTCTGGACACTTTTCCATAAAGCCCAGCTCTGTGGAGTGTACGGCTTAAAGTGGCCCTATGGACAGATACTCAAATCTTCACTGTGGAGCTTTGCAGTTTTTTCGGGTTATCTTTGGTCTCTTTGTTGCATCTCTGATTAATGCTCTCCTTGCCTGGTCCGTGAGTTTTGGTGGGCGGCCCACTCTGGGCAGGTTTGTTGTGGTGCCATATTCTTTCCATTTTGTAATAATGGATTAAATGGTGCTCTGTGGGATGTTCAAAGTTTCTGATATTTTTTTATAACCCAACCCTGATCTGTACTTCTCCACAACTTTGTCCCTGACCTGTTTGGAAAGCTCATTGATCTTCATGGTGGCACTTGCTTGGTGGGGCCCCTTGCTTAGTGGTGTTGCAGACCCTGGGGCCTTTCAGAACAGGTGCATATATACTGAGATCATGTGACAGATCATGTATCACTTAGATTGCACACAGGTGGACTTTATTTAACTAATTATGTGATTTCTGAAGGTAATTGGTTGCACCAGATCTTAATTAGGGGCTTCATGGCAAATGGGGTGAATACATATGCACGCACCACTTTTCCGTTTTGAATTTCTTAGAATTTTTTGTTATTTTTTTCATTTCACTTCACCAATTTGGAGTATTTTGTGTATGTCAATTACATGAAATCCAAATAAAAATCAATTTAAATTACAGGTTGTAATGCAACAAAATAGGAAAAATGCCAAGGGGGATGAATACTTTTGCAAGGCACTGTATGTTGGGTGTTGTCGATTTTTGATGCTCTGAAACTTGGGGAATAGCTCTCAGATTAGCAAGTCCTGTCATGATAACTTGGTTGCTACAGGCGAGCACATCAGCAGTGGAGCTCAAATGATTGCTCTCTGTCTCATAGAAATAGTTGAAGTGTTTAGCTGTATATAGTCAGCTAACTAGTTGCTTTTTTTCTCTTGTTTCTATCAGTGTAATTCATATGTAAATGGCCAAGTTGCTTGCTATAGCTAGCTAGCTAACTAGTTAGTCTGTCAGGCAAGAAAAGTTGTGTGTAGCGGTAAATTTGGGCTTCGTTCACGAGCGTCAACCTCAGTTGTAGCTTTCACTAGCTAGCCACACAGACAACCAGCTAACTAGCCAACATAATAAAGGCTAGAGTAACTTGTGTTTATCTGTTGAGCTTAGGTTATGGTTTGTCATGCTTGCTTGGTGCAGATATTCATTGAGTATACATTGCCTCGTTTTCTTATTATTTGTCAGCTTAACTGTCATGTTAGGGTAGTAGATGCCCGCTCATATGAAGAGTTGGATATTTGTTTCCATAGCCAGTTAACAAGTTGCTTGTTTCATACCGATGCAATTCATTTGGAAACTGTCCCAGCTTCATAACTAATCAGCTAACATTGGCAAACCCTGTAGTCTGCAAGAAAGAAAGAGTTGATGGAGGAGAGAGAGAGTGTGTGTGTGTGTGTGTGTGTGTGTGTGTGTGTGTGTGTGTGTGTGTGTGTGTGTGTGTGTGTGTGTGTGTGTGTGTGTGTGTGTGTGTGTGTGTGTGTGTGTGTGTGTGTGTGTGTGTGTGTGTGTGTGTGTGTGTGTGTGTGTGTGTGTGTGTGTGTGTAATGGGAGGCGTGTAACTGTATCAGTTTCTTATGGAAACACCTTATTAGGAAGAGAGTATGTGTATGGCAGTGGTGGTCAGTGCCGTTTAAGATGAGGGAGAACAATTTTTTTTCTCATGAGCATGGCCTTATTTCTATTACAGCATATTGGATGACTCTCATTCCTATTCCATTCACCCAGTTCAATGTAACAGCGATAGGTTAAGGCTACTGCATGAGGTTTCTACATCCTAGCCTATGAATGAAAGTTTACAACGTAGGTGCACACAGGTCAAGAGTCAAATTTGAGGTGACAGTGGCATTCAATACCGCATTGCACACTCTTGCCTGCATCTAGCTGATATAGGGTGTAATCATTAGTCCAACAGTTACAAACGAGAGTTTCTATTGGACAAATTTAATTCCTCTTCCTCTCCACTTTCCTCTCCCTCCACTCTCCTCCTCTTCACTCTCCTCCACCACTTTCCTCTCACACCACATCTCTATCCGACCAATCATCTCCTACTCCTCTTCCTCCCTGCATTTTGCTGCTGAACCCTGACTCTCCACATCACTTCCTTCACTTTCCCTGACCTAGAGGAACAGAGCAACAGAGGGAGAGGAGAGGAGCAACAAATAGGATACAATTGTGGTCAGGAACATAATCTCCCTCTCACACTCTCTCTCTTCCTTCCTCTCTTTCTTTTTCTCAACCATACACCAGTGGAGACTCCTCAGAGGAGGAAGGAGAGGACCATCCTCCTCAGTGAATTTCATAAACATTTAAATTGCAAAACATTTACAAGTTATAATTATTAGATAAAACCATACTAAATATAATCACGTCACCAAATAACTGATTAAAAGAAGTAAGTCTACAGTACCCTCAACAGCACTCTGTAGGGTAGCACCATGGTGTAAGCGGAGGGCAGCTAGCTTCAGTCCTCCTCTGGGTACATTGACTTCAATACAAAATCTAGGAGGCTCATGGTTCTCATGCCCTTCCATAGAGTTACACAGTAATTATGACAACTTAAGGAAGACGTCCTTCTGCCTATCCACGCAATCAAAGGATCAGAGAATGAATCTAGTACTGAAAGCAAAACTACAGCTAGCTAGCACTGCAGTGTATAACATATGGTGAGTAACGTTAGTTGACTCAAAGAGAGAGAAAGACAATAGTTGAACAGTTTTGAACAAATACATTTCTTCCAAAATGAAGGGAAATCAAGAGAGAGAGAGAGAGAGAGAGAGAGAGAGAGCGCAAAAGAGAGAAAGAGAGAGAGAGAGAGAGAGAGAGAGAGAGAGAGAGAGAGAGAGAGAGAGAGAGAGAGAGAGAGAGAGAGAGAGAGAGAGAGAGAGAGAGAGAGAGAGAGAGAGAGAGAGAGAGAGAGAGAGAGAGAGAGAGAGTGTCTTTTTTCACTTTCAGGTTCATTTACTTTGCTAGCAAATGTAACAAGCTAGTTTATCCTACTGAAACACCCTGCTCAAAGAGAGGGATGCCATGTTAGCTAGCTGGCTATGACTTTCAAACACAGCACTGGAACTCTTCCAAGTCAAGGTAAGCTTTGGTATTACTAATATATTGCCACCGGGTCCTACCGGTGTATCTGCTTACTGACTGTACACTAACGTTACTGCATGATTGTAGCGGGTTTACTAATGCGTTCGTTCTATTAGCTATACTGACTATGACCTTACTTTAGCTAATATGGTGACTACGATGTAGGTTGTTTGTAGGGGTTTGGCTTGGAAAGGTTTTTTCGCCTGGTAACAAACAGCTGATTTGTTGTGCTTTGAAGTCCACAAGCAAAGGGAAGAGAAGGAATACAACGTGGGTGTTATAAGAGTGAACTCTGTTAACACGTGATCAGGGGGGTATTCATTCCACCGATTCTGTAACATATGAATTTGTCCTACAAATCTTTTATTATCTCCGAACAGTTGTTGTGTTTTGTATCTTCTCTCTTTATCTGTCTCTGTCTAGTACTTGTTGCATTCACTGAATTGTTGTCGTAGTAGGCTATGATTTCTACATTTTGTGTCAGGCCTGGTCTGTACTAAATCTTATTGAGAGAGGTTACCTATATGTTGTGTCAGGCCTGGTCTGTACTAAATCTTATTGAGAGAGGTTACCTACATGTTGTGTCAGGCCTGGTCTGTACTAAATCTTATTGAGAGAGGTTACCTACATGTTGTGTCAGGCCTGGTCTGTACTAAATCATATTGAGAGAGGTTACCTACATGTTGTGTCAGGCCTGGTCTGTACTAAATCTTATTGAGAGAGGTTACCTACATGTTGTGTCAGGCCTGGTCTGTACTAAATCTTTTTGAGAGAGGTTACCTACATGTTGTGTCAGGCCTGGTCTGTACTAAATCTTATTGAGAGAGGTTACCTACATTTTGAAATAGTATCTGAATAGTTGTTTGCATTTTTACATTACAGTGATCCCTCGCCACTTCGCGGTTCACTTATCGCGGATTCGCTATTTCGCGGATTTTCATAATGCATTTTTTTTTTTTTTTTGGTGCATTGTGCTCTGCATTCTGATTCGCTAAAAACTCACTCCCGCTTCTTGTATCAAAACATGCTACGAATTGTGCTATCATTTTGTCGTCTCGTGCAGTTATGTGTACGTACATAAAACAGCTTGGCAAATTTACATTAAGTTGGCCAAATTATCTTGTAATTTCGAACATCTCCTAAACCCATAATGTCGACGAAACGCTCTGAAGAGCAGTGAAACGGCCTACACGTGAGTCACTGTATTTGTATACATGTAATAGTTGCTAATTGTAAAAAAAAAAAAAGTTTTCTATTTCGCGGATTTCACTTATCGCGGGTCATTTTCGGAACGTAACCCCCGCGATAAACGAGGGATTACTGTATTGCAGAAGTAATACTCATTGTCAATCAAATAGCCTATGTTGTGTGGGTATTGAAATACAGTACTTTCTGAATACTGTCCTCTGGTCACAGTTTGGATACTTTTTGAATGTATATGTAAATTACATGTATAAGTATAATATATTATACCTGGTACATTTGAGATAGTAATTTAGTCAAATCTACTACAATTTAAATACTTGTTGTGTTGAGTGTTAATCGTTTTATGATAGTGAGTGTCTTTATACAATGGAAGACAAAATGAGTGTTGACATGAATGTGGTGTCATATTAAAGAAGAGGTTGTGGTCATTAAAACTAAGTTAACTTGTTATAATCATTTGTTCTTTGTTTTTGAGCTATGTCTGTTTGTTTGAAATGTATTTGTCATACATGTATTGAACACACATACACACAGGTATCCAAATGTGTAAAGTATGGATGTGTATTCCGAACATAACACACTATCAATACAAATAAGGGGAAAGAGTGACCAAACAACAAAAGCGCAGTAGAAGAAAACAAAAGCATTTGTGCTAGAAATAAATAACAGAAAAAAATGAGGCTACATCTCGCTGTCTTTGTGGGTCTGGCCATAAGACTTCCTCCACATCACATGTTGTCTTGAGCTAGGCAGTGTGGAAAGTATCACCTGGTGTACCGTATCCAGGCCTGGCATGACCCCTGATCGAAGTCTCCACAAGCATCCTCCATTGCCTCTAGAAGGGGTATGCGTTGGTGGGGCTGGCGATCATACACCTTCCAACACCATGCAGAGAAGAATTCAAGAACGGAGAGTAGGGGGGAGATTGAGTGCGATGAAAAGTGGGTGACCTGTGAACCAATTGCGGACAATTTCAGACAGCACCTGGGCTGCTCTTTTTTTTTTTTTTTTTTACTTGGCAAGTCAGTTAAGAACAAATTCTTATGTTCAATGACACCCTAGGAAAAGTGGGTTAACTGCCTGTTCAGGGGCAGAACGACAGATTTGTACCTTTTCAGCTCGGGGATTTGAACTTGCAACCTTTCGGTTACTAGTCCAACACTCTAACCACTAGGCTGGCCCCTGTTCATTATGGATTAGTCTGTTGTGGAGGATGTCCACAAATGTGATAATGTGTGCAGTGTTGTATGGGCCTAGGATTGCATGATGGTGAAAGACGCCGTTTTGACACATTGTTATGTTGCAACCACGTTGTCCCGGGACATTGGTGATGGCATGGTGTCCGATGATATTTCTGCCACAGCTCCTTGTTTTTGAAACCAGCCTCGTCCACATATATTAGCTCATGATGAACTGCATCTGCTTCTAGCTCCATGACTCTCTGAAAGAGACAAGACAAAACAATGTAGCACAGTATGAAAAGACAGGGATCAGTCAATATGATGTAGCACCATACACTTCCAGATCCAGTACCAATGATAGGATAGTATAGCTTACCTGCACATATTCATATCTCAGTTGTTTTACAAGATCTGCGTTTCTTTCGAATGGGACTCAGTACAGCTGCCTCATCCTAATTGTATTGTGTTTCAGTAGATGAGACAGTGCAGAGAGACTCACTCTGTTGACGTTTTGGAATATGGTGCTATCTGCCATTATGTGGTCCTGCAGTTATCTGAGTCTGATGCAGCTATTTGCAATGACCATATTTACAATATGGGTCTCCTCCTATTGGGGTGAACAGTCGACCTCTTCCACCAGATACTGGTTTTCTTGCAGTTCTGTAAACACATTTGAATGGTTTTAGTGATGCATCCTTCTCATTATGAAAGTACAGTACATATTACTGTACCAGTAAGACTACAGTTACTTACCGGTTCTCATTTCAAAACATCTGGATGATACCTGTAAACAGTATAGCGGAAGAATTGATTGAACCCGTTGCCCAGCCTCCCTCATGCTCATCCCATGGTTGACAACATGGTCAACCACGGTCACTCTGATTTCATCTGTTATCTTGTTCCTGACTCCCCTTCCTCTTCCACTGCCCCGTCCTCTCCTTCTCCCCATCCTACTTCACCTCTTCCTCCTCCTCCTCCTCCTCCTCCTCCTCCTCCTCCTCCTCCTCCTCCTCCTCCTCCTCGTACTTCTTCATCTTCTCCTCCTCGTCCTCCTCTTCCTCCTCTAGTTCTCACCCCTCTTACTCTCTGTCCAATATTGGCCTCTATTGTTGTCCAAACCAAATGTTTACCTGTGGCCTATTTGTAGTGCTCAAGCTCTGATTTGTAAGTGAACTCATTATCTAAAAGTGTTTTCACATGTGTCAATGTGGAAAGGCAATTGGCGAAATAGTGTAGCAATGTAGAGACCAATGTTCACAGTTTTGCTAGCAGAGTGTTATTAAATTGCAAACTGAGTGTAAAGCAGTGAGTTGTGTTTACAGTTTTGCAAAAAGTGTGTCATAAAATTACAAACTGAGTGTAAAGCAGAGTTTGGCACACTTGGTAAATGAATTGTCTACAAGTGTAAATGGTTTCAGAGATAATGTTAGTGTTTAAGCATTCAGAAAAAACTGTAAAGAGAGAACACTGCACTAATGAGGAAAGGATATGTCATGACCAGTTGGAACTTTATGGTTTTACTCTATATGATCATTATTAGACTGTGATTGGATACAGAACATTATTCATTTGGTTTCCATTAATATCAAGTTTCAAGTTTTTATTGTCACGTGCACAAGTACAGTGAAATTATTTTCTTGCAAGCTATTTCCCAACAGTGCAGTAATCAATATCAATGTAGTACTAAATATAACATAAGGTAGAACAAAAACACGACAAATAAAAATAAGAAATGAGAAGAACACAAGAAAGTAAGTAAGCTATGTACAGGGTCAGGTCCAGGGTCAGTTCCAATACCATATTTACAATGTGCAGGGATACTGGAGTGGTAGAGGTGGGTATATAAAGGGGTAAGGTAGGGGTGTGTGTGTGTGTGTGTGTGTGTGTGTGTGTGTGTGTGTGTGTGTGTGTGTGTGTGTGTGTGTGTGTGTGTGTGTGTGTGTGTGTGTGTGTGTGTGTGTGTGTGTGTGTGTGTGTGTGTGTGTGTGTGTGTGTGTGTGTGTGTGTGTGTGTGTGTGTGTGTGTGTGTGTGTAGAGTCTTGTGCGTGTGTGTGTGTAGTCTTGTGAGTATGCATAGAGTCAGTGCAAAATAAAAAAATCATCAACTGAGGTGGAAGGTCCTATACAGTGCCTTCAGAAAGTATTCACATCCCTTGACTTTTTCCAAGTTTTGTTGCATTACTAAATTTAAAAGCGATTAAATTGAGATTGTTTGTCACTGGCCTACACACATTAACCCATAATGTCAAATTGGTATTATGTTTTTAGACATTTTTTACAAATTAATTACAAATGAAAAGCTGACATGTCTTAAGTCAATAAATATTCAACCAGATTGTTGGCAATTAAGCCTAAATAAATTCAGGAGTAAAAATAAGTTGCATGGGCTCACTCTGTGTGCAATAATAGTGTTTAACATGATTTTTGACTGACTACCTTATCTCTGTACCCCACACATAAAATTATTATAGTCAAGCAGTGAATTTCAAAAACAGATTCAACAACAAAGACCAGTGTCAGGGCTGTGTGCGGAGAATACTTGGAGTCAAACGCAGGACACAGGTGTTGAGCGAAACCACAGAGTTTTACTCAAAATAAATGCACAATTCCACAAATGGAACATAAACAGATACGAACACGTATCAAATACAACACCTAACGCACAAACAATCACGGACAAACAGAAATGAAAGCGAGAGGGTTAAATAGGGAACATGATGGGGGAATTGAAACCAGGTGTGTATAATACAGACAAAACAAAACGAAACTGAAAAGTGGATCGATGGCGACTAGAAAGCCGGTGACGTCGACCGCCGAACACCACCCGAACAAGGAGAAGGGCCGACTTCGGCGGAAGTCGTGACAACCAGGGAAGTCCCCCCCCCAAAAAAGCAGACATTGAATATCCTTTTCCACATGGTGATGTTATTCATTACACTTTGGATGGTATATCAATACACTCAGTCACTACAAAGATACAGGCGTCCTTCCTAACTCAGTTACAGAAGAGGAAGGAAACCGCATAGGGATTTCACCATGAGGCCAATGGTGATTTTAAAACAATTACAGTTTAATGGCAGTGATAGGAGAAAACTGAGAATGGATCAACAACATTGTAGTTACGCCACAATGCTAACTTAATTGACAGAGTGAAAAGAAGGAAACCTGTAGAGAATTTTAAAAATCCAAAACATGCATACTGTTTGCAACAAGGCACTAAAATAACACTGCAAAGAATGTGGAAAAGCAATAATTTTTTTGGTCCTGAATACAAAGTGTTATGTTTGGGGCAAATCCAATACAACACATCACTGAGTACCACCCTTCATATTTTCAAGCATGGTGGTGGCTGCATCATGTTACGTATATACTTATGATTGTGAAGGACTGGGGAGCTTTTCAGCATAAAACTGAATGGAGCTAAGCACAGGCAAAATCCTAGAGGAAAACCTGTTTGAGTGTGCTTTCCACCAGACACTGAGAGATGAATTCACCTTTCAGCAAGTCAATAACCTAAAACACAAGGCCACGTTTATGCTGGAGTTGCTTGCCAAGTAGACAGTGAATGTGGCCAAGTGGCCTAGTTACAGTCTTCACTTAAATCTACTTGAAAATATATGGCAAGACATGAAAATGGTTGTCTAGCAATGATCAACAACCAATTTGACAGTTTTCGAAGAATTTTGAAAATAATAATGGTAAATGTTGCACAATCCAGATGTGGAAAGCTCTCTCACTCACACACACACACACACACACACACACACACACACACACACACACACACACACACACACACACACACACACACACACACACACACACACACACACACACACACACACACACACACACACACACACACATACAATCCCATATCATGCTACTGCTACTACTGTGCTGTCATCAGGAACTATAATTCCATATTTCTTGATGTACAATTTAGCAATAGGATTTTGCTAATGACAGCACTCTGTACCAAAATCATCACAGCAAAGACCAGCATATGTTTTTTTCCACAGCACGCTGTACCAAAATCATCAAAACAAATACCAAATGATTAATTTCTACATCACTCTGTACCAAAGTAATCACAGCAAAGACCATCAGATCATAAGAGAGGATGACTGACCACAGAAAAGTACATCAAAACATTAGCTCTAATGGATGTTCAGAGCATTGTTAGAGGAGACAGAACAAATAAACCAAAGAGAGGAAAAGAGAGATGAAAAGAGAAGATACATGATAAGAGCAAATTTTAATTTTAAAGGTCATACTGAATATGAGGGTTTGCGGAAACTTGGGCACACAGCAAAAAATATTGGTGCTTTGTGGTTGTATGTACTTTTTTGAGAGCTGTATATGTATGATGGAACATTGATGGTGGTGTAAACAAAGTAGGAGCTATAATTGACACAGAATGTTATCTAAAGCCATCAATCACACTGTTCATGTGGCCATTATACTGTACATGCGGCGGCAGGACACCTGCCCTAGATCCAGGTCAAATAAAGAAGGTACAGTGGTTGTGTCACGCCCTGGCCTTAATGTTCTTTGTTTTCTTAATTATTTTAGTTAGGTCAGGGTGTGACATGGGGAATGTATGTGTTTTTTGTAGTGTCTAGGGTGTTTGTAAAGTTTAGGGGGTTTATTAGAGTAGTTGGGTTTATGTTTAGTATAGAAGTCTAGCTGTGTCTATGGTTGAGTGTAGGTATCTAGGAAAGTCTATGGTTGCCTAAATTGGGTCTCAATTAGAGACAGCTGATTATTGTTGTCTCTGATTGGGAGCCATATTTAAGGCAACCATAGGCTTTAGCTGTTTGTGGGGAATTGTCTATGTTGAACGTAAGTAGCTTGTGTGTGCACTTTCGTTTGTAGCTTCACGTTTGTTATTTTGTATAAGTGTTTTGTTTCATGGTCATCTTCAAAATAAAGAGATGTATTTTGCACACGCTGCGCCTTGGTCCACTCTCTTTAAAGAAGACAATCGTGACAGGTTGTTACAGTAAAAGTGATGAGTGTTAATGCTCTGGATGCTATAGCACATGTGATTTACTATAAATACATATACTTATCGCCATAAGCAACCTAATGTACCATGAATGGGGTTGTGTGCCCTGATTGTTTTTTGACCACAGCATTCCTTGGGTGGAACAGTGCCATTTAAACTAACTAAAATCATAAATAATGGTACTCCTGGGGGAAATACTTTTAGGGAGATTATTTTAAGGACTTTCACAATTCATAATCATGTGACCCCTGACATTTTCATATGACTCTTATGTCCCAGTGAAATGTCCAGGGAGTATCACTCGAATCAAAGGAGAGAATCTAGTATTTCTGTATTAGTTATATAATCTGTCTTGTTTTTCACCTCAGAAAAGCATTGAATTTGAGCGAGATGTGAGGAGCAAGGAAAGGAGCCCGTGTGTGATATCTCCGCACACTCCTAAGAGCAGACATGATAGGGCTTTTAGTACCAGACACACCATTTGCTAAATTTCGCACACTAAAACAATTATCATTGTTTCACTATCTAATCGTGGCATGGGATTATATTTGTTTGAAATCTATCATTTGCTGGTTTCATTGCAGAGACACATAATGTTTTTTTGCTAAATACTATATATCCACCTCCCTCTCAGATAAATAATTAGCACAGCTAGGTTTTACACAGGCAAATGTAACAAATAACTACATTTTTAATCTAGAACTGTACAAATGATACAAGTGAAAACATTTTTTTTTAAAGAATCGATACAGTAATATGAGATTTGTATGTAAAACATCTACATTTTACATTTTAGTCATCAAGCAGATGCTGTTATCCAGAGCGACTTACAGTTAGTGCATTCATCTTAATAAAGCACGGTGCGACAACCACATCACAGTCAACTATACAGTCAACTATGTGGTGTGGGGGCTGTGCTTTGGCAAAGTGGGTGGGGTTATATCCTGCCTGTTTGGCCCTGTTCGGGGGTATCATCAGATGCGGCCACAGTGTCTCCTGACCCCTGCTGTCTCAGCCTCCAGTATTTATGCTGCAGTAGTTTGTGTCGGCGGGCTAGGGTCAGTCTGTTATACTGGAGTACTTCTCCTGTCTTATCCGGTGTCCTGTGTGAATTTAAGTATGCTCTCTCTAATTCTCTCTTTCTTTCTCTTTTTTTCTCTCTCTCTCAGAGGACCTGAGACCTAGGACCATGCTTCAGGACTACCTGGCATGATGACTCCTTGCTGTCCCCAGTCCACCTGGCCGTGCTGCTGCTCCAGTTTCAACTGTTCTGCCTGAGGCTATGGAACCCTGACCTGTTCACCGGATGTGCTACATGTCCCAGACCTGCTGTTTTCAACTCTCTAGAGACAGCAGGAGCGGTAGAGATACTCTTAATGATCGGCTATGAAAAGCCAACTTACATTTACTCCTGAGGTGCTGACTAGTTGCACCCTTGAAAACTACTGTGATTATTATTATTTGACCATGCTGGTCATTTATGAACATTTGAACATCTTGGCCATGTTCTGTTATAATCTCCACCCGGCACAGACAGAAGAGGACTGGCCACCCCTCATAGCCTGGTTCCTCTCTAGGTTTCTTCCTAGGTTTTGGCCTTTCTAGGGAGTTTTTCCTGGCCACCGTGCTTCTACACCTGCATTGCTTGCTGTTTGGAGTTTTAGGCTGGATTTCTGTACAGCACTTTGAGATATCAGCTGATGTAAGAAGGGCTATATAAATACATTTGATTTGATATACAGTAAACAAACATCCCATTCCAGCTTAACAATGGAAACATATCTATGAATAAAAATCTATTTTTCATACACATGGATGTACCCATAAGCAATCATTTCTGATGAAAAGACACAAATGTGGAAAAACTGGTGTATATAGCGTTTTGGAAATAAACTCTTCGTATATTGCTCATCGAAATGTTTATTCCTGGAATTTGTAACAGCCAAATATAATGTTTGATAGTGCTTTGATATACATATTCTCCAGGATGGAGGTTTACTGTGATAATGTTTTACAGTTCTACAACCTTAAAACCTTGGCACACGTCCAGTGAGAATGTGATTGTGATCCAAGCCCAGATAGTAAACCTTGTCACGTCCCCACTCCCCCTTAACTCTCCATCTACCTGGGGGACTAAATCTGAAAATCCCTTTCCTACCTTGACCCTCAAATAGACATCAAACTCTCTCTAAAATGCTCACATCTCTCTCTCTCTCTCTCTTTTACACACACACACACGCACGCACACACACACGCACACACAAACACCTAAAATAGTTTCACATGCACCATGCCAAAAGCGCAGGCCTTTTCGTCGTGAAGACATCACAGTGCTTTTTTTCAGTGGGTTTCCTGCTATCAAGAAATTTATTTTTGAGGTTTATTTTTGAGGGGAAAGATTGGCAGCATTTTCTATGACGTTCTCTGCATCCTGATTATGCTTAAGAGCGTGAGGGATAGGAAACAAAATGTATAATCAGACACAAAGCAGACTTGTTGTGGTCAATTGAAGGAGGAAAACTAGAGAGGACTGTGAGTCACCTGCAGTTCTTCTCACAACTGCACAAAGTAAAAATCTATTTTCAGACACAGGCTGACTGGCACATTCAGTAGTCCCACTGTTCCTGTATAGTAGCTGTGCTTTGTTTTAATGGAATCACCACATCCATTTTGCACAATTTGTCATTAAATTGCACTATTTTCTTTTGCTGCAAGTGTAAGGCTTTTTAGGCATGTTGTACCTCCACCACTCAAATAAATTGCACTTTCTCAGCTCTGGGAGTGGTGTGCACTCAGTGTGTAGTGCAATTCTACACTGTGTGCCAGTTTTCAAAGAGTACCTTACAAACTTTTCAACAGTAACACAGGACATTGACTCTTAGACACTTGGAACATTGAGCCAATAATGATTTAGAATACATTGGTATGAAAATACATAAGTAATAATAGGGTAATAGCTATGCAACCCTCTCAAATTAAAATAAAATTTCTATGAAGTAGAAGTTGAGAAAGCATCCCAAATAGCACCATTTTCCCTATAGGGCACTCCTTTCCCTTGATGGGGCCCAAAAGTAGTGCACTATGTAGGGAATCGGTTGCTATTTGGAACATAACCTTACTGTTTGGAATTGGTACAATATACAGTAATCACATTAAGTGAATCAGTTCATGGATAGCATATAACATCCTAGAACATCATAGGGGGTAGTTTTCTTAGGAAATGTTCTCATGTGTTTGACTAGACAACATAAAAAAATGCGTTTTCTATTTATTTTATAAGGCTAGGGAACCCCTCGACAACATCCGCTGAAAGGCAAAGCGCAAATGTAAAAAATATTTTTGGGAAATATTTTACTTTCATACATTCACAAGTGAAATACACCAAATTTAAGCTTAACTTCTTGTTAATCTACCCATCGTGTCCGATTTCAAAAAGGCTTTACAGCGAAAACACACCATATGATTATGTTAGGTCAGAGCCTAGTCACAAAAAACATAGTCATTTTCCATCCAAAGAGAGGAGTCACAAAAAGCAGAAATAGAGATAGAATTAATCACGAACCTTTGATGATCTTCATCAGATGGCACTCATAGGACTTCATGTTACACAATACATGTATGTTTTGTTCGATAAAGTTCATATTTATATCCAAAAATCTCAGTTTACATTGGCACGTTATGTTCAGTAATGTTGTGCCTCGAAAACATCCGGTGAATTTGCAGAGAGCCACATCAACTTACAGAAATACTAATTTACAGAAATTTACAGAAGTGTTATGCACAGAATTAAAGATATACTTCTCTTTAATGCAACCGCTGTGTCAGATTTCCAAAAGACCTTTACGGAAAAAGCACACCATGCAATAATCTGAGTACAGCGCTCAGACACAAAAACAAGCCATAAAGATACCTGCTATGTTGTAGAGTAAGTAAAAGTCAGAAATAGCGTTATAAATATTCACTTACCTTTGAATATTCATCAGAATGCACTCCCAGGAATCCCAGTTCCACAATAAATGTTTGTTTTGTTAGATAAAGTCCATAATTTATGTCCAAATACCTCCTTTTTGTTAGCGCGTTTAGTTCACAAATCAAAACTCATGAGGCGTGGGTAAGTCCAGGCGAAAGTTCAGGCGAAAAGTCCAAAAAGTTATATTACAGTTCGTAAAAACATTTCAGACGATGTATAGAATCAATCTTTAGGATGTTTTTAACATAAATCTTCAATAATGTTTCAGCCGGACAATTCCTTTGTCTTTAGAAATGCAATGGAACACAGGTCGCTCTCACGGCCACGCGCGTGACCAGCTCATGGCCTTCTGCCAGACATCTGATTGAAACAGCTCTTATTCTCTCCCCCTTCACAGTAGAAGCCTGCAACAAGGTTCTAAAGACTGTTGACATCTAGTGGAAGCCTTAGGAAGTGCAATATGACCCCATTTACACTTTATATTAGAAAGGCAATGAGTTGAAAAACTACAAACCTCAGATTTCCCACTTGGATTTTTCTCAGGTTTTCGCCTGCCATATGAGTTCTGTTATACTCACAAACATCATTCAAACAGTTTTAGAAACTTCAGAGTGTTTTCTATCCAAATCTACTAATAATACGCATATATATAAGTTTACTCTGGGCTCGCTTTTCATCCGAATGTGAAAATGCTGCCCCCTATCCCAAACATTAAGTGACATTGCCAGAGAAGCCGGTGTTTAGCGAATATATTGTCACGGGTGTTGTTCGTCTCGGGTCTGCAAACCGTGCCAATAGATCCTCCAAACACCGGCTTCGAGGGCACTTATCACTTCTATACAAAGGGTTACCAACATATTGAAATAATGATTACGTATTTTCATTAAAAACTTTATTTTAATTCATTTATTCATTCTATTTTATCCTTGCACAAGATATAGTCCCGGCACAAATCTAGGGTTTCTACTCAAACTTCTGGTCGTTCGTTTCGATTGGTTTGGTTGCGTTCGTTTAAGCTGCTTTCTAGTTACATTTATTTGGATACATCCATAATGATGAGCTAATGATGTGGGATTTCGCCTGCTGTAGAAAATGTGCTCTCTCGTTAGGAGTTAGGACACTTGTTCAGATGAGCTAGCCAACAACACAGCTAACACAATTACTTCAAACTGAAGCTGGAAAGACAGCAAACTAGCTGCACTTTGTTTCGTGTTACCTGTTTTCTATTGATAGTTCTTTGTGTATATCCCCAAAAATTATGCTGATTCAAGATTTCGACTGGCTGAGAAAAACTGCCTGTCTGTCTCATACGGACAAATTCAGTACTATGGGACATCTGGAGTTGAATATTGAAACAATGTTGCAAATGTCAGCGACAGACAGTAAGGTTTATACAAGTCTCTGCTGTTGAAAACTAAATGTTAGTCTAAAAGAAATGTGAGATAATGTCTAGATGCTTTTTATGGTGGAGATGAAATTCACTGGCTGGCTGGGCTGATGAGACAGTGGATTGCGCAGTCAGATGGAACAGAATACATGTTAACGTAATACATTTAGCTGGTGGTAACTTGTGGAATAGAAACAGGCTGGAATGAGGTTTTAACCAATCGGCACTCAGGATTAGACCCACCCGTTGTATAAATATAGTATATTGACACAGGTATGGTGCTGGAGTTAATATTTGTTTGATACCCATGCAAGCCGATGGAGATGTGAGAGTACTTTTCCTATTCTGAGATTGTGAATTGAATTGTCCCTTATTAACAATACCAGGGATAATTGAGTTTCACACCCTCAGGACTTTCATGGCATTACATTAAAAACATTTAGAATCAGACTAAACAAGAGGTCAATGGGTGTGGCCTTTTATTTGTTAAATTAGGACAATGGAGGTGTAACGGATGTGAAATGGCTAGCTAGTTAGCGGGTACGCGCTAGTAGCGTTTCAATCAGTTACGTCACTTGCTCTGAAACCTAGATGTAGTGTTGCCCCTTGCTCTGCAAGGGCCGAGGCTTTTGTGGAGCGATGGGTAACGACGCTTTGTGGGTGTCAGTTGTTGATGTGTGCAGAGGGTCCCTGGTTCGTGCCCGTGTCGGGGCAAGGGGACGTACTAAAGTTATACTGTTACAGAGGCAGGGGAAGAGGAGTTATGCAAAGGATTGGATTATCATATTCATATTCCGTTAACTCCCAACATGGTGTGTATTTTAAATCTGCTCAGCTTAAGTTTCAGGTTGAAGTTACATTTGAGGTTATTAGCCATATGTGTTGGTAAACTGTATGCATGCAGTGGAATTTTGGGATTAAGGGCTTTCATAGAGTACATATGCCTAGTAATAGAGTACATAGGCCTAGTAATAGAGTACGTAGGCCTAGTAGGGCTCCTGAGTGGTGCAGTGGTCTAAGGCACTGCATCTCAGTGCAAGAGGTGTCACTACAGTCCCTGGTTTGAATCCAGGCTGCATCACATCCGGCCGTGATTGGGAGTCCCATAGGGCGGCACACAAATGGCCCAGCGTCATTCGGGTTTGGCCGGGGTAGGCCATCATTGTAAATAAGAATTTGTTCTTAACTGACTTGCCTAGTTAAATAAAGGTTAAAATAAAAAATGTAAGGTCATTTATTTTAAATAATGAATTGAACTACAGTTCAATAAATGGATACTTGTGATTGGTGCTATCTCTGCATGTTTGGCAAATTATGTTCCTCACTGATAAACCACTAACGCACATCCAGCAAACACTGTTGAAAATAAAATTGTGGCGTCGGGAGATTGATTGTAGCCTAGAGAGGTCGAGGTAACCTTATTCTCTGTATGAATTGATACTAGAGTAAATACTTTTCATGCGTAAAACAGTGTGCCAGTTTAACATATTTTGGTGAATCCACTGATAACGCATTTTGTTTTTGTTTTAATTACTGTCAAAACAAACAATTCATGTCCTGCGTTAATTACAGATTGGAAGATCATGCATACGGTGGCTTGCATAGCCATCTAGCGATGGCCGTTAGTATCTCAGCCGCTCCTCCGCTGAGACGATAGTGCTACGAATAAGGATGCGGGACACATTGCGCGCGGGCAGAGGGCGGGTCGAAGCTTCTTCAACTTGGTATACTGTGCTTGAACCATTCCATTAGACCCCATGCACGCTGCACAGGCACATATGGATGCGGTAGGCAAAAGCCTCTCTTGAAAAAATCTCTGTACACGAGTTGTGTAAAGTTGGAAAGTCTCGGTCTTTCTAATAAGGTATGTAAATGAATATTCATTATTCTAAAGTTATCATTTTGATCAGGATTAGTATGTATGATTGGAATTATAATTAGTAAGATTATTGTGATTATTATAATTAGTCTATTATTAGTATCCTATTAATATTGTTGACATTGATTGATCAATTGATTTCGCTAGTATAATTGCACATTGCGCATATCATATATTTATGTATTAATTCATCCATGTTCGATTTTTTTTGTCACTGACTTGTAAACGATATTTTTGTTTTTGTTTACCTAGAACGTATGCCTATCTCTCATAGACTACGCCTAATTGGGACACCTTACTATTGGAATTAACTTAGCCTTTATAGGCCTACCGTCGAAACATGTAAACGGAAAACAAACTTGTTAAACTTTGGAAAAACGGGGAATGATAAACAAATGAAAAGGAACAGATCAGGAGCCAATAAGTCTCTCACCTCACTGATCTCTGGTGCTGGAAGCAGTGTTTTTGCGCTCAGGGTGAAACGCTTTAGTGGCCAGTTAACCCATGAATGATGGAGAACCAACGAGACCAAGACGTGTGGGCGATGATGAACGATTCATGGACCAACTCGAGTCGCGGTGGAAACGAGACAGGTATCAGGAACCAGACCGGCGTGAACCCCCTGAAGCGGAACGAGGATGTGGCCAAAGTGGAGGTGACCGTTCTTGTCCTCGTCCTGCTGCTCGCGTTGGCCGGTAACCTTTGCGTCCTCTTGGCTATACATACGAGCAAGCACAGCCACTCTCGAATGTACTACTTCATGAAACACCTCAGTATTGCGGACCTGGTGGTGGCAATCTTCCAGGTCCTCCCGCAGCTCATATGGGACATTACATTTCGATTCTACGGGTCTGATTTACTGTGCAGGCTGGTGAAGTACCTACAGGTTGTCGGGATGTTCGCGTCCACTTACATGCTTGTTCTAATGTCCATAGACAGATGCTTGGCGATATGTCAGCCCCTCCGCTCTCTGCACAAGAGGAAGGACCGTTTTTATGTGATTGCTTCCTGGATGCTTAGTCTGGTTTTCAGTACCCCTCAAGTGTACATATTTTCCTTGAGGGAGGTGGGCAACGGAGTTTATGACTGTTGGGGAGACTTCGTAGAACCCTGGGGCGCCAAGGCGTACATTACGTGGATTAGTCTTACAATCTACATAATTCCAGTGGCTATTCTAAGTATTTGCTATGGCCTGATAAGTTTTAAAATATGGCAAAACTTTAAAATGAAAACCAGACGGGATCAGTGTATGTCTCTGACACCGCGGACGTCCAAAGGTGCAACGCTCTCTCGGGTGAGCAGCGTAAGGCTCATATCAAAAGCGAAGATCCGAACTGTCAAAATGACTTTTGTCATTGTCGTAGCTTATATTGTTTGTTGGACTCCTTTTTTCTTCGTACAAATGTGGTCGGCATGGGACCCTGCTGCGCCCAGAGAAGGTAAACTATAAAGGGCTTTATGCGTGAATTACACACTGCTTTATACATGGATGGGGTTATAAGGAGGGAGGCACAGAGAGTGACATGTCATTAGTTGAGGAATGTCTTGTTCTCCTGTCTCTCTCCTGGTGCTATTTGTCACTATCTGAACAGGTCAAATGTTGTTTTAGTAAGAGAGTTATGGATTTGCTCATAAGAGGGAAGAGGGCATTTTCAATGGCTTTTTGATCCGGCTCAAATGACCGGCTCCATTCGGTCTTATGTAGCAACATTTGAAATGTTTTTTTTTATTTTTATACATTGGATAAAAGTAGAGTCTCAGAGCTAGAAAATTGTATATTATGCACTACAGTTGAGGAACAATGGGAAAGTAATTCTGCTTGATAAACTTGTAACCCCACTTTTGAGAAAATGTCCATTGAATGTTATGGAGAGCTCCTCTTTGTCTACACCCATTCAGAACCATTCACACCCTCTTAAACCCTATCCCCACCCATCTCTTTAAGGATTGTACTATGTACTAAACAACCAAATATTTCAAGACTAAAGGCTGGTTTTAACTACGCCTGTAAACAGTTGTCGCAGTGACATTATGAACATTCTATTGTCGTTCAACATCAAACTTGTTTTTGTTGTTATGAAAAAGTATGAACACAAAAATGACGGGCTGCATGACATCAACAGCCTGGTGGTCCAAAAAAACGGGTATATTTTAACACCAATAAACCCATCTGTTTAAAAATGAATTTAGTATATGTCAATCTAGAAAACCAGGCAACTAAAAGCAACTTTCTAACCAATGTTTTTGTTTGTTACTAGCTTGTTAGCTAGCTAGCTAATGTTAAGTTAGCTGGCTAGCCAGTTCAAATAATGACCATATTATATAGCTTACAACGCCTTAACTTTAGCTAATTTGTATTCTTTATTACAGGAAAATAAACTCACAGCAAGATCCTTATTTACAAGTTAATGGCGAGCTAATTACAGAACATAGCTTAGGGTTGTGAGTGTGACAAAATAAAAGCAAGGCATTCCACCGGAGAAATTTAGAACTTGTCTCGTTGGGCTAAAGTTATATCCTAATTTGACTATAGTGCAGGTCATGTTGTTCTTCACATTACCATCTCTGGTAAACACACACTGTATCAAATAAATCAAAGTTTATTTGTCACATGCACAGGATATAGAAGGTGTAAATGGTACAGTGAAATGGTTACTTGCATAGTCTTTTGTTTAGACATGTAGTTAACTAGTTAGCGAAACAATGAACCATAATCCCAACTCATAATGTTACTATCCTGCATGAATCTGTAGCTAAAGCTAATCAACTAGGTTCAATGTTAACTAGCTAGCATTAGGCTATAACTAGCAATGCAAATGGCTCTGAGATACGAATAATATCACTACACAGATCGTACACATAACGTTAGCTAGCGAGCCAGCCAGCTAACGTTATCTAGCTAGCTAACAGTATGCTTTAACTTGCAATGAAAATGACTTTCTGACAAAATTAGAAATGTATAGTATCTGAAAACCTAGCTAGCTAGACTATCTTCCCCGAATAAATGGAAAAAAGCTTCTCTGTCACAGATGCCATGGTTGCCCTTAGTTTGAAGATGTAATCTGGAGACAGGTTCTTTACAACAGCCTTTTGTGTATTCTTTTTTCGACTCCCTTCCCATATTTGCAATCAAACACTTTTGCAGTTCTTCGTGATATCTTTCCAAAAGCCGTGTTATGAAGGATTACCTACACATACTGAGCAGCTCATATTATAGACAGGAGCGTGCTACATGGCAGACCTATCCAAACTCATTTATCGGCATGTCCAGCCCATCCATTTTCTGAGCCAATCATGGCAAGACGGAAGATTCCTCTCTTTTTCAGTGGCCAAACCAACTATGATCATAATTTAACCATTTTATTCGTATTAACAGATGGCATACAAGTGTGTTATTAAGGCACATGAAAGTTCACATGTTCCAGAAGGCATTTCTGCCAAAAAAACGCATTTTGATAAAACATTTAAGTTTTTGTTCAAATGCCTCTCCTGTGAAGTAGTGACACGCGTCATACGCCCAGTTTTTTTAAATGAGTCACAAATGCCAAAATGTATAATATAATCACAACCGGCCGTCATTTGGAGTCCCATAGGGCGGCGCACAATTGGCCCAGCATCGTCCATGTTTAGCTGTCATTGTAAATAAGAATTTGTTTCTGACTTGCCTAGTTAAATAAAGGTAATAAATTAATAATAATACTAAAGTATGTGTACACCCCTTAAAATTAGAGGATTCGGCTATTTCAGCCACACCCGTTGCTGACAGGTGTATAAAATTGAGCACACAGCCATGCAATCTCCATAAACAAACATTGGCAGTAGAATGGCCTTACTGAAGAACTCAGTGACTTTCAACGTGGCACAGTCATAGGATGCCACCTTTCCAAGTAGTCAGTTTGTGAAATTTCAACTGTAAGTGCTGTTTTTGGGGAGCGGAAAGTCTAGCAGCAACATCGTCTGAGCCGCAAAGTGGTAGGACACAAGCTCACAGAACCGGACCACCAAGTGCTGAAGCGCGTGGCACGTAAAAATCATCTGTCCTTGATTGCATTCCTCACTAATGAGTTCCAAACTGCCTTTTGAAGCAAAGTCAGCAAAATAACTGTTCATCGGGAGCTTGATGAAATGGGTTTCCATGGCCGAGCAGCCGCACAAAAGCCTTAAATACAATCCATAAATACACCTCAAAATGGAAACAACAAAATTAAGGGATGAGGAGGAGAAAGTAGCAGTTATACATTCCAATAGCCCTGCAGAGCCCGTTGAGAGTTAGGGAGGGTAAATGTACTGTGACATCAAGGTGTCAGCCTTGGGACCTCTGGAAGTGGGGGAGGCTAGGAGCAACTCAGGTTTTGAATGAGCACTGTAGTTGGAAAAGTCAAATATAAAAATTAAATGTATGTTCTTGACATGGCCTATCAGTGTAAAAATGGCTCCTTCAGCCAACAAAAAAGTGTTTGAAAGCTTCATCCCCCTCTTTTGTTTACCCATTCATCAGTAAAATGGGATTTTCCACCGGCCTGGGTTCAAATACTATTTGTAATACTTTCACATACTTCGACTGTAATATGTGGTTGTATCACCTAGCTATCTTAAGATGAATGCACTTACTGTAAGTTGATCTGGATAAGAGCCTCTGATAAATGTAAAAGTATGCTTGATTTAATGTAGCTTGCATGTTGTAATGAACCAATAGCAAAATGCGAACTCTGCCCACCTGGTACTCCAGGCACGCTAAAGCAAAACCTCAATGTATTAGAAAGATTTAAAAACTTTTTTGAACTTAGGTCTGATGTCTTGTGGTCATGGCCATGCCTTAGGCCTTCGGTCCATAAGTGATATAGATGGTGTCTGTGGCAATGGATTGCAACGGTGTCTGTCTGAGTTGTCACCGTGAGGCTATTTGTCAGCTTAGCTCTGAATGCCTGTCAAGACCATTAATGTGGAGGAAAAAGAACAGTGGATATATGACTCTGTCGTTTGGCGTGTGATTAATTCTCTGGATGGTTAGAATCATGAGCTAGTCCATGCTTCATAATGGCCATGGCTTCCTGCGCCAGACTAATCTAAAATACAAGGCCTTATTTGGGCAAAAGTCCGTTCTCCGTCCTCTCTCCTCTGTCCTTTCTCCTCCATGACCCGGAAACCGAGTCCTTCCCAGAAGAGTTTTAAATCTGCCAAACCCCATGTTGAATCAGCTATTGTTTTCATGAAGGAGAAAAGCATGCAAACATTTAAAAACAATATACTACTTATCCCTTTATCTATACGATGTCTGCACAACTAACTGTAGTTTTTTTTATCATGTTATACATTTATTTTGGGATTCCACCCTGTAAACGTAATTTGCCTGAGGGAGCACGACAAGGAGTCTCATTTCATACAAGCGCATTTTCGTCCACTTTCCCTCTCCTTGCCGCCTCTCCGAGATTACCTTTGACCTCTTTCAAAAGGAAGCCAGAGAGGACAGAGGAGTAGGATGCAGAATTGAGCTAATCTAATTGAGAAAAGGCCTGTGTCTTTGCACAAATTAAGATCCATGACCAGAGAAGGATTTACAGTCTTAATGACAACATCCAGCGAGATGGTCTCTCTCTCTCTCTCTCTCTCTCTCTCTCTCTCTCTCTCTCTCTCTCTCTCTCTCTCTCTCTCTCTCTCTCTCTCTCTCTCTCTCTCTCTCTCTCGCTCTCGCTCTCGCTCTCTCTCTCTCTCTCTCTCTCTCTCTCTCTCTCTCTCTCTCTCTCTCTCTCTCTCTCTCTCTCTCTCTCTCTCTCTCTCTCTTCTCAACGACATCTCTGGGACTCTGTGGTCCCTTTCCTTGTGGCCTCTACTAGCCCTCCGCACTCCTCTAGCACATATCTCTCTCTTTATCCCCCCTCATTTACTTTCTCTCTCTCTCTCTCTCTCTCTCTCTCACTCTCGCTCTCTCTCTCACACACTCTGCAGATTCATTATCTCAAGTCTAGTGGAGGTAGCACAACACAATATTAATTGGATGATTTCAGGAATAATGAGTGCACCTGACAAGAGTCTCTCTCTGTGCATGATTAATACATGAGTAGGAGAAAACTATTAATACCCATGGTAACATGGGTATGCCCATGTTACCATGGTGACTTATAATTGACACCTGTTCAGCTGTTCAGCTCTCAACTGTCCTAATTGATTGTCAGTTAATTTCTACTCATATAAATATAATGTAGATAGGTCTATTTCTATGGTTATACTGTAACATTGGGTACTGCTCTGAACTTCTTTAGGATCAATCACTTCTATACCAGATCAAGTTTGCCCTTGAGGCTTTGTTCAATATATCTTTATAGCCTGATGTATATTTAACAGACTGTAGAATGAAGAGAGAGAAGCTGTCACCATATCTCATCACACTCACTTCATTACCCTAATATTCCTTCGCTTGTGTAGGTGTTATACATTATATTCTTAGGAGGCTTCCTTGCATGCATGCATTATCAAATTGAATAAAGAGTTGAGAGTTCTCTGTAGATGATGGATTACATTTCAGGCCCACTTGATGAATGAGGGATAAAAAGTATACTGAAAGCAGGTGCTTCCACACAGGTGTGGTTCCTGAGTTAATTCAAGCAATTATAATCCCATCATGCTTTACACCATGCCCAAACCGGACGCGTGCGTGCGTCCACGTGTGCCATCGTGCGCAAATTGATTTTGTCCCCCCACATCAAACGCAATCACAACACGCAGGTTGAAATATCAAAACAATCTCTGAACCAATTCTATTACTTTTGGGACAGGTCGAAAAGCATTAAACATTTATGGCAATTTAGCTAGCTAGCTTGCAGTTGATAGCTAATTTGTCCTATTTAGCTAGCTAGCTTGCTGTTGCTAGCTAATTTGTCCTGGGATATAAACATTGAGTTGTTATTTTACCTGAAATGCACAAGGTCCTCTACTCCGACAATTAATCCACACATAAAACAGTCAACCGAATCGTTTCTCGTCATCTCTCCTCCTTCCAGGCTTCTTTTTCTTCTTTGGACTTTATATGGTGATTGGCAACTAACTTTCATAATAAGGTGCATTACCACAATCGACCTCAGTTCATCTTTCAATATGTTCCTAAAAACCAATGAGAAGATGGCACGTGGGTATATGCTTCTAAAAACCAACGAAGAGATGGGAGAGGCAGGACTTACAGCACGTTCTGCGTCACAAATAGAATCAACCTCTATTTTAGTGCCTGGCAACGCAGACGCTCATTGGCATGCGCAAGCAGTGTGGGTGCAATGATTGAATAACATGTATGTGTACATTTATTTTGCAGAGTTCATGCACGCGACGCGACTGGTGTGGTCAGCATGTAGGGTCATGTAAAAAGATGCTGGGCAGGCCATTATTTTGGCTACCGTGGCTATGCCCCCATTGGATGACAATGCCCCATCCAAAGGGCACGAGTGGTCACTGAATGGTTTGCATGAAAATGTAAAAAAGGGGCATCTCAGTCACAAAATCTCAATCCTATTGAACACTCATGGGAGATTCTGGAGCGATTTCCACCATCAATAAAACACCACATGATGGAATTTCTCATGGAAGAATGGTGACGCATCTGCCGAATAGAGCTCCAGACACTTGTACAATCTATACCGAAGTGCATTGAAGCTGTTCTGGCTCGTGGTGGCCCAACGCCCTATTAAGACACTTTATGTTGGTGTTTCCTTTATTTTGGCAGTGACCTGTGTATTGAAAGCTGTCGACAGGTGAAAATTACAGTATTTATAAAGCCTTCCTTCTCTCTCTCTTTATCCTAGACATGGCGTTCATCATTGCCATGCTGCTGGCCAGTCTGAACAGCTGTTGTAACCCGTGGATCTATATGTTCTTCGCTGGCCACCTGTTCCATGACCTGATGAGGTGCTTCATCTGCTGCTCCTCACAGTACCTGAAGGCCTCACAGTGCGGAGGGTGTGACCGCCAGCAGAGCCGCAGGAGCATCTCCACCTCCACCTTCGTCATCAAGAACCATAGTAGTCAGAGGAGCATCACTCAGACCACCAGCACATGAGGAGTGAGGACCATGGAGGAGATGAGTTTTGGGTGGGACAGGAACTCACTACTCCCGTAAGCCCTTCTTCATATCAGTCAGAGAGGGGGTTGCATGGTGAAGACTTAGATCTTCACCATGCAATGCTTATCGATGGGGTGGGCCAGATACCAGCAAGAGGTGCAGCACACAGATCTCCAGCACATGAAGACCATGGAGAGAGGTTAAGTTGCGTACACTAAACCTGAAAGACCTTCATCCGAGGCTTGGTGTGGGCCAGGTACCCCTGTAAGACCAGGGCCTCATTTCCCAGAGCCTTTGTAGCGTTAAGATCATCGTTAGAACGATCTTACGATGTATCTTTAGTAGCCAAGCTGTTTCTCAAAACCATCATTACTAAAATTGCACTTGAAAACCCTCATTAGTTACCGAATGCCTCTGACCACTCGTAGAACAGCTAAGTGCATCGTTAGTGTGCATTGCCCTTTTATTCACAGAATATCTTAGCCTAAACATCTTGATTCTATATTTAGCTATCTGTCTGACTGTGACCGCCGATACCTTCTGAACGAAGTTCAATACAAATATGAAGTTGCCCAAGTATTTGCCATTGTTATAAGTGGAGGATAAAACTATGCTTCAAATTAAAACTGAGATGACTTCATTAAAAGATAAATATGCTACATGGGCCTATACATTGCCTTCAGAAAATGTTCACACCCCTTGACTTTTTCCACATTTTGTTGTGCTACAGCCAGATTTGAAATATCCCATAATATCAAAGTGGAATTGTGCTTTTATAAAAATGCATAAAAAATTAAAAGCTAAAATGTCTTGAGTCAATAAGTATTCAACCACTTTGTTATGGCAAGTCTAAATAAGTTCAGGAGTGAAAATGTGCTTAATAAGTCACATAATAAGTTGCATCGAGTCACTTTGTGTGCAATTATCTGTAAGGTCCCTAAGTCGAGCAGTGAATTTCAAACACAGATTTAACCACAGAGACCATGGGGTTTTCCAATTCCTCGCAAAGAAGGACACCTATTGGTAGATGGGTAAAAAAAATTAAAAGCAGACATTGAATTTCCCTTTGAGTATGATGAAGTTATTAATTATACTTTGGATAGTGAATCAATACACCCAGTCACTACAAAGATACAGGTGTACTTCATAACTCAGTTGCAGAAGAGGAAGGAAACCGCTTAGGGATTTCACCATGAGGCCAGTGGTGATTTTAAAACAGTTACAGAGTTTAATGGCTGTGATAAGAGAAAACTTAAGATGGCTCAACCACATTGTAGTTACTCCACAATACTAACTTAAATGACAGTGAAAGAAGGAAGCCTGTACAGAATAAAAATATTCCAAAACATGTGTCCTGTTTGCTATATGGCACTAAAAGTAAAACTGCTAAAACTTTGGCAAAGAAATGAACTCTATGTCCTGAATACAAAGTGTTATGTTTGGTGCAAATCCAACACCTCACTTAGTACCACTTTTCATATTTCAAACATGGTGGTTCTGCATCATATTATGGGTAGTGCATGCTTGCTATCGTCGGTTATAACCTTTACTCTGTGTTTTAGTCTCACAAACCTCTCCAGCATGTTACTGAAATCCCTCTAAAATGAACATTTTCTGAGGAAGAGATGTATTTTGCCCATAAATTGTTGCCCATAGTTCAAGTTATGGTATGTCTTTGTAGCACACATATTCATTCCTGTTTAATTTTAGTTTTCCATATACTGTACAGCTGATGATCAGACTGTCAGTCAATGTGTACCATAAATCAAATGATTTATTCTCTAACTGTATGGCTTTTCAAGGAAAATATTAAAAGAGACTGTTTCCACGCCAACCTTTCCCCTCCTCCTCTTCTTCAGCAAAAATGTTATATTGAATTCTTATTATATACACTTGATGTAAGATTTGTTTCTACACAGAGCTCTATGACTCTCTCTGTATTTCTCAGGTCTAAGTAGAGAGAAACTCAGCAGAGCTTATTCACACACCAAGCTGACCTTTCAGTCACCACAATAACAACATGGGAAATAGAATGAAGTTTCACAATGAAACCTGTTCTCTTGGTGACCTTACTGCTCAGCCAGGGATATTGCATTGCTATTGATCTCTACACAGAGAGATGTTAGATTAGATTGCCTATATCTTCAAACCATGGAGGGGATATTAAAGACACTTTATTGTTATTTATCTAAGGTTGTGTGTCCCAAATTGTACCTTTTTCCCTACACACTGCACTACTTTTGACCTGGGCATATAGGGTTCTGGTAGAAAAAAATTGTGTACTATAAAGGAATAGGGTTCAATTTCTGACGCAATGTAAGCTATACTGTAGCTTTGTAAAATAAGAAAACGTGCATATGCTTTTAAATGTGCTCCAACACATGTATATTTTTTCTTTATTGTTGTGTGGGTGATTACAGTAGATCAACGCAGGTGTTATTTTGTGTATATATGTATCTGCTCATTCACCTTTCGGATTCACCTTACAGCAGGGGTCGCCAACCTTTTCTAGCATGAGAGCTACTTTATTTATTTTTTAAATGAAGCTTCGCGAGCTACAATTTAATTTCATAGCTTTCAAATAGGCTATTCTTTTTTCTCCTCTACCTCGGTGTACAAGAGATGTGTTTTTTTGTCAACATACCTTATAAAATAATGGTTAATAAACAACTCTAATGGGGCCCGATAAAATTGAGAAAATTATGTGTAAGACTGCCTGAAATTTCAGACTATTTTGACCTTCCATGGTGACATAAGCATGCAGTCAATTAGTTAATAGACCAATAAGAAAGAGAGTTCCAAACCTTTCTGCCAATAACAGCAAATGTTCAGTTTCCCCCTCCCCACTCAGACCACTCCCATACAGTCCTAGTTAAATTATTGCTTGAGAAATTGATCTTTGCTAAGAAGCAATTTTTTTGTCTTTTTGAATATTTAATTCGGAAACAATCACAGTAAGGTACTTAATTGTTACTCAGAGATGATTTGATATTGAGATAGAAATGGCTACATTGGACCTTTAATTAGGAGAGGAATGTGGTGGTCTAGTGCTTTTTCTCCTGTTAAGCGCACTGCTGCACCACATGTTATGGCAGAGTTTGTAAAACAATGGCCACCCAATTGATACAAATTGTCATAACATCTTTATATCAGGTAAGCCAGCCTGGTCTTATAGACTAGAGGTAACATAGTAAATGTAAATCCGGGACACTCAAATTAGTATGATACTTACTGTATGTTATGTTTGGTATGGTTTCATAAGACAGATGGTTACTTAACCCTTTAACCTAACTCATAAACTTAACCCTAACCCCTAACCCCTAGCCTAGCTAATGTTAGCAAGCTAGCTAACGATAGCCACCTCGCCACCTAGCTAGAATTCGTAACATATCATATGTTTTGCAAATTAGTAACATATAATACAAATTGTAATTCGTTACATATAATACAAATGAATACATATCATACGAAACACAACATATCATACTAAATGGAGTGTCCCGGATTTAAGTACAGAATAATACAAAATGCTCTGAGACCAGGTTGCAGCGGTAAGCCTACTTTGCAGCGGTAAGCCTACTTTGCAGCGGTAAGCCTACTTTGCAGCGGTAAGCCTACTTTGCAGCGGTAAGCCTACTTTGCAGCGGTAAGCCTACTTTGCAGCGGTAAGCCTACTTTGCAGCTACCTACCCACAAGATTGTTATCATTAGCATCGATAACTGGCTACATACAGGATGATAGACAAATGCATGCACCAAACGGACAGACGGGAAATATTGCTGGAAAATAAGTGGTAGATATTGTTTTACCGTTGGCTTTTCAAGCAATAGAGGCTAACCAGTAGTGGGATAATGTCAATTTGGCTTTGATTGGATAGTAGCTTTATGTTTATGACAGTTTGTGCTGGAACACATAAAAAAAATGCATGTACTTTCAGAATTGCTTGGCGAGCTACTCATAGGTGGGCTGTGAGCTAATTGGTAGCTAGCGATCTACCTGTTGGAGACCCCTGCCGTACAGTGTTTACAATATATTCAGGAAGTAAAGATTCCCTTTATATCAATTATTTATTTGAATGTAAATAGAATAAATGTATCACTAACGTATGAGAAAAAAGAAAGAATTTGTGTGTGCTTAATTTTCTCTTCTTCTTAATGCATAGATAGGAGAGCTTGGTCCATCCACACTAAATAAATTAATAAGTAGTCAGATTGTTGTCAGTATGAATGAATGAATGAATGAATGAATGAATAAATAAGGTGTCATGTTTGTTAAGGTCTTGTTTTCTCAAGTCCTCTCAATGTCTATGATTCAGATCAAGTTACTCCCTGACAGATAGCATTGAACAACACGCAAAGGCTGGAAAACGTACCATGTAGTTCTACCTAGTGGCCAAAAAGGTTTATGTCTTTAAAAAAAGTGTGGATTTACTCTGAAGCTGGGTAGTGTTCTTTAGGGCACGCAAAGCAAAATGTTTTGCAATGAAAAACTAAAATGAGTGTTTCTTATTGGACAAGTCCAGGTAGTCACTCCGTGTTTCAGTCTTTTTTCCCCATTTGATGCCTAATAAACATGACCCTGGGGTCGGTTATAACCTTTACTTTGTCTTTACAGGTCCATGTTTGGAGTGTACTATGGAGTGATAACACTTTGTCTCCACTTGGTCATTGTGTAAATATTGTGTATATATATATATATTGTGCCCATCTCATTCATATAAAATACACAAGTTGTTTTTGAAATATGTCACTGTAATTATATCTACTGCCACCACTTGTCATGCGCATATTGGTCATACGGGCGTGTATTCCAACAATTTCCAGTGTAATCTCATTTTTTTTTACTGTGTAGGCTTTAACTTGAACAGATTTGTATGTATATAACCTGTTAGGACCATATGTACCTCTGTGATTATGCGCAAATGTGAATTGAATTGTTTCCACACCCACCATGCGTCATGTGCGTAATGGTCATGTGAGGTGAAATGTTTATATTTTAGTATGTGAGCACTCAGTCTGTTAAACGTTTGTCAATAAAGTGGTGGATTGGGAGCAAAAACAGTGTGTGGGCCTTCCTGTTTTAATTTTTTTTTATCTTTAAGTGTTAACATAAATTGGATTTTATGGTGTATCTTTGGATCAGATAACAGAATATTCCTTATCCTTTGTTGATGGTTACCTGGGTTGAATAAGACCAAACGTGGTGTCTTTATACATTTCATCTCTAGGTCATAAGATTATTTTCTGATATGGCTAAACATGCTGTCAATTCCTATAGATTGGATTTCCATATCATTCACGAAATAGATAAATTAGATATAACGTTCCCTATTGGTACTTAGATATGTTGTTGTGGATCCATCTGGCCTCACCCTTGCCTGAACATACTGGGAATTCTTTCACTAAATATTTTCTATATCAATTACGTACTGTATGCAGATTCTAAGTCACAACTAGCACTAAAGACTGACATAACAGCTAACTGTAACAATAAACAATTATTTTATTGTAGAATCAATGTGTGAAAAATGACTAAAAAGAAAACACAATAAATCTTTTTTTTTTTTTTTATAAAGTTTGTAAAATAGAGTATGGAATACCATTATGTTTGTAGTGTACCATATTGTATAGACCATAATTGACCCCCCATCTACATGTACAAATGTACTTATTTTGAGCCAGTTTGCCACAGCAGGAAAATAATCCAGGAACTTGAAACATTTTTAGTTCAGGAAAGTCAATTCTGACATTTTAAAGTGGAAATTAAAAACTTTAGAAGGCATTTTAAACCTTGAATACACTAAAAGTGTGCAATTCTCAGCAACAAAAGAGAGATCAAATTAAGAGCACTATTCTTTTTGTCTTCTGATTGAACACACTAATCTCTATCAATCACAAGCTCTTTTTGGAAAATGAGTCAGACCCAGCATCAGCAACCAGACATGAGGCCAGGGAAGTAGCCTACTTTAGGGTGGAGAGTATACCGTGCAGCACCATCACTATCACTACCCTATCCAAATCTTAATCTGGCCCATGCTTCTGAACCTTACACATCCTTCTGTAGCACCACCCGAACACTTGAGAATATCTTTCCCAGGGCTTCAAATAGCGGGTCGCAGAAGATGTGTATGGCCAGGGAATAGATACGGCTGAAACACTGGGACTCTATCATGCAGCTCTTAATGCAAGGCACCACAGCCCAGATGTGGCAGAAGGAGAGGCAGGCAAATAGGAAGCCCCACAGTAGAGCCATGGGGATCCCCAAAATGGCAGACAGGATACGGTAGCACCAGTATTTGGACACAGTGAAGGTGGTGTAACTGGCCTTCCACACCCCGTCCAGACTGTGAGTCCCGTCAGGCTCAGCGATCACGTCCTCAAAGTCCACCTGCAGGTGGAGACAGAGAGGCCATTGTAATTGATATCAGGATTCCACTTCTGACACAAATGCCAATTAGACAAGACACCATTATGCTAGCTTCAGGTACATCTGTACTAAAATAAAACCTAATATCCTACTCAAAACATTATGGGTAATGTAGTACATTATGCTACAGCCATCCACAGCTAGACCTTCTTTTAGATAAATCATTTTTGCGCATAACTGTTGCTTAATCATAATTATATTGTGTGAAACCTCTCACTGTCCAATGCAGATACTTATATCATGAGCAAATATCTTAAAGTAACTGTCCAGTGAAAACCTCAAACAGAAATAATTTTTACTCATATTTGTGGCCAAAGTACACATTTTAGGGGGACGCACACTTTACTTGTATTTCAAACAGATCGTTTCAAAATGCCTGCTATTTCCTCAGAGGATGATGTCATCCTCGTGAGGAGGATGAACAATCAGCGGTCTACTCGTATTAATATTTTAATGACCAGTATACGCCCATACCATTCTGTTGTTGAAGTACGCCCAGACCAATCCAACACAGAAGAAGCTTTTTAACATACTTAATTGCCATTTTTTTGTAAGGAAAACTATTTCACTCATATTGTAATTCATTCTAGGTCATATTTCATAGAAATCTGGAGACACTGAACAGTTTCTATAAGAAATCACTTAAGACAGGCCAATTGGATACATTCTCACAACATGAACACATAGATGTTCTCTTTCTAACAACCTGCCTGTTTTAAAGTCACAGATCTAATTAATGGAACAGTATTCGTAAGCTGCAGTCTATCTGATATCACTACCGGTACTTATGAATGCACTTACTGTATATCTATACAGAGGCCCATGTGTGCTATAATAGCCACACAAGCTGAATGCTTAATGAGCAAATCAAAGAATACCACAGAAAACCATCAAAGACATTATGTTAAAATAACGAGATTAGAACAAATTCAATGATGGCAGTATTGGCAGATAAACATGTTGAACTGCATCTCATGCCCTTACATTGGCCTTCCCAGAAATAGAGCTACTATCTGTAGCTGGGCTGGTAAAGCGCTACAGGAATACAGGCTATTTCAGGGAACATTTTGATGGGGCACAATCGTAACCCAAAGGATACACTGCCAGCTCAAGATACCCTCCTGGCTACTCCATAGCACGAGCAATAAACAATAATTGAATAAATCATTATCATAGACACATGTGCGTATATAACAGAGTGATTCCTGTCCTTCCCCTCCCAACCTGACTCAGAACCCTCTATTTCAATGAGACAACAAATTGCAAAACCAGAAGCTCTGTCACTGACACAAAAAAGCCAAGGCATTTCCAAGTCCAGTCCGGGGCGACAATACTTCAATAGGTCCATACTTAGCTATCTGGTGCACACGCACACACACTTGTAATGTAGCCTACCTTCACTACATCCTCGTTGACTTGCTTGGGGTCTCTGTTGATCAGGTCAATCTCTTTATGATGTCTGTCCATCTGGAACTTCTGTTCATAACCGTTGTTGATGTCAGCCATGGTCACGGTCATATGATAGTCAGAGGAGGGGGGCAAAGAGGGACGAGGCAGGGCCCAGGTCCTGGAAGAGTACAGGGGTTCGAGAAGAGTGGTCTGAGCAGGGCTGTTACCTATCCTGGAGCTGGGCAGTAGTAGATGTAGTAGTCAAAGGGGCAGAGTGGGTAGTGGGACAGGGAGTGGCTGTGCCCAGGCTTCTGGATCACCAATCACTGTGATGTCACTCCTGGAATTCCAGCAGCACTCAGCAGGCAGCTGCAACTGCTGACAGTCCCTAGTTGTCCTGTCAGACTGTAGCCACTGTAGCCATAGAATAGCACAAGCACACAAACACACATAGACTACAGGGGGCAGCAGGTAGCCTAGAGGTTATGAGTGTTGGGCCGGTAACTGAAAGGTCGCTGGTTCGAATCCCTGAAATCTGCTGTTCTGCCCTTGAGCAAGGCAGTTCATCCCCAACAACTTCTCCGTGAACGTTAACTAAGTCAGCCCCACTTCTCTGATTCAGAGGGGTTGGGTTAAATGTGGAAGACACATTTTGGTTGAATGCATTCCCGTTCCCCTTTCCTACATATGCTGTGTTGACAATATATTGTAAACACACATACCGTTGTGGCTCATTCTCCATCCACACTCATGCCATACCTCACACTGGGACCCTAAGAATTTCTTTAAGAAAAGAGCAGACCTACTGTATGTTGCATTTCACACTTCCCTCATGGTTCACCACAGTTGTTATTGTAGCCTACTACAGTGTGGAGACATTTTAATCCTCCCACCTGTACACTAACAGTACGTTTTCTATGTCATATAGCAATTCTCAGATATAAACAAGTAGTGTCCCTACAGAGAAGTAGATGACATTCAAAGTATGATACTCATGCTAAAATGTTTATTCAATTCTACTGTGCCATTTACTTTATGTTCATATTCTTGTCTTTTCGTATTTCTTATTGTTGTTGCGTTGATGCGAAAGAACCCGCAAGTAACCATTTCATTGGACGGTGTATACCATGTGCATCCCATAACAACTAATAAAACTTGAAACTTGACACTTTCTATGAGGCATCTATTTATAGTGCCTTGTGATACACTACCAAGATATGTTCTGGTTATTCCCTCTATGGAGAGACTTGTAGTATATGTTTGAGCGGGTGGATCTGCTGCTGGGACAGAGAACTGTGCAAAGATCTGTAGGCAGTATATGCAGTATAATACATTTACTCCTACACCTTAAGTTGGGAGCAGACTGTGGTGATAAACAACATAACAATTATTTCCCTTCTAACATTAACTCCATAAATCGAAAATACAACTTGGCAGGAGATGTAGCATGCTGCTGATAGTGGAATGTACCATGAATATCTGCCTGTTTTTTCTTGTCACTCAAACCTGTGTTTCCACAGCAACCATGCCATTAATTAAGGGACACTCTTTTCATCGCCATTGCAGTATACAGTTATAAAATGGTAGGATGACTTTACAACAACAACAAATATATCTGCTTTATTTCAATCACAGTTTCCCTTCTCTTGATTATAATATCCATGGGGTTGGGTAACAGGATATTTTGCTTTGTTTTTTAAAAGTGGTACCTTATAAACCAAATGTTTGATTTATACCTTCACACCCATGCTTATATGATTATGTAAAATCAAGCCTTTTTATGCTAACATTAGTACAGGACAACCTCCTCTCCTCATAGAGGAGGTCTGGATAATTGCAGCTAATTTAATATTTTTTTAATTTAACCTTTATTTAACTAGACGGCCTACCAGGAACAGTACTGTCAAGCAAATCACATTCAAACCAATCACATTCAAACTTGTTTTTGCATGGATTCCAGTTACGTAATCTCAATTTCCATCTACGGACTGAACATACTGTCCTGCTATCCGCCTCACCCAATGGGGTACGGATTTGCTATTTTTTATACTTTTGAACCGGAACCCCCATCAGAGCTAGTCAGCTAACTAGCTACTAGCTATTAGTCAGTTAGCCACAGCTAGCGGTCATCACCGTTAACTCGGACATCAGCCAGCCTCAGCCCAGTCAATTCCTGCCAGTCTGCACAGCGCGATATCAACCCAGAGCATATCGGACTGCTTTTTCTCTACCACATCTCCGGATTCCTACAGCAAGCTCTGAACCTTTACATCGGATCATCGCAGCTAGCTATCTGCTATCTGAGTGGCTACTCCTGGCTAATGTCTCTGTCCCGAAGCAAGCACCAGTTAGCCTGGAGATAGCCTCGAGCTAGGCCCGTCTCCCGGCTAGCCGAAGAGGTCCATCAGCCAATTCTTGGGCTACAATACCTCTTTTGCCAATTGGCTTGGACCCTTTACTGCCGACACGGAGCCCCACAGATCCATCACGACTGGTCTGCCGACGTAACCGTCCGAGGTGGATTCAACAGGCTCTTCCGTTGCGACGTCCCCGGAGGCCCATCGGCTATCCCCGGCCCGCTAGCTATCTGAATCGCCGTGTCTCCTGCTCGCATAGCATATTAGCGACTACTGAATTTGGTCCCTGACTCATCTATTGCTACTCACTGGACCCTATGATCACTCAGCTACACATGCCACATGTCAATATGTGTAACGGCAGTCTATTTCGTCCTCCTCATCGGACGAGGAGAGGCGAGAAGGATCGGAGGACCAATTTGCAGAGTGGTAAGTTTCCATGATATTTAATGTACACAAAAACAATACACGATACAAAATAACAAACGAACATACCGTAACAGTCCCGTGTGTCACAAACACTGACACAGGAAACAAACACCAACAAACCAAACGTGAAACCCCGGCTGCCTAAGTATGATTCTCAATCAGGGACAACGATTGACAGCTGCCTCCGATTGAGAATCATACCAGGCCGAACACAAAATCCCAACATAGAAAAACACACATAGACAACCCACCCCAACTCACGCCCTGACCCTACTAAATACATACAAAACAAGGGAAATAAGGCTAGGAACGTGACAGAACCCCCCCGTCAAGGTGCGAACTCCGGGCGCACCACCTAAAACTCTAGGGGAGGGTCTGGGTGGGCGTCTGTCCGCGGTGGCGGCTCCGGCGCGGGACGTGGACCCCACTTCACCATTGTTTTTGTCCACCTCTTTAACCGCCCCCGTGGCCTCTTCTGAGCGGCGATCCTGGGGACCCTAGCCATGGGTCCCGAATGGACAGGATACTCCGGCAGCACCGGAGTGAAAGACGACTCCGGCAGCGCCGGAGTAAAAGGCAATTCCGGCATCGCCGGTTTGACAGGCAGCTCTGGCAGATCCTGGCTGACTGACAGCTCCGGCAGGTCTCCAGTGCGTCTCCTCTGGCCGGCGTACATGGCACCAGCCTTACAAATGGTGTCCCCGGTTCGCCAGCATAGCCCAGTGCGGGCTATTCCACCTCGCCTAACCAGACACCTAGGTATTTGCTTTATCTTAGCCAGGTCGCAGTTGTAAATGAGAACTTGTTCTCAACTGGCCTACCTGGTTAAATAAAGGTGAAATAAAAATAAATAAAAAGGACTGCTATTACTTGTCCGGGAATCCCGCTTAGTTGTTAAGTTAAAGTCTGCTTGAAAGAGCCGCTAACCTAGGTAAGCTGCTAACGTTAGCCATCATGCTCACGAAGTTAGTCCCATATGAGTTTTCCAATGGAGAAGTAAATGAACGGTTCCAGCGCTGTAGGAGCTGTATCTACTATGCTTTGTTTCGGGAACAAACTGGATCACTCAGAGTTCCAATGCAGCAATTGATTGCTTGCCGAGGATTATAGGCTTGAGGTGGCTTCCTTGATCACGCAGGTAGACAGCCTACGTAAGAAATTGGTGAAAACGCAGAGTGGAATGTTTACCTTTTCTATGCCAGTGGATCGATGCCTTTCACGCATGTTGGACGCATCGCTGTCTTGTCGTTTGTCGTTATCCGACTGGCCGATGTTGCCCGGAGTTGTTTCGCCAGGGGAGCATCTCCTGCCTCTCCTCCCCCATCTGATAGCGGAGTTGAAGGAGCACAGCAAGAGGAGCCTGGCGATCAACGATGGTCGCATGTCACGAGCTGTGGAAGCCGAAGACAGCGGCCTCACGCAAAGCAGTCTAGACTCCAAACGAGAGTCCTGGAGCGGATACAAACAATGAATAGTTTTGCCACCCTGGAGCTTGCACCTTCATTGCTGTGGGTACTTGTGTCTGTGGCCGTTGTGCCTACTCCTACTCCTTCTCCACCAAAGTTGACGTCAGCAACCTTCCGTCCCTGCTCTGGATCGAGCGGGGTTTCTCCATCTGTCGGAGGTCTGCACCATCCTGTGAAACGTGGGAGTGGATTTCCTCGTCCTTCTCGCCAGCTGTGATTTTGGGCAGCTCTATGGTAAGAAATGTGACTGTTCCTGGTGCAAAAACGATGTCCTCTTCCGGAGCTCGAGTAAACGACATTACTAAGTTGCTTCCAAATGTACTACACCAAGACATGGACATCGATTCTATCGTAGTGGGTTTTAATGACATTATGAAGGGCAACTCTCAAAAGCTGAAACGAATTTCAAAGAGCTTATTGACTCTCTGCTAGACACTAATAAAATACCCATCATATCTGGCCCTGTGCCCTCTCTGAATCGTGGCTTTGTATGTTTTAGCAGGAATCTTTCTCTTTACTGCCTACGTGATTATTGCAGCTCAATGGGTGTAACTTTTGTTGACAATTTCGATACCTTTTCGAAAGAAAACAAGTTTTATAAGGAGGGTGGGATCCACCCAAATCATTTGGGTCCCTGGATCCTTTCACAGCCTTATAACTCTGCGTTGAGACAATGACTTATCAGTGACCCAAGCCCAGATCAGTTAATCACTACCATTGTGCTGTAATCATATGTAGCTTAACAAACAAGGTTCGTTGATAAATGAATAACTTGCTAGTAACAGATGAGATTCATGTTCTGACTATCTGTGAGACTCCCTTAGACAACACCTTTGATGAAAGTAGTAGCAATACAACGGTGTAACATTTACAGAAAATACAGAAATGCCAGTGGTGGAGGTGTTGCTGTCTACATTCAGAACCACATTCCTGTGAAGATGAAAGAGGATCACTGTGTTCAATGCTGCTGAAGTAATATGGCTACAGGTTAATCTGCCTCAACTAAAGCCCATTCTTGTGGTAGGCTGCTATAGACCACCAAGTGCTATCTGGATAACATGTGTGACATGCTTGATAATGTATGCGATATCAACAGAGATGTATATTTTCTGGGTGATTTATATATTGACTGGCTTTCATCAAGCTGCCCACTCAAGAAAAAAACTTCAAACTGTAACCAGTGCCAGGTTATCAGTTAACCTACCAGGGTAGTTACAAACAGCACAGGAATGGAATCATCAACATGTATTGATCACATCTTTACTAACGCTGCAGAAATGTGCTTGAAAGCAATGATCACAATATAGTAGCCATATTTAGGAAAACCAAAGTTCCAAAGGCTGGGCCTAATATAGTGTATAAAAGGTCATACAATACGTTTTGTAGTGATTCCTATGTTGTTGATGTAAAGAATATTTGTTGGTCCATAGTGTGTAATGAGGAGCAAACAGACGTTGCACTTGACACATATATGAAATAGCTTATCCCCGGTTACTGATAAGCATGCACCCATTAATAAAATGACTTTACAAACTGTTAAATGCCCGTGGATTGATGAAGAATTTAAAAATTGTATGGTTGAGAGGGATGAGGCAAAAGGAATGGCAAATAAGTCTGGCTGCACAACCGATTGGCAAACGTACTGCAAATTGAGAAGTAATTTGACTAAACTGAATAAAAAAGAAGAAGAAATAACAAAGATAAATAACATAAAGAATGATAGTAAAAATCTTTGGAGCACCTTCAATTCCATTTTGGGAAAAAGGCAAACTCAGCTCCATCATTTGTTGAATCAGATGGCTCATTCATCATAAAACTGACTGATTTTGCCAAATACTTTAATAATTTTTTAACTGGCAAGATTAGCAAACTTAGGCATGACATGCCAGCAACAAACACTGACACTACACATCCAAGTATATCTGACCAAATTATGAAAGACAAATATTGTAATGTTGAATTCTGTAAAGTGAGTGTGGAAGAGTTGTAAAAATGATTTTTGTCTATCAACAATGACAAGCCCCCGGGGTCTGACAACTTGGATGGAAAATTACTGAGGATAATAGCAGACAATATTGCCACTCCTATTTGACATATCTTATTTGGTGCCCTAAGGCCTGGAGGGAAGCAAAAGTAATTCCGCTACCTAAGAATAGTAAAAATGTTGTTTGACCAGTTACATAGCTATTTTACAGTAAACAAATTGACAACAGACTTTCAGTACACTTATAGGGATGGATATTCAACATACACAGCATTTATACCAATGGCTGATGATTGGTTGAGAGAAATTGATTTTAAAAAGATTGTGGGGGCTGTTTTTTTTTTACTTCAGTGCGGCCTTTGACATTATTGATCATAGTCTGCTGCTGGAAAAATGCATGTGTTACGGCTTTACACCACCTGCTATGTTGTGGATAAAAAGTTACCTGTCTAACAGAACACAGATGGTGTTCTTTAATGGAAGCCTCTCCAACATAATAGAAACAGGAATTCCCCAGGGCAGCTGTCTTACTTTTTCCAATCTTTATTAATGACATGCCACTGGCTTTGAGTAAAGCTAGTGTGTCTATGTATGCGGATGACTCAACACTATACACGTCAGCTACTACAGCAACTGAAATGACTGCAACACTTAACAAAGAGCAGCAGTTAGTTTCAGAATGGGTGGCAAGGAATAAGTTAGTCCTAAATATTTCAAAAACTAAAAGTTATTGTATTTGGGACAAATCATTCACTAAACCCTAAACCTCAACTAAATATGTGACTAAACTACTTGGAGTAACCCTGGATTGTAAACTGTGATGGTCAAAACATACTGATACAACAGTAGCTAAGTTGGGGAGAAGTCTGTCGATAATAAAGCGCTACTCTGCCTCCAGCACTACAACAAGACTGTCACGTTCCTGACCTTATTTCCTTTGTTTAGCCTTGTTTAGTTGGTCAGGACGTGAGCTGGGTGGGCATTCTATGTTATGTGTTTCTATGTTGGGTTCATTGTATTGGCCTGATGGTTCTCAGTCAGAGGCAGGTGTTTGTCATTGTCTCTGATTGAGAACCATATTAAGGTAGACTGTTTCTCACTGTTTGTTTGTGGGTGATTGTTGCTGTGTCTGTGTTTGTTCGCCACACGGTACTGTTTCGTTTCGTTCGTGTGTTCCTTCCTGTTTGTGCGTTCATGTTATATGTTCTCAAGTTGAGGTCTGTTCACGTCGTTTTGTTATTTTGTATTTTGTCAGTGTTCTGTTTTGTTGGATATCATTAAAATTCGACATCATGAACATTCACCACGCTGCGCCTTGGTCCTCCTCTCTTCCACCTAAAGACGAGCGTTACAAAGACAGGTCCTACAGGCTCTAGTTTTGTCGCAACTGGACTACTGTTCAGTTGTGTGGTCAGGTGCCACAAAGAGGGACGTAGGAAAATTGCAATTTGCTCAGAACAGGGCAGCACGGCTGGCCCTTGGATGTACACAGATAGAAAACATGAATAATATGCATTTCAATCTCACCTGGCTCAAAGTGCAGGAGAGACTGACTTCATCACTACTTGTACTTGTGAGAGGTGTTGACATGTTGAAAGCACTGAACTGTCTGTTTAAATGACTAGCACACAGCTCAGACACCCATGCATACCCCACAAGACATGCCACCAGAGGTCTCTTCACAGTCCCCAAGTCCAGAACAGACTATGGGAGGCGCATAGTACCACATAGCGTGATGACTACATGGAACTCTATTCCACATCAGGTAACTGATGCAGGCAGTAGAATCAGATTTAAAAAACAGATTCAAATACACCTTGTGGAACAGCGGGGATTGTGAAGCAAAACAAACATAGGCGCAGACACATGCATAGACACATGATAACATCTGCACTATACGCACACGTACACATGGATTTTGTGTTGTAGATATGTGGTAGTGGAGTAGGGGCCTGCGGGTACACACTTATTAGTGTGTTGTGAAATCTATTCTATCTATTATCAATGTATTGTAATGTTTTTAAAATTGCATAACTGCCTTAATTTTGCCAGACCCCAGGAAGAGTAGCTGCCTTGGTAGCAGCTAACGGGCATCCATAATAAATACAAATACAACAAAAAATGGTGTGTTTGTGAAACATGGTTCACTTCAAATACAGTGAGTTTGCCTGTGCTATTGTTGAATTCATTGAACTGCCCCATTTCCTATTTTGGTGAAGGCAGGTGGCTTTCCAGGATGAAGAGAGATGCGTCCAGACCCTGAGCTGTGAAGTGAAGATAAAGGGAGGGCCAAGGAGTTCATCCTACTGGATGTTAGCATGAAAAAGGCTAATCATACATAACGAGATCACCTGCAAGCAGATTGGGTATAAATGAATACATTCAAGATTTGGATTGTACCACCATTCAAGAACAAGAGCCTCTTTACCATCTATTTGAATCTTGTTTCTGCACTCAGTACAACAGTGATATTCAGAAAAGGTGTGTCTCTTTGAAGAAGAGAGATATTTCAATGGATTGATTTTGTATAAGAAAACAGGTCTGATATTGATATATTGATCATAATCCATGACACTTTATTTAAGATAGATTTCATTTTTATCAGAATAGATGAAGATAAACTTGACATTTTCTACAATACAACAAAAATAGTGGAGGCACATTTTGAACTGTGTGGCCAGATTTGATAAACATAACACTATATTACAGTGCTGTATCTGAATTATATTAAATGTGGTCATCAAACACGTGAATCATCTAACGCTATCACATAATGGGAAAAAGTACACTTCAAAGCACACTTCCAGTTTATACTAGATACAAATTTTTACCCTAAATGATTGTGCATCCTTTACACATTCTCCTTTTCACCTTCACTCGTGATGACTTCTCAAATAGGTAACCAATCTTCTTGTTGGAGCTTGATAAACACTTGTCCTCAGTCTTGATCAATCACACTGATCTCAGTTCAGCTGTAAGGTCCCACGATCCACCAAAAGGCCTGTAGTTGTGCCCCTGGTCGGATCCTAGAGCATCCTACAAAGCTTAGTCCAGCCCTGACAGTCACCCCAGAGGGCATTCCATAGTAAACAATCCCATATTCCCAATCCTGTTTTTCCCATTATCTCTGTGTGAAGTTCTATCATTCCTTCATTCCTGTGTCAGGCGAAGTCTGATTCCACTGTGGCACCTTGCAGCACTAGTGAGGAATGGGCGGACACCAATGTCCAGTACGATGCTCCATAGGCTCTGCAGCCAGTATGTGATAATAAGGATGTAATGGACGAATGGGCTGAAGAACCTATCACGGTTAGATAGAGAATACATGGAGAAACAGAAGAAAAGAGAAGGTTAGAGAAGACAAGACAAGACAAGAGAAGAAAAGAGAAGAGAAAATGTGAACATGTTGATTTATGGTTCATATACTATCAGTGGGCCTTGAAATGATATTATATACCTACCATATGTGTAGGAAGCTGAGGATGGCGAAGAGCAGTGCAGTGATGATGGATATAGGGACGGCCAGCAAGACAGTTACTATCCGGTAGATCCAGACCCTGGTGACCTCGAACAGGGCATTACTCCAGATCCACACTCTGTCTCCGCTACGCACTGACACCGGCTCCGCTATCACATCCTCAAAGGTCACCTAAAGGCCGAGTCATAGTCTCAGGGTGGACGTTCCCACAGTTTCCTTTCAAACTACTGCACATTTTTTGACACTCAAAGAAATATGGATAAGTGCAGTCAATAACATGCCCACCAGAGGGCAGTACAAGCATAGAAAACCAACTGTGACAAACCACAGACTGTATTACTGTAGAATTATAAAATGTTTCAGATCTGTTTGCTAGTTTCAGTAATTAGGTTTGAATAATTGGGTTAAGACAGATTATATGCTTGACCCCACATCACCCAATATTACTATTGTGACAGCATTACTCCTTTCAGATGACAATCCAGAAAGCACAAAAAACTCATTCATGAAGTCATGCAAATTAACACAACAAATGCGGTCTTGTTAGCAGTCAGCGCCTGCGTTGATGCATTGATGCATGGTTGTGTTGAAATACCTTCAGACAGTCGTTGACTCCTCTAGGGTCTCTTTCTTTCAGCAGGGGCTTGGTGTCACTAACGTCAACTAACGGGGACACAGCCTCCTCTTCATCCATCCCATCCCCCAGTTCAGCCTTCCATAGCAGCTGAGGCTCCTCACGGTCCTCATCCAGGTCTTCATCATCAGAGTCTCCTAGGTCAATCTCTGTCCCCACTGGATCTGTTTCCCTCATCATGGTGCCCATTCAAAAGAACAAACAAAACGTTTTTCGAATTGATTTGAACTGAAGAAAAAATGTATTCAAACACGAGAGAGCAACAGAGACTCACAAGCCCAGGGCCAGAAATAGACTCGCTCTGCCCACAGAAATACTTACACACTCACACACACTGTCAAATTGTGACACTCTCAGGCAGAGGGTGACCAACCAGGCTGTTTACACGGGCGTGGTCAGCAGCAAGTGGGTTATATTGGGAAAGTGAGACTGGCCTGGCTGGAATTTTCAAAGGGGCTTTGGTGTGTGGATCACTTCCCCATACCCAGGCTCAGGCCCAGGGAGAGGGGAGAGACCCTCCCTGCTGCAGGATATAAATACCTAGAGAGGAAACTATATTCTGCCTGCTTCTTTGAATACAGACTGATCTACTCATCTGATCCAATACAGACTTTACATTACAGAGGACAATGACAACTCAATAGGGTACTGGTTTTGACTTGCAAAATGTATGAACAGAAGTAAAAAGTCACTTTCCACTTGATATGAAAAGGAGAAAGAAGAAACAATTTGCACACAAAGCTTTGTAGAGTAAGCCAAAATTGTGATATGAATGTCATAGTGATATGGCAACAGGATCTCACAAACACACTTAGATAGGTTACGAGTTCTTGTGATATCGTTGGCTAGGTGGTGATTAGCCCGCCCTGCACTCTGTGACTTATTAGAAGTGGTAACTTTACCTGTCCCGGTTCCCACAGGAAGGTATTGTAAACCAGTTCAGGGCCGTACTCAATGTTGCACACGTAGCATAATGCTTTGCAACGGAAAATGAAAACTAGCATTCTTAATTGACAAGTTCATGTAGTCTCTCCCTGTTTTGTCCCGTTTGCTCCCGGTTTTGTTCCAAATGAATGTCGCCCATACTCCAAGAAGAAAAGGGTCAACTAAAGTGTGTAAAGGCTGCAGCCCAACAATACCCCCTTCTGGTCTCTCAGGGTTGGGGTCATAGTTTTCTTCATGTTGGGGAATAAGAGATTTGAAAGTCTAGGTTGGAAATCAAATATGTCCCCAAATATGTCCCCTGTACCAAGAGGAATCAGATCTTTTACCTGATGGTGGTGCTCTACACATCATAAAATTCCCATTGGAACAGCCATTTTAAAAGTGCAGGGCTTGTGCAATGTGCCATGCCTTCAGGTTTTGTCTTATAGGAATGATATAATGTACAAATGAAGAGAATGCTGAAGTCTCTACCTATCTATTGATGTAAATGAATCCCCTGTCTGATTCTTATTTTTTCTCACCAAAATATTTCTTGCTAGCTATGAGTCTGAAATGGGGAATTGAATTTGAATGCTTTGAATATTAACATTTGTTAAATCTAAAAATGTCAATAGTTCGATTTTTTGGGGATGTGCTCAGCAATTGTTTTATTTACTACATCTGGATAATGCTTTATAAACGGGAAAATAGAAATGACAATACATGGACTGCATAGAATTCAAACATTTAATGTGGTGTTATAGATCATTGGCAAACTGCACAGTTAATTACCATAAAGTGCTTAGCTATAAATGTTTTATGAATGAATAGATTTGACTTTACCTTGACTGTGTGTTATAGACCGGTATCGACCAACTTAATTGTGATGTGGAGGGGGTTGTTAATGAGGAAGAACGAGTTATGATATGACCCTCAACTACACAATTTGATCTGTAAAAGCTACCCTGAAGATTCAACCATGTGGGGATTTTCATGCACCATTGACCTCAGTGAGAAGAAGAAGGTAAGTCATGGGTCTATACTGGCCAATGGGGGAAATGTGGCTGGTTCAGGCTATATAGCAGCATCATTTTCAAAACGTGGTTTTGGCCTTTCGGCATATTCACTAACAGAAGCACTTTTCAGAACAGCCATAATGATGACCCTGTGCTGTCATTGTAATAATGCATCTATTAAGAAACGTACATAGGAGCTCTTGCATGACATGAATGCACTAGAGTTTTGGTATGGATATATTTCATTAACCTTTAATAATGTGGTTGGGACCTGCTATAACACATTCATGAAATGCTTATAGATGTGTATTAAATGCGTTATGGATATGTAGCCAAAGTAAGTCGTTACCCAACCGATAACCAAATGTGTGTTCATTGTGGAGCCATATTCTCAAAGTTTCAAAGTATATTCGTCACGTGCACAGGATACAACAGGTTTAAAACAGTACAGTGACATTCTTACCATGAGAGCTCTTTCCTAACAACTCCCTGATAATAATAATATAGATAATAATAGAAAATATAATTTTAAAAATTAATTAAGAATAAAAACCACACAAGAACTACGATGAGAGTCAAAGAATAGGAGAATGCAAGTATATACAGGTCAGTGCTAGTACCTTATTCTATGTGCAGCGATACTGGAGTGGTTGAGATGGGTTTATGCATAAAAAGTGACTGGTAGTAGGATATACATGTAAACAGGGCTGAAAAGTGACTGGTAGCAGGAATACATAAATACTTATGGTAATGGCAATATATGCACGTAAACAGGCACAATAGTGACTATTAGTAGGATAAATAGATAAATACTAATGATAATGGCACTCAATAACCAATGGACAGCAACGTAATGGAGTAATAAATGTAATCAATAATAATTTTAGCAGCAGCGTAGTGAGTGGGCAGAGACCTGTGGATGGGCATAGAGTCAGTGTGCATAATCTGTGGGAGAGGGAGAGCAGTAGCTGTTAGCCAGGGTAAAGAAGCTATTTAGTATTCTGTTTGTCTGAGTCTTATTTCGGATGGGAGCATGGAGAACAGCCCATGTCTCGGTTGGCTGGAGTCAGACACCATCTGGCTCACCCCCAGTGAATCGCTGGGCCGTCTGCACCACACTTTGTTGGGCCTTCCGGACGTGGGCGGTGCAGTTGCCTTACCAGATGGTGATACAACCAGTTAGAATGCTCTCAATGGTACAGCTGTAAATGTTCCTGAGCATCTGAAGGGCCATTCCACATGGAGGGGTGTTCAGTCCCAGGGTCCCGAACTTGGAGGGCACTATAATGTTGAACGCTGAGCTGTAGTCGATAAACAGCATTCTCACAAAGGTATTCCTCTTTTCCAGGTGGGAGAGGACAGTGTGGAGTGCAATTGAGATTGCATCGTCTGTAGATCTGTTGGGGCGGTATGCAAATTGGAGTGGGTCTAGGGTGTCTGGGATGATGGAGGTGATGTGTTCACTGACCAGCCTTTCAAAGTACTTCATAATTACAGATGTAAGTGCTACAGGGTGGTAGTAATTATGGCAGGTAGCCTTAGAGTTCTTGGGAACAGGAATGATGGTGGTCAGCTTGAGATATGTGGGGATTAGAGACTGGGACAAGGATAGGTTGAAAATTACAGTGAAGACGCCTGTCAGCTGGTCTGCCCACGCTCTGTGAACGTTCCCTGCAATACTGTCTGGCCCGTGGCCGTACAAGTGTTGACCTAATTAAAAACCTTCCTCACATCACCCAGTCCTCTGGGACGACGGGGGACCCCATGCACAGCTCTGTGTTGTTTTTGTCAAAGCATGAATAGAATTCATTGAGTTTGTCTGGTAGAGAGGCATTATTGAATAGATCGAAGCTAGGTCTTCCTATGTAATCCATAATGGATTGTTGCCCATGCGACATGTGACGAGCGTCGGAGCCAGTTTAATAGGATTCAACCCTGTTCCTATATTGTCCTTTTGCCTGTTTGATGGTCATAGTGTGACTTCTTGTATGTGTTTGTGTCCTCAGCCATAGCCTCAGGGTTGGCTGCGATAGCCCTGTGTGAGTGTCACATCCTGACCTTAGTTCCTTTTTTATGTCTTTTGGTCTTTTATGTATTTTGGTTTGGTCAGGGCGTGAGTTTGGGTGGGCATTCTATGTTTTGTATTTCAATGTGTTTGGCCTGGTATGATTCCCAATCAGAGGCAGCTGTCTAGCGTTGTCTCTGATTGAGAACCATACTTAGGTAGCCTTTACCCACCTGGTGTTTGTGGGTAGTTGTTTCCTGTTTTGTGTTGTGTTCACCTTTCAGGACTGTTTCGGTTTTCGTTGTTTCACTTTTGTTATTTTGTATTTAGTGTTCAGTCATAATAAATTTAACATGGACACGTACCACGCTGCATTTTGGTCCGATCTTTCCTGTTCTTCAGATGAAGAAGATCGTTACAGTGAGGTAGCCATGTCCTTTATTTTAGTGCATGCTTCTGTCTTAATACACGGCATTTGACTGGGGAAGCAGCAAACCTTCACTGTCGGGACAACGTCAGCAATGTACTTCTTGATGAAAGCCGAGACAGAGGTGGTTAGCTCGTTGATGCTATCGGCGGAGTACCGAAACATCTTCCAGTCAGCGCTAGCAAAGCAGTCCTGCAGCATAACCTCCGATTCTGACCATATCTCTACAGAGCACGTCACGGGTACTTCTTGTTTGAGCTTCTGTTTGCAAACAGGAAGCAGGAGTATAGACATTCTGATTTACCAAAAAGGGGATGATGGAGGGCCTTAAATGCTTGCTTGTGGTTAACAGTGGTCTAGGACTTTATCGCCCCTAGTGGCTTAGCAGATGTGTTGATAAAGGTTGGGCATCACGTCTTAGTGACGCATAATTACATTCACCAGCAACAAGAAAAGCAGCCTCCATGTGCATTGTTTCCTGCTTGTTTTTATAGCCTCATACAGAGTGCCAGATTGGTGTTCTTGTTGTCCTCAGGTGGAATATACACTGAGTATTCAAAACATTAAGGACACCTGCTCTTTCCATGACTTTAACTGACCAGGTGAATCCAGGTGAAAGCTATGATTCCTTATTGGTGTCACTTATTAAATCCACTTCAATCAGTGGAGATGAAGGGGAGGAGACAGGTTAAAGGACTTTTAAGCCTCGAGAGAACTGAGACATGGATTGTGTATATGTACCATTCAGAGGATGAATTGTCAAGACAAAAAATGTAAGTGCTTTTGAACAGGGTATGGTAGTAGGTGCCAGCCACACCGGGTTTGCATCAATAACTGCAACGCTGTTGGGTTTTTCACACTCAACAGTTTCCTGTGTGTATCAAGAATGGTCCACCACACAAAGGACATCCAGCCAACTTGACGCAACAGTGGGAAGCATTGGAGTCAACATGGGCCAGCATCCTTGTGGAACGCTTTTAACACCTTGTTGAGTCCAGGATCCGAAAAATTTAGGCTGTTCTAAGCACAACGGGGGGGGGGTAGAAGGGTTATCATTCATGATAACAGATGGAGGGTGGAAGGGTCAGCATTTGACCATCAAGTATTCCAAGATAGGTAAACAATAGGTCAAGACTTTCTCTGCACTAGTCTGCACACCATCTGTTGTTGATGAAGAGACATACTCCTCCATACTCCCTCTGGATTTCCCTGAATCTAATGTCCTGTCCACACGGTGAAAGGATAATCCTTTGAGTTGTATCTCACATACACTTCACAATTATTATACTGAATAATATGGTAATGTGGCTAATGTAATACGTTATAGGTGACACACCAATGTCCTCTCACCAATAGTCAGCTAGTGTTGATTCTCTATTGCCCCCCTATGGCAATAGGAGACCATGACATTTCACACAGGGGATTTTACTCAGTAGTCTTTACTTGTGTCCTCATGTCCTCTTGTTTCTTCTTCTCCTCATGTCCTCTCATCCTGTCCTCTCTTCCCTTCCTCTCCCCACCTCTTTCTAAAAATATCACATCGGTAGGACATCTTTTCACCAAAACAAGTCAGTCATACATTAAGGTTTTATTTGGAAAAATGCATTGAAGCACTATAGATTTTCAAACCAAATACCATCTGATTAATACAATCATTAGTGGTGGACTGTAACTTACAGTGCCTTCAGAAAGTATATACAGACCTGAATTTAAAATGGATTCAATGTTGATTTTTGTTCCACTGGCTTACATACAATACCCCATAATGTCAAAGTGGAAGGATGTTTTTCAATTTCATTTACTAACATTTTTCTATTTAAAGCTGAAATATCTTGAGTCAAGACGTATTCAACTTCTTTGTTATGGCAGGCTAAAAAAATTGCTTAACAAGTCCTAATTAGTTGCATGAACTCACTCTGTGTGCAATAATAGTGTTTAACAGGATTTTTGAATAACTACCTCATCTCTGTACCCCACACATACAATTATCTGTAGGGGCTCTGTCGAGCAGTCAATTTCAAACACAGATTCAATCACAAAGACCAGGGAGGTTTTCTAATGCCTCACAAAGGAGGGCACCTATTGGTAGATGGTTAAAAATGTCAAAAGCAGACATTGAATATCCCTTTGTATTTTTATATGTATTATGGATTCCCTTTGAGGATGGTGAAGTTATGAATTACACTTTGGATGGTGTATGAATACACCCAGTCGCTAAAAAGATACAGGTGTCCTTCCTACTGTAACTCAGTTACCGGAGAAGGAAAATGTTCATGCTCAGGGGTTTCAGCATGAGGCCAACAGGCACTTTAAAGCAGTTACAGAGTTTAATGGCTGTGATAGGAGAAAACTGACATTGTAGTTACTCCAAAATACTAACCTAATTGACAGAGTGTTTGCAACAAGGTACTAAAATAATACTGCAAACAAATGTGGCGAAGCAATTAACTTCATGTTCTGAACATAAAGTGCTATGTTTGGGGCAAATCCAATACAACGCATTACTGAGTACCACTCTCCATATTTGCAAGCATAGTAGTGGCTGCATCATCTTATGGTTATGCCTGTAATCGTTAAGGACTGGGGAGTTTTTCAGGACAGAAAATAAACAGAATGGAGCTAAGCACAAGCAAAATCGTAGAGGAAAACCTGGTCCAGTCTGCTTTCCAACAGACAATGTGAGATGAATTCTCCTTTCAGCAGGACAATAACCTAAAACACAAGGCCAAATATACACTGGAGTTTCTTACCTAGAAGACAGTGTGTCAGGGTTGTGTGCGGAGAATATTTGGAGTCAAACGCAGGACACAGTGTTGAGCGAAACCACAGTGTTTTACTCAAATTAAATGCACAATTCCACAAATGGAAAATAAACAGATACATACACGTATCAACTACAACACCTAACGCACAAACAATCACGGACAAACAGAAATGAAAGCGAGAGGGTTAAATAGGGAACATGATGGGGGAATTGAAACCAGGTGTGTATAATACAGACAAAACAAAACGAAACTGAAAAATGGATCGATGGTGACTAGAAAGCCGGTGACGTCGACCGCCGAACACCACCCGAACAAGGAGAAGGGCTGACTTCGGCGGAAGTCGTGACACAGTGAATGATCCTGAGTCACCAAATTACATTTTTTATGGTTAGCAATAATCGACAACAAATTGACAGAGCTTGAAGAATTTTGAAAAGAATAATGGACAAAAGTTGCAGAATCCAGGTGTGGAAAGCTGTTAGAGACTTACCCAGAAAGACTCACAGCTGTAACTGCTGCCAAAGGTGATACTAAAATGTATTGAATACTTATCTAATCAAGATATATTAGTGATTTATTTTATTTTATTTTGTTACTAATGTTATAATTTTTCTTCCACTTAGACATGAGTATTTTGTGTAGATCGTTGACAAAAAATGACAAATAAATACATTTTATTTCCCACTTTGTAACACAACAACATGTTGAAAAAGTCAAGGGGTGTCACGACTCCCACCGAAGGTGGCTCCCCTGCCTGTTCGGGCGGCGCTCGGCGGTCGTTGTCGCCGGTCTACTAGCTGCCACCGATCCCCTTTTCCTTTTCTGTTTGTTATGTCTTATTGGTTGCACCTGTTTCGGGTTTGAGATTGGATTCAGGACTATGTAAGCCTGTTAGGCCCTGCCTGCTATTGTGCGGGCTAGTTTTCTGTTAGTCGAGGTTTGTTGCGTGTTGTGTTCCCTGTCTGTTTGTGCCCAGTTTTGGGTTGGACTCTTTTGATTATCGCCTGTTGTTTTGGCCGTTTATTTGGATACCGCAATAAAGCTCGGTTTCCCCCATTATCCTCTGCTCTCTGCGCTTGACTCTGCACCCACCACTCCTGGCTTTGTGACAAGGGGTGTGTATACTTTCTGAGGGAACTGTATGCTCAGACACTCTCATGGTAAATTCTTTAAGATCCTTTTTGAATAAATTATGTAAATATTACTACTGAGGGAGATACACCTTCACCCCTTCAGCAAGAACTGGACCATACTGTACTGTATTTACTGTACTAATGCTGAAATAAAAACACAGCATTTACCATTAAACTACATATTTAGTTATGGCTTTAGGGATATAGAACACAAAATAAACCTGTATGAATTTTGTGGATTGTAGCATACAGTGACTGCACACACACAATAATTGTAACATCAGATCAGATTTCACTGCATACTGATTTTACACATCTGATCACTGCAGTAATCAGACACAAGTTAGCCATCACTAGTGGTGACCAGGGTTACAGGTTCACTGATGATGACAATAACTGCACAAGCTGTGATGAGCAAATAGTTCCCATGTTAAGTACTGTTCCAAGAAAATGTTTGCATCTAAGAGGCACTATGTTGATTTAGAAACTGCATTACTTCGTCTGAAGGAATGTGATTTTGAGATTGTTGTTTCTTAACTGTAGCATACCAAATGTGGTGGTTGAAGTATGTAATAGTGCCTGACCTGTGCTTCATGTGACGTCAAATTGTCATTCAAACTCAATTTACCAAAACAACATCAGATCTCTTTTCCACAATTGCATCAGTGGAGAGGAGGGTAGGGCTGTAGTTCCATTGAAAGTTATGATTCTTCAAAGCATGTCTTTGAACGAACATTTGGGACTGCTCAAGACTCCGGGTTACTATGGCAACTTGAGAGATTTATTTTGAGGAACGGGATCGTCTCTGACTCGGTGCTCAAGTAGACCAATGTCATTTTCTTCCCCTCTCAAATGAATATACCACCTGGTAAATAGAGAGAGTGGATTAACTACAGTTAATGAGAACATTGCCATGACGTGGGATTCCATGAACGTTCTGCTATATAATGTTAAGACAGTTTGGGAAATGACAGTTTTTATTCATTCTTTCATATGTAATCCTCTGAAATTTCAAATAAAGTCTGTCATCTTGTGATTTATACTTTATTTGCAAACCCCAAATAAAATAAAATAAAATTCAGCTTATTGATGTTTCATTTAGTGGGTTAGTTAGATCTTGACCAAAGTAATGGGACAATGCAACAATGGGCTTACTACCAAGTACCAACATCTTTCCTCCCAGCATGATCGCTTCCCAGCTGGTCTTTAGAGGAAGTGGAGACCAGTGCTCATTTGTTGTCTACTAATTACTGTAATCATTTTGTTGGACCGCCCATCTGCCCAACAGAAATACAGAACCGTTAATAAAAGTACTTTACGTTTCACAGGGGTGATGGTATAAAGGTTAGTGGGTGTTTAATATAGTCCACTACCAAGGTTATAAAGGAATACTAGAACTAGAGACACAGTATAAAGAGATGTAGTATGTATATACAGTGCCAGTCAAAAGTTTAGACAAACCGACACATTCAACGTTTAAAAAAAACAATTTTCTACGTTGCAGAATAATACTGAAGACATCAAAACTATGAAATACTACATATAGAATCAAATGTTAAACAAATCAAAATATATTCTATATTTGAGATTTTTCTTTGCCTTGATGACAGCTTTGCACGCTCTTGGCATTTTCTCAACCAACTTCATGAGGTAGTCACCTGGAATGCATTTCAATTAACAGCTGTGCATTGTTAAAAGTTAATTTGTGGAATTTCTTTCCTTCTTAATGCGTTTGAGCCAATCAGTTGTGTTCTGACAAGGTAGGGGTGGTATACAGAAGATAGCCCTATTTGGTAAAAGACCAAGTCCATATTATGGCAAGAACAACTCAAATAAGCAAAGAAAAACCCTTGAATGAGTAGGTGTGTCCAAATGTTTGACTGGATCTGTATATATACGTATATATATATATAACTATATATATATATATATATATATATATATATAACTATATATATAACTATACTTAGATTAAACATGAGAAAAATACTACATAGAAATCAACCTCTATGGGATCGGTGTCCCTAAACCGGGATAGTTGTTGCTCAATGTGCGGGAATGTGACTAGAACCTTCTGGGACATAGACATGTCTTATTCGCTCAGAAAGCTTAAATTCTTGTTAATCTAACTGCAGTGTCCAATTTACAGTGGCTATTTCAGCATAAAAATACCACGCTATTGTTTGAGGATAGTGCACAACAACAAAACACTTATCACAGCAACTGGTTTGATACATTCACCTCTGAAGGTAAATAATGTACTTACGTTCAGTAATATTGCTCTGATTTGTCATCCTGAGGGTCCCAGATAAAATGTAGCATAGTTTTGTTTGATAAAATATTTTTTTTAATTCAAATGTAGGAACTGGGTTCTACAGTTTGACCCCACTGCTGTCTCTGGCACTACACAAAATATTGTGTAGTGATGTAATTCTTCACTTGATCCGTCTGAAACGTTGCACACACACTGCTGCCATCTTGTGGACAACATCTAAATTACACCTAAAGTCCTATCTCAATGTATGGCCTTTCTCTTGCATTTCAAAGATGATGGAACAAAAACAATTGAAAATGCATGTTTCTTTGTTTGTATTATCTTTTACCAGATCTAAAGTGTCATATTCTCCTACATTTTTTTCACATTTCTACAAACTTCAAAGTGTTTCCTTTCAAATGGTATCAAGAATATGCATATCCTTGCCTCAGGTCTTGAGCTACAGGCAGTTAGATTTGGGAATGTCATTTTAGGCGAAAATTGAAAAAAGGGTCTGATCCTTAAGAGGTGTTATACACAAGATAGCCTTATTTGGTAAAAGACCAAGTCCATATTATGGCAAGAACACCTCAAATAAGCAAAGAGAAATGACAGTCCATTCATTATTACTTTAAGACTTGAAGGTCAGTCAAACCGGGAAAATGTCAAGAACTTTGAAAGTTTCTTCAAGTGCAGTTGCAAAAACCATCAAGCGCGATGCTGAAACTGGCTCTCATGAGGACTGCCACATGAAAGGAAGACCTGCCTTGACCTGCCTTGTTGATAGTGTTGTTGACTGGTGGCTGAGCGCTGTACTCAGATTACTGTTAATAACTGGGAAAGATGTGTATAAAAAATTATATTTATTCAACTGATTCATACAATTTATAGAGTGCCATAAAATTATACAACTTGTAACTGGGATTTAGGTTAAGTTAGTCTCCCTGAAAACATGACAGCATATCCAATGGTCTGAAATAATTTATCCTAAACATTTCATACTCTTTTCGACCAAATAAGCGGGTGTCGAAATACATCACAAAATACATCACAGTGGCAATTATAAGAAACACCTCTTCCTTTTAACATTCTGGAATGATGTGAACTACACTGCTCAAAAAATAAAGGGAACACTTAAACAACACAATGTAACTCCAAGTCAATCACACTTCTGTGAAATCAAACTGTCCACTTAGGAAGCAACACTGATTGACAATAAATTTCACATGCTGTTGTGCAAATGGAATAGACAAAAGGTGGAAATTATAGGCAATTAGCAAAAAAAAACCAATAAAGGAGTGATTCTGCAGGTGGTGACCACAGACCACTTCTCAGTTCCTATGCTTCCTGGCTGATGTTTTGGTCACTTTTGAATGCTGGCGGTGCTCTCACTCTAGTGGTAGCATGAGACGGAGTCTACAACCCACACAAGTGGCTCAGGTAGTGCAGTTCATCCAGGATGGCACATCAATGCGAGCTGTGGCAAGAAGGTTTGCTGTGTTTGTCAGCGTAGTGTCCAGAGCATGGAGGCGCTACCAGGAGACAGGCCAGTACATCAGGAGACGTGGAGGAGGCCGTAGGAGGGCAACAACCCAGCAGCAGGACCGCTACCTCCGCCTTTGTGCAAGGAGGAGCACTGCCAGAGCCCTGAAAAATGACCTCCAGCAGGCCACAAATGTGCATAAGACTGCTGAACAATTCATCAAATGGCAACCGGACTATTTACTTTGACACCCCCATCCTCCATTTGTTTTGTACACTGCTGCTCCTCGCTGTTTATTATCTATGCATAGTTACTTCACCCCTAACTACGTGTACAAATTACCTCAACTAACCTGTTACCCCGCACACTGACTCTTGGTACTGGTAACCCCTGTACATAGCCTCGTTATTGTTATTTTATTGTGTTACTTTTATTATTTTTTACTTTAGTTTATTTGGTAAATATTTTTTTTACTCTTCTTGAACTGCACTGTTGGTTAAGGGCTTGTAACTAAGCATTTCACGGTAAAGTCTACGCTTGTATTCGGCGCATTTGACAAATAAAGTTTGATTTGATTTAAGTGGTCATCAAAACACTTCACAGTGCCAATTCTAACAAACACCAACCAACACGTCTTGTTTTTCACATTCTGGAATGATGTGAACTGTTTCTCCAAAAAGACGTTCACCTCTGGTGTCACAGTTCAGAGGGAGGACACTCCCTGTTCTATAGGTCTGACCCAATACACTGAGTGTGCAACATCGATAGTGCTACAAATTCCAAAATCATTGTCAATAGTTTGCTAGTTTTGAAAGAGCAGATCGTTTTTTTTGTTGCAAATATCCTACCTTGAAAGAAGAGGCATTTGGAATACAAACTTTTTTCATCAGCAGCTCGCTCAATTTCCAGTTGAACATACTCTCTACTTGGTTCTTGTAAGCTAATGTTAATGCTAGGCGTTTCATTGGGCATAATGAATCAAGAAATGATGCTTAGAGATGAGCGGCATATCTGGATAGAGGGTTTTAAATAGGTTTTGATGGTCTTTAATCAACTGCTTTAAAATCACAGCTAGTCCATTTGTGATTACAGGGGAACATATTGTGCTGCATATTTCCCTAAGAAGACTGAACAACTGCCAATTCGGACTTTGCAAACTAACGTGGTCCAGTAAGAAAGCCACATTTGAGTGGCAATTGTTTTATGGGATTTTCCGATATTCTCAAATTCAGAATTACGCTTGGTTTATTCTTCTCATTCCCATAATAAAAACTTGATAATCTGTCTTTAAGCTGTTACAAAGTGATTTTTTTTTTGTCATAGATAAAATACTGTAACATTAGTTTTACTTCAAAAGAGGGCAAATATTATAATACTTAATGTATTCTCAGTCAGTTACAATAAAGTATAGAAGTGTGTTCAAATGGGAGTCCCCTGATGACCTGGAATCATTAAGCCTGATTATTTTTTTTATTTTTTATTTTTAACCTTTATTTGACGAGTCAAGTCAGTTAATTAAGAGCAAATTCTTATTTACAATGATGGCCTACCTCGTCCAAACCCGGACGACGCTGGGCCAATTGTGCGCAACCCTATGGGACTCCCAATCACGGCCGGATGTGATACATCCTTTGCTGTTGATAACAATTTTTATTACGTTTCTCAAGCTCATCTTCATTAAACACATGTTGAGCAGTTCGTTTGTCAGTCAAACAAAAATTGCTAAATTTGTTAACAGTTAAAAAACAGTGAATGACAAGCAAGGTTGTCAGCTGTCAAGAGGCAAATGGTTCCATAGAGCAAATGGCTCTGCCCTTTCATTTCAATCTCAATACCATGACTTTCAAGATGTCTAATGTCTGACAGTGGCTCCAATATTTTGCCAAACCCATAAACTTCTCTATCCATAGAATTAAACAGGAGGCACAAGTGAATGTTTGTAAGGTAATAGTTCTTCTCAGGAAGCAAGTTCCTCAAAGAGAAATATACAGCCCCCATTTAGTTTTAAGAACCCTAAGGATTGGTTGTTGACAAATCATCATAGTACAATTGTATCCGCAAGGCATCTGGACAGCTACTGTACAATGGATGAGTTTCAAACTGTGCACCTGTCACGGAAACTCCCTCTAGGTCATCAGGCTGCTGATTATCCCGCACACCTGTCACCATCATCAAGCACACCAGCGCCTCATGACACTCACCAGGACTCCTTCGCCTCCTTTATTATCTTCCCTATATCTGTCACTCCCCTTGGTTCTTTCCTCGGGTGTTATTGACTCTGTTTCATACCGGTGCATTGTTTGTGTTTTGTGTTTATTCTTTTGTTTATTTATTGAAACACTCACTCCCTGTACTTGCTTCCCAACTCTCAGCGCACGTCGTTACAGCACCATCACAATAGTCACCATTTTACCATCTACACTTATTATAGACTGCATATAGACCCTCTGCATTCTCTCATTGCTGAAGAGGAACTTGATGATAGAAATATACTGATGTGTCAGATGCTAGTACTCATGTCACTTTCTGGCTGTATCATCTTTGTGCCCAATGAATATTTCTATGAGCTTCACAAGAGAGAGTTTTTCAGATAATTATTTACTTCCACTAGATGTCAACAGTCTTTAGAACGTTGTTTCAGGCTTCTATTGTGAAAGGGGAGCGAATAAGAGCAGTTTCAACCAGGGGTCTGGCAGAAAGCCTTTAGTTATTGATCAGGCCGTGAGCATGAGCTCCGTTCCCTTTCATTTCTAAAGACAAAGGAATTGTCCAGTTGAAACATTATTGAAGATGTATGATTTAAAAAATCCTAAAGATTGATTATATACATCGTTTGACATGTTTCTACGAACTGTAATGGAACTTTTTGGACTTTTCGTCTGGACTTGTGCCCGCGCCTTGTGCATTTGGATTGGTGAACTAAACGTGCGAACAAAAAGGAGATATTTGGACATAAAGATTAACTTTATCGAACAAAACAAACATTTATTGTGGAACTGAGATTCCTGGGAGTGCATTCTGATGAAGATCATCAAAGCTAAGTGAATATTTATAACGCTATTTGTGACTTTTACTGACTCCACAACATGGCGGGTATCTGTATGGCTTGTTTTGGTGGCTGAGCGCTGTACTCAGATTATTGCATGGTGTGCTTTTGCCGGAAAGCTTTTTTGAAATCTGACACAGCGGTTGCATTAAGGAGAAGTTTAACTTTAACCTCTCTGGGATAGCGGGACGCTAGCGTCCCAACAGCCATGTTAAAATGTAGAGCGCCAGATTCAAAAAAATTATATAAAATTAAACTTTATTAAATCACACATATAAGATACCAAATTAAAGCTACACTTGTTGTGAATCCAGCCAACATGTCAGATTTCAAAAAGGCTTTTCGGCGAAAGCATAAGATGCTATTATCTGATGATAGCAAAATGTCAACAAGAGAGTGTAGCCTATTCAACCATGCCGGCGCTACTCAAAACGCAGATATAAAATATAAAACATGCATTACCTTTGACGAGATTCTTTTGTTGGCACTCCAATATGTCCCATAAACATCACAAATGGTCATTTTGTTCGATTAATTCCGCCCATATATATCCAAATTGTCCATTTATTTGGCGCCGTTGTACCAGAAAAAAACAGCGTTCAATTTGCGCAAAGTCACGACAAAATATCTAAAATATCTAAAAAAGCCAAAACATTTCAAAGTACTTTTGTAATACAACTTAAGGTATTTGTAAACGTTAATAATCGATCAAATTGAAGACGGGTCAATCTGTTTTCAATATAGGAGATAAACAAACTCACGGTACTTTTCAAGTCTTGCGCAACAATCAAATAAAAACACCAGACTTCACTCTACTTCCTGATGTTTTTCTTTCAGACTGTTCAAATGATTAACCTTAATCTTTTTCCATACACTGGCGACATCCAGTGGAAGCAGTAGGAACTGCGATTATAGTGATTAAAATTCTGGCCTGCCTATAATATCTCCTTGAACAGACAGTGACTTAAAAAAAAAAGTTAGTCCTCAGGGTTTTGACTGCTATATAAGTTCTGTTATACTTACAGATATGATTCAAACAGTTTTAGAAACTTCAGAGTGTTTTCTATCCAAATCTACTAATAATATGCATATCTTATATTCTGGGGATGAGTAGAACGAAGTTGAAATTGGGCACGCTATTTTTCTATAAGTGAAAACTCTGCACCCTATCCCCAAGAAGTTTTAAAACTGTGCATAACACTTGTATCTTTCATCAAAGTTTATGATGAGTATTCCTGTAAATTGATGTGGCTCTCTTCAAATTCGCCGGATGTTTTCGAGGCAAAACATTACTGAACATGACGCGCCAATGTAAACTGAGATTTTGGGATATAAATAAAATGAACTTTATCGAACAAAACATACATGTATTGTGTAACATGAAGCCCTATGAGTGCTATCTGATGAAGATCATCAAAGGTTAGTGATTCATTTTATCTCTATTTCTGCTTTTTGTGACTCCTCTCTTTGGCTGGAAAATGTCTGTATGTTTTTTTGTGACTAGGCGCTGACCTAACATAATCGTATGGTGTGCTTTCACTGTAAAGCCTTTTTGAAATCTGACGCGGTGGCTAGATTAACAAGAAGGTAAGCTATAATTTGGCATATTGAACTGGTGAATGTATGAAAGTTAAATATTTCAAAAAAATATTTTGGAAATTCGCGCTCTGCCATTTCAGCGGATGTTGTCGAGAAGTTCCCCATAATTAATCTAACAGCACTGTCCAATTTTCAGTAGCTATTACCATGCTATTGTTGAGGATAGTGCACAACAACAACAAAAAACTTTTATCACAGCAACTGGTTTGATACATTCACCTCTGAAGGTAAATAATGTACTTGTATTCAGTAATCTTGCTCTGATTTGTCATCCTGAGGGTCCCAGAGATAAGATGTAGCATAGTTTTGTTTGATACAATCTATTTTTATATTCAAATGTAGGAACTGGGTTCTACAGTTTGAACCCCTGATGTCTCTGGCTCCCCACCCACCCCACCCAGCCATCTAGATGTGTGAAAGTTAGTGTATAAGCCAACGATCCATCATGTATGACATTCCTGGAAGTGTATGAACTTAAATTGTGTATTACCATATCATTTTTGTATGTTCTCTATAGTTATGTAATGGAAAATGTATCAATTGACCAATTCAGCACATTTTTGCATACTTCACTGGATCAATCTGAAGCTTTGCACACAGACTGCTGCCATCTGTGGCCAAAATTTTAATTGCGCCTAAACTGCAACATTATATTATGGCCTTTCTCTTGCATTGCAAAGATGATAGAACAAAAAAATGTAAAACATGTTATTATCTTTTACCATATCTAATATGTTATATTCTCCTACATTCATTTCACATTCCACAAACTTTTCAAATGGTATCAAGCATATGCATATCCTTGCTTCAGGTCCTGAGCTACAGGCAGTTAGAGTTGGGTATGTCATTACAGACACTGGTCCCCAAGAAAGTAGACCTCTCTGTTTACATCACATACATTATCAAGCTTTTCACACATATTATTTAGTACTGACTGTTAGCACTTGGTGGCCTATAGCAACAACCCAATAGAAAAGGCTTCGGTGTGCCAGGTAAACCTGCAACCACAACACTTCAATAACACTTGACATAAGATCTTCTCTAAGTGTCAGGGATATGGCTCTGAATATATACAGTACAGCAACACCTCCCCCATAAGCATTCCTGTCTCTTCTATATATGTTATATCCTTGTATTGTTACCACTGTATCGTCAAATTAATTATCTAAGTGATTCTCAGAAATTGGTACTATATGAATGTTATCTGACCCTTTAAATAAAAATAGCCTAAAATGACATACCCAAATCTAACTGTCTGCAGCTCAGCCATTGAAGCAAGGAATTGCATATTCTTGATACCATTAGAAAGGAAACACTTTGAAGTTTGTGGAAATGTGAAATAAATGTAGGATAATATAACACATTAGATCTGGTTAAAGGAAATACAAAGAAAAAAAACAACAATTTTTTGGTATTTTTTATGTACCATCATCTTTGAAATGAAAGAGAAAGGCCAAAATGTATTATTCCAGCACAGGTGCAAATTCAATTTTGGCCACTAGATGGCAAATCAAATCATCCCGCCGAATACAACAGGTGTAGACCTTATAGTGAAATGCTTACTTACATGCTCTAACCAATAGTGCAAAAAAGGTTTTAGGTGAACAATAGGTAAGTAAAGAAATAAAACAACAGTTAAAAGACAGGCTATAAAAGTAGCGAGGCTACATACAGACACCGGTTAGTCAGGTTGATTGAGGTAGTATGTACATGTAGATATGGTGACTATGCATATATGATGAACAGAGAGTATCAGTAGCATAAAAGAGGGGTTGGCGGGTGGTGGGTGGCGGGACACAATGCAGATAGCACGGTTAGCCAATGTGCGGGAGCACTGGTTTGTCGGCCCAATTGAGGTAGTATGTATATGAATGTATAGTTAAAGTGACTATGCATATTTGATAAACAGAGAGTAGCAGCAGCGTAAAAAGAGGGGTTGGGGGGGGGCACACAATGCAAATAGTCCGGGTAGCCATTTGATTACCTGTTCAGGAGTCTTATGGCTTGGGGGTAAAAACTGTTGAGAAGCCTTTTTGTCCTAGACTTGGCACTCCGGTATCGCTTGCAATGCGGTAGTAGAGAGAACAGTCTATGACTGGGGTGGCTGGGGTCTTTGACAATTTTTAGGGCCTTCCTCTGGTGTGGAGGTCCTGGATGGCAGGCAGCTTAGCCCCAGTGATGTACTGGGCCATACGCACTACCTTCTGTAGTGCCTTGCGGTCAGAGGCCGAGCAATTGCCGTACCAGGCAGTGATGCAACCAGTCAGGATGCTCTCGATAGTGCAGCTGTAAAACCTTTTGAGGATCTCAGGACCCATGCCAAATCTTTTTAGTTTCCTGAGGGAGAATAGGCTTTGTTGTGCCCTCTTCACGACTGTCTTGATGTGTTTGGACCATTCTAGTTTGTTGTTGATGTGGACACCAAGGAACTTGAAGCTTTCAACCTGCTCCACTACAGCCCCGTCGATGAGAATGGGGGTGTGCTCGGTCCTCCTTTTCCTATAGTCCACAATCATCTCCTTAGTCTTGGTTACGTTGAGGGATAGGTGGTTATTCTGGCACCACACTGCCAGGTCTCTGACCTCCTCCCTACATGCTGTCTCGTCATTGTCGGTGATCAGGCCTACCACTGTTGTGTCGTCAGAAAACTTAATGATGGTGTTGGAGTCGTGTCTGGCAATGCAGTCGTGGGTGAACAGGGATTACAGGAGGGGACTCGATAATCATACTACATCGTCTCCGATGCTCGGCTTGCAAACTATTACACACTACAAAGGGAAGCACAGCCGCAAGCTGCCCAGTGACACGAGCCTACCAGACGAGCTAAATCACTTCTATGCTCACTTCGAGGCAAGCAACACTGATGCATGCATGAGAGCATCAGCTGTTCCGGACGACTGTGTGATCACGCTCTCCATAGCCGATGTGAGTAAGACCTTTAAACAGGTCAACATACACAAGGCTGCAGGGCACTGTTCGTGGGAATTTTCGTGGGCAAGAAATAATTAACTACATCATTTCCACCCCTCAACCATTATTCTACAAGAGCACAGACACAAGGGACAACAGACACACCAGTCTCTACATTGCAGATGATCTGAAGACAGTCATCAATGACCTTGGACCACAGATGGTATTTGCACTGGTGACAGACAATGCTGCGAACATGAAGGCTGCTTGGTCTAAAGTGGAGGAGTCCTACCCTCACATCACACCCATTGGCTGTGCTGTTCATGCATTGAATATGCTCCTCAAGGACATCATGTCACTGAAAACAATAGATACACTCTACAAAAGAGCCAAGGAAATGGTTAGGTATGTGAAGGGTCATCACGTTAGAGCAGCAATCTACCTCACCAAGCAAAGTGAGGAGAATAGGAGCACCACTGAAGCTGCCCAGCAACAGCCGTTGGGGTGGTGTTGTCATGTTTGACAGTCTCCTGGAGGGGAAGTAGTCTCTCCAAGAAATGGCCATATCACAGTCTGCCATTATGGACAGCCCCCTCAAGAGGATCCTTCTGGATGATGTATTTTGGGAGAGAGTGGTAAGCAGCCTGAAATTCCTGAAACCTATAGCAGTAGCCATTCCACGGATCGAGGGAAACTATGCCATCCTGTCTGATGTTCAGACTCTGCTTGCAGATGTAAGAGAAGAAATCTGTACTGCCCTGCCCACTTCGCTGTTGCTCCAAGCAGAGGAAACATGTTAATCACTATTATTGCACGCAGAGTGAGTCCGTGCAACTTATGTGATTTCTTAAGCATATTTATACTCCTGAAATTATTTAGGCTTTCCATAACAAAGGGGTTGAATACTTATTGACTCAAGATATTTCAGTTTTTCATTTTAAATTAATGTATATATATTTTTTAAGATAATTCCACTTTGACATTATGGGGTATTGTGTGACACAAAATCTCAATCTAATCCATTTTAAATCCAGGCTGTAACACAACAAAATTTGGAAAAAGTAAAGGGGTGTGAATACTTTCTGAAGGCACTGTATCCCTGCCTCTACTGAATCTATGGTTGGAAATCTCCTAGGTGAATCCTCATACTTTTACAGTTCTGTCTATCTGTCCTCTAAGAGAGGAGCAGAAACACCAAGTTACACGACAGACAGTCTCTACACTACATCCTCTTCTTTCCCCTACCACCCCCCGACGACTACCCCAACCCCAGATAGCTTGCTTTGCTCTCTCCTCTCCTCACTTCAGATGTCTGGTCTCTGGTCTCCCCACCCTCCGGGCAACCTCTGCACTCTGCTCTCTCTCTCTCTCTCTCTGCTTTCTCTCTTTGTGCCATCTACATCAGTGACAGTAGAACAGTATGAGGAGAAAGCTGCTAACACCATCTTGCGGAGTAGAACTTGTTCACTTTGCTTTTTAAATGTGTATGGTCATATTTGCTCCGGTAAGTTGTTGTTTCTTTCATATTTGGACTGTAGCTAATTGATTTTCATTAGTAAGTACATTCCTGGTTAAACACTATAATAAAGCATTACAATTATCCAGTTATGAAGTATGGATGTGCTCTATGGTAGGCTAGTGATAGATCGGTTTTTAATTTATTTTATTTTTTTCATTTTCAATTTAGTTTGTAAGGAATAGAATTTATGTTTAGTGGGTGGAATGTTATCAAACGTTGTTTCCAGTGGAGTCTTTTAGTGTGTGTGTGTGTGTGGCATGTACAGTATTCCAACAGGTTGAGTCACTCTATGGGGCTCTGCCCACCCTCTAACCCACCGTAGGCGACCCTCTGTTTGCAGTCAGCCCATTTCTAAATTATTCAGTTGTTTTCATAATGCTGTTTTCAAGGAAATCAATCCCAAACCTTGATCATCAGTCTGCTCTATAGATATGGTGCCAGGATTAGGGGCTCGATTAAATACGCAGCGCTGAAGTTCAGCGCTATAGCGCAATTAAAATGAAAAGGTAATTTTCGATTGAGCCAACATATCTAGTGTTTACCGTAAATGCAGTTTCCGCCAACATTGCCTTTAAATGTCAATCACTCTACAACGCATATCTTCAGTGCTAAGGATTAAATTGACGCTAGCTTTCATCTATCACCTCTCTCTCTGTGTCATCAATGATCGGAATAATTTAGAAAGCATCCTTATCCATTTGAATATTAATGAGTGAATGACCAAGGGGTTTGCAGACAACAGACAGATCAATCCATCTTTAAATCCATCCAATCACTGACTTTTAATTATAGCCACGCATACTTAATTAGATGGGGTCTCCTGGCTGTATGTTATCCCTTTATTAAGCAACTCTCTCTGTCTATATCTCTGTTCCACTCTCTCTCTCTCTCTCTGTCTCTGTCTCTATCTCTGCCACCGTCAATCTCTCTCTTTCTAAAAGATAAACAAACCCACACAAAGAATCACAACAAACAAACAACATTTCATCAGAGAGATGAGTTGTGTCATCTTTCTAAATTATGGTAAAGGCTAAAGATGATGGATAATTACTTGGTGTGTGTGTCCATGCGCGTGCGTGGGAGTGCTAGGTCTTGATTAGAATTGACCAATGCTTCAGTCCTTTCGCATGCATCAAAGGTAGATAACAGAAAGCGATTAGTGCCAGTAGCCTACAGTATCTGACTGCCTGCCATGCCCACGGACGGTTCCTGATGAAATATATATAACATGTATAACATGCTGACATCAGTCTCCCGGGCCACTGACAGAAATTATAGACACATGATCCCTTTGAAAGATGTGCATGCCTCATAGACTCCCAATAGATGTATACGGAGACACCACATGCATTCACCTGTTTGCATTCATCAACAGCAGTTGAAGCTCTGACAAACGCAGAGTGACTGTTGCTTAATAAACCTACGTGATACTGGAAAGAGCAGGTTCTCTTTTCTTTAAGGATCGATCAACAGCTCCAAGTTGGTAAAAGCTAAAGACAACCAACTGTAAAACTCCTTCCACCATATACTGTATCCACACCATACACCATGTCACACATGAAAAGTTCCCTAATTACTTTCACAGAGTCAGCCTTTGTCAGGATGTTGATGGTCCTCTGTGGCCCATTAATTCCAGCTGCTAGTCTAGCAGCTCTGTACAGGACCAGACAGGAGAGGTGTGACAAGGAGCAACTATGTGTGCATTCTAACTGGTACCCTATTCCCTATGTAGTGCACTACTTTTTTTACCAGGCCCAGGGCTCTGGTCAAACGTTGTTCACCATGTAGGGAATAGGGTGCCATTTTGGGACACAGCCTATGTCTAGAATGCTCAATGGGTAGGAGTCTAATGAGGTTTTTTCTTTTCCCAGATCTTTGCCGTCTGTGCATTTGCAACATGTGGAGGGTACTCTGGTCACCTGCGGGTGAGAGTGGAATGTCTAGACAAGAGCCAGAGCAACCTCAGCATCACCGTAAACTTTGCCTATCCCTTCAGGTAATACATGCTGACATTTTTCCATAGTCTGACTACTATACTTTTACCCATTTTATTGTGGTTCATGGGCAACATTCTCCAAAACATGAATTGAGCAGAATTGACATTGAAGTACACTACAGTCATGTGCAAACTGGAGCAGAAGGCTCATGCCATTGTCACACGTACTTTCGCACTCATGGGTATGTCACGTTGAGAGACACGTCACATTTACCTCGATTAACATGGTGACCACACTGCTCGTGGCACGTGTGCAAGCGTTGCAAAATAACATACATGTTATTCAATCATTGCACCCACACTGTTCGAGCGCGTCAACGAGCATCTGCGTAACCAGAACTTGGTTCTATTTGCGACTATTGTGTCATGCTGGTATAAAGGATTTTGGAGACTGGCGCAGGAATACACAATAGGGGTTTTTAATACACCCAAAACAAACACGTATAAAAAACACTGGGCTGTACCCAAACAAAAGAGCGAGGGTGAACCTCACTGACTGACACGGGATGATACCCGTAATACACAATATATAAAGCACGCAGCATAACAGCTGCAGCAACACATAGGTACTCACACCACCAACAAACATGGGAACAATAACCAACAAAGACAGAGGGAACAGAGGGCACATATATAACGTACTAATCAGGGGAAATGGGAACCAGGTGTGTGCAATCAGACAAGACAGTCCAGGGTTGATGATAATGAATCCCGTTACCAAAACTGGTGAACAGAATGAGCATCAGTACCGGGGGATCCGGGACAGCTTGACACGCTGCAAGTCCCGCCTCTCCCATCTCCTCATTGGCTTTTAGGAGCATATACCTACGTGGGTGTTTGAAAGATGAACTGAGGTCAACACACCAGTCCAGTTGGTAGTGGTAATCCACCTTAAAATAGGTTGCCAACCACCATGTCAAGTCCAAAGAAGAAGAAAACGCCTGAAGGAGGAGAGATTACTAGAAGCAAACTTTTACCCTTTTATGTGTGGATTAATTGTTCTGGGATATACTGTAGGCGACCTGTAGCCTACACAAACTGTGCATTTCAGGAAAAATAACGACCCAATGTTTATATCCCCTAGCAAATTAGCGAGAAACAGCAAGCTATCTAGCTAAATTGCCATTAATGTTTAATGCGTTTTGATCTGTCCCCAAATATAGTTGGTTCAGAGTTTGCTTTGATATTTCAAAGCAAGAGCTTCTGGTCTAGCTATCATTGAATCTATGGTGCATATGGGAATATAGCTATGATGAGACAATGACAGTGTTGTCTGCCTGTGAATGTGTTTTGAAAAATAGTGTGGTGGCTGAGTTTTATTTTCCATCTATAAAAGATGGAAGAAAGAGAACAGCATTGAGTTGATGAAATATGGAGCTGTCAGACAGACTGTGGCGTCAGAGTCATTGTCTGATCCCCAGAAATGATTCATGTTTCCACATTCAGTATCTCATGTGTATCTATCTACAGTACCTGCTCCCTTGAAAACCCTAAACCTTTTCAACTCCTGGGGCCTCATTCATCAACCGTGCATACATGTCTTAATATATGGTGGTATATGTGGAGATTGTAGGATTTCTGTAACAAATTATTGGGATTTATCAAACTGTCGCTCGCAACATCATACACATGTTTTCATTGATAAATCAGAGCCATAGTATATTTGTGTGCTCATGAACAAGCGCTAAAACTCCACCTTTTATGGTAACAAAACTTCCTCATTTGCTGTATGATTTGGGAAATGTTGGAATTGGGACATGTCAGATTTAGACCTATATAATAAACGTGTACAAAGGCTATACGTGCTGTTATGCAACCTCCTTACCAATGGCAAATGCATCGATTTTATCATTAGGCTTATTCTTTAATGTTCATATTATCCAACTATTATCATAATTCCCGTGTGTCAAACACCTCGATTTCCCACAAAATAGCAATATAAGCATGTAATACAATTCTTCAACCACTTAAAGTTGTGCGTACGCATGGTAGAGTACATGGAGATAAGCACACTTCCCCGTCAAAACTGGCAAATGCAAGGTTTAGTCTTTTTTTGTGTGCACGCACCTTTGATAAATTAGTCCCTTAGAGATCGGTGGAGAGATTTGTAATTGAGACTCCTGAGCATCATGCAGTGATTCTGAAGAGTACATACAGTTGAAGTCGGAAGTTTACATACACCTTAGCCAAATACATTTGAACTCAGTTTTTCACAATTCCTGACATTTAATCCTAGTAAAAATTCCCTGTCTTAGGTCAATTAGGGTCACCACTTCATTTGAAGAATGTGAAATGTCAGAATAATAGTAGAGAGAATGATTTATTTCAGCTTTTATTTCTTTCATCACATTCCCAGTGGGTCAGAAGTTTACATACACTCAATTAGTATCTGGTAGCATTGCCTTTAAATTGTTTAACTTGGGTCAAATGTTTTGGGTACCCTTCCACAAGCTTCCCAAAATAAGTTGGGTGAATTTTGGCTTATTCCTCCTGACAGAGCTGGTATAACTGAGTCAGGTTTGTAGGCCTCCTTGCTCGCACACATTTTTTCAGTTCTGCCCACAGATTTTCTATAGGATTGAGGTCAGGGCTTTGTGAAGGCCACTCCAATACCTTGACTTTGTTGTCCTTCAGCCATTTTGCCACAACTTTGGAAGTATGATTGGGGTCATTGTTCATTTGAAAGACCAAGTTTTAACCAAGCTTTAACTTCCTGACTGATGTCTAGAGATGTTGCTTCAATATATCCACATAATAGATAGATGCCATCTATTTTGTGAAGTGCACCAGTCCCTCCTGCAGCAAAGCACCCCCACAACATGATGCTGCCACCCCTGTTCTTCACGGTTGAAAGGGTGTTCTTCAGCTTGCTAAGCCTCCCACTTTTTCCTCCAAACATAATGATGGTCATTATGGCCGAACAGTTCTGTTTTTGTTTCATCAGACCAGAGGACATTTCTCCAAAAAGTACGATCTTTGTCCCCATGTGCAGTTGCAAACCATAGTCTGGCTTTTTTATGGCGGTTTTGGAGCAGTGGCTTCTTCCTTGCTGAGCGGCCTTTCAGGTTATGTCGCTATAGGACTCGTTTTACTGTGAATATAGATACATTTGTACCTGTTTCCTCCAGCATCTTCACAAAGTCCTTTGCTGTTGTTCTGGGATTGATTTGCTCTTTTCACACCAAATTACGTTAATCTCTAGGAGACAGAACGCGTCTCCTTACTGAGCGGTATGACGGCTGCGTGGTTCCATAGTGTTCATACTTGCGTACTATTGTTTGTACAGATGAACGTGGTACCTTCAGGCGTTTGGAATTTGCTCTCAAGGATGAACCGGACTTGTGGAGGTCTACAATTAAAATTCTGAGTTCTTGGCTGATTTCTTTTGATTTTCCCATGATGTCAAGCAAAGAGACACTGAGTTTTAAGGTAGGCCTTGAAATACATCCACAGATATATCTCCAATTGACTCAAATTATGTCAGTTAGACTATCAGAAGCTTCTAAAGCCATGATATCATTTTCTGGAATGTTCCAAGCTGTTTAAAAGCACAGTCAACTTAGTGTATGTAAACTTCTGACCCACTGGAATTGTGATACAGTGAATTATAAGGGAAATCATCTGTCTTTAAACAATTGTTGGAAAAATTACTTGTGTCATGCACAAAGTAGATGTCCTAACCGACTTGTCCTAACCGACTTTGTTAACGAGAAATTTGTGGAGTGGTTGAAAAAAGAGTTTTAATGACTCCAACCTAAGTGTATGTAAACTTCCGACTTCAACTGTATACCACAATCTCCTTAGATGAGTCTTCTTTCTCCACCTCTCTCTTCTCCCTCCCTCCCCTCCTCCCAAAGCCTGTCAGATCAGGTCAGATACCATTGGTAATGGAAGGATCCCCCCCAATGTAGTAACATCTTTGTTGTTGTAATATCACAAACGGATGTGGCAGTTTCACTGCTATGGATTCATGATTGAAAGGTTTAAATTGCCTACACTGTGATCAGAGCCTTGCATTACTCAATAAAGGTCTCTGTTACCATGTCCTTGTTCCTGTCATCTGATAGGTTACAGCAGGTCCATTTCAAGCCCACGCTGTGTGATGGGAACAGACAGGAGACCATCTTCATGGTAGGAGACTACTCCTCCTCAGCTCAGTTCTTTGTGACCGTGGCAGTTGTTGCCTTCCTCTACTCCCTGCTGGCCACCGTGGTGTACATCTACTACCAGAACAAGTACCGCGAGGGTAACAGAGGACCACTGGTGGTGAGTTGATTTACTTACCAAGAGCTGCCTTTGATTCATTCATGCCATGGGATTTGTATAATTTGCATGTGTATTAATTGAGATACAATAAATGTAATAATTTACAGGACTGTAGCTTAGCATATAAAGAAATGTGATTCAAGATTATTACCTATAAAAGGTGTGGTACATTATTGCATTCTTTAAATAGCAGTTAGCTGTAATTTTCTGTTAGTCCTGATGTTACTCCTGCTGTTACTCCTGCAGCTAGAGTCACAGATGTTTATAGACCCAAACAGGGGGCTGGCAAAAGACATGTCAAAGGCAGGCAGAGGACCGTAATCCAGGGCAAAGTCAATAAGGTACAGACCAGCAGGCAGGGTCAGGACAGGCAGAGGTTCGTAAACGGTTCAGAGTCAGGCAGGTACAGAACGGCAGGCAAGCTCGGTGTCAGGGCAGGCAGAATGGTCAGAACCGGAGAAACTAGGAAACAGAACCCTAGAAAGCAGGGAGACGTTGCTCCTCATGTTACTCCACATGTTACTCCTGCTTTTTTTTATCCCATATCCCTTTAAATCTCATTTATAACTTTACCCTATCCTCTTCCTTAACTCTCACAATCTCATTACATCTGATAATAACCTCCTCCATCTCTCTCACCTAAACAGGACTTTGTAGTGACTGTGCTCTTCGCCTTCATGTGGTTGGTGAGCTCCTGTGCCTGGGCCAAAGCTCTGTCTGATGTGAAGTCAGCCACAGATCCCACCCAGGTCCTCCTGCTCATCTCCGCCTGCAGACGCCCAGCCAACCGGTGTTCAGCTTCCCACCACCCAGTCTGGTCTGAGCTCAACACGTCTGTGGTGAGTCATTGGATGCGTCCATAATGGCATCCTATTCTCTATATAGTGCCCTACTTTAGTCCATGGGCCCTAGTCAAAATTAGTGCACTATATATGGTAGGGGTATTCAACTCTTACCCTATGAGGTCCAGAGCCTTCTGGTTTAACTGTTCTACCTGTTAATTAATTGCACCCACCTGGTGTCCCAGGTCTAAATCAGTCCCTGATTAGAGGGGAACTGTGATACAATGCACTGGAACTGGCTTCGAGGTCTAGAGTTGATTTTGAGGGATATATGGAGTAGGGTCCATTTGGTACACAGCCCTTATACTCTATGTGAAACATGAATGCTGATCAATGTTAGCTCCATTGCCTTTTTTTAACCAGGTAGGCCAGTTGAGAACAAGTTCTCATTTACAACTGCGACCTGGCCAAGATAAAGCAAAGCAGTGCGACAAAAACAACAACACAGAGTTACACATTGGATTAACAAACGCACAGTCAATAACACAATAGAAAATCTGTATACAGTGTGTGCAAATTAAGTAAGGAGGTAAGGCAATAAATTGGCCATAGTGGCGAAGTAATTACAATTTAGCAATTAACACTGGAGTGATAGATGTGCAGATGAGGATGTGTATAAATACTGATATAAATACGGGTGTGCAAAAGAGCAGAAAAAAACAAAAAACGAATATGGGGATGAGGTAGGTAGTTGGTTGGTTGGATGGGCTATTTACAGATGGGCTGTGTACAGCTGCAGCGATCGGTAAGCTCCTCTGACAGCCGATGCGTGAAGTTAGTGAGGGAGATATAAGTCTTCAGAGATATAAGTCTTCAGTGATTTTTGCAATTCGTTCCACTCATTGGCAGCAAAAACCTGGAAGGAAAGGCGGTCGAAGTAGGTGTTGACTTTGGGGATGACCAGTGAAATATACCTGCTGCAGCGCGTGCTACGGGTGGGTGTTGCTATAGTGACCAGTGAGCTGAGATAAGGCGGAGCTTTACCTAGCAAAGACTTATAGATGACCTGGAGCTATTGGGTTTGGCAACAAATACGTAGCGAGGACCAGCCAACGAGAGCATTCAGATTGCAGTGGTGGGTAGTATATGGGGCTTTGGTGACAAAACGGATGGCACTGTGATAGACTTCATCCAATTTGCTGAGTAGAGTGTTGGAGGCTATTTTGTAAATGACATTGCCGAAGTCAAGGATTGGCAGGATAGTCAGTTTTGCGATGGTATGTTTGGCAGCATGAGTGACGGAGGCGTTGTTCCGAAATAGGAAGCCGATTCTAGATTTAACTTTGGATTGGAGATGCTTAATGTGAGTCTGGAAGGAGAGTTTACAGTCTAGCCAGACACCTAGGTATTTATAGTTGCCCACATATTCTAAGTCTGAAACGTCCAGAGTAGTGATGCTAGTCGGGTGGGTGGGTGCGGGCAGCGATCGGTTGAAGAGCATGCATTTAGTTTTACTACCATTTAAGAGCAGTTGGAGGCCACGGAAGGAGTGTTGTATGGCATTGAAGCTTGTTTGGAGATTTGTTAACACAGTCTCCAAAGAAGGGCCCGATGTTTACAGAATGGTGTCGTCTGAGTAGAGGTGGATCAAAGAATCAACGCAGCAGGAGACTGCCAGACCCATAGAAACTGCCAGAGGTCCGGACAACAGGCACTCCAATTTGACACACTGAACTCTATCTGAGAAGTAGTTAGTGAACCAGGTGAGGCAGTCATTAGAGAAGGCTGTTGAGTCTTCCGATGAGAATGTGATGATTGACAGTCGAAAGCCTTGGCCAGGTCGATGAAGACGGCTACTGTTTTTTATTGATGGTAGTTATGATATCGTTTAGGACCTTGAGCGTGGCTGAGGTGCACCCGTGACCAGCTCGGAAACTGGATTCCATAGCGGAGAAGGTACGGTGGGATTCGAGATGGTCGATGATCTGTGTGTTCACTTGGCTTTCGAAGACTTTAGAAAGGCAGGGCAGGATGGATATAGGTCTGTAACAGTTTGGGTCTAGAGTGTCTCCCCCTTTGAAGAGCTTTCCAATCTTTAGGAATCTCAGACGATATGAAAGAGGCAGATAATTTTAGGAAGAGAGGGTCCAGATTGTCTAGCCCAGCTGATTTGTAGGGATCCAGATTCTGCAGCTCTTTCAGGACTTCAGGTCTTCAGTTCCGACAGGTGGTGTTTAACGGTTGTTGATGACGTTTTACATGTGTGCACACCAATGAAAATTCTTAGCAACCATTTGTTACATTTTCTGATTCTAAATCTGTCATTTTTATGTTTAGACCCTAACTAAATACCCTCTTTCTATACCTCTATGCAGGCTTTTGGTTTTGTAAACTTTATCCTCTGGGCCGGCAACATCTGGTTTGTATTCAAAGAGACTGGCTGGTACAAGACTGGGCAGAGGTACCCGATGAGAAGTGCCTCTGAGAGACGGGCCAATGGGATGAGCCAACGACTCTGCAGCCAGAACAGTGTCGACCAATCAGGGGACAGCTTCTATCAACATCCATACAGGCAGGCTAGTTTTGACCTATCACGGGAGAGCTTTGGCCAACAGCACTACAGCCAAGGCAGCTTCAACCAATCAATGGGCAGCTTACGCTTGCCGCAGACTAGTCTAGGACAGCCAGTCATCATCAGTCAGGGGGATGTCACCCCTAAAGGGCCTAATCCTATCATATTTGTTAATGATATTTAGATCACATTTTGCACAAATATTGCCCTCATCTACTTACCCTCAAAAACTTGACTAGATCTGAAAATACTATTGTGTAGTGATACCTGACCATAAGGTATAGGTAGCTATAAGTCATGTAGATTTTCCGATGTGAAGTTTGCAAGGGCCAGGAGGTTGTAATTATCTAACGGGGTGGAATATAAGAGGGAATAAGATGGTATAGTAAAAGGGAAGTAAGGGATATTTAGCAAGTGAGTTATTTGAGAGGAGATCGGAGTGAATTGGAGAATGTATCAGAAATCAAAATGGAGTGAGAGAAGATTGTCTGTGTGAATAGTGACTTTGCATTAAATGTGGTGGCTGTCTTACGGAAGTGGTTTTCTTGGTGTGTTTAGTCTAGAACTTGGTGTGTTTTGTTTTAGAACTTGGTGCATCGGTGCACAGGGGTTACCTGTGTTTCACTAGAGGTTCAATGATTCATGTTTTTATTTACAAATTGTTTTATGCTTCAGTAGGTTTGTGCTATTGAATTAAAAATTGCGGTGGGTACATTCGTTTGTGAACTGTATATTATATATACTCTAATTATACAATCTGATTCTTCAATTGATGCAGTGTGCTTGATTGGTGGTGGGTGGCTGTGCAGTGTGTTGATAGTCTTATGCAGTGATGCTCCACAGTCGTTCCACACATTTTGTATACTTGTTGTCATTTCTCAATGGTTTTCAAGTGATGTTGATGTTTCACAGGGATCTTAATAATACTGACATTGAAGATGCACAAATAAAAAATGACATTGGCATTTTCCAAATGGTTTGCCTCTGTGTGAATACTGTACAAAGCCTTATGAAACTAAAGTCAAACCAGTCTGTCTGTCTCTAGACAACAACCAACTACAAGGGCAGTTTAGGAACACACCTATGCAGAATATCCTATTTAAGGTGGAAACTTAGATCTGACATTCTAAAGATATGGACTCTTACTGCTGAACTCTGAGCCCTACCATTCCATTTATTCCATTCCAGCCATTACAATGATCCCGTCCTCCTATAGCTCCTCCGACCAGCCTCCACTGCTCTGAGCCCTGACTTTCCAAATATATGAACACTTACTGCTCGACTGTATCTCTGTGCTCTGAATACACGGTCTATCACACAGGTGAAAGGTGCTCTGATATTCTGCTGTCCTATCACAGTGATCAGATCAGATCTACCTGAGAGCTGTTACCATGGCAATGCAGGTATGGTACAATAGGTGAGAGCTGTCATCCTTTTCTGCTTCAGAGGGAGTCTGTAACAAGACAAATAAGATTCAGCACTGCCTCGTTTCCATGGCAATGTGGGCTACTTGATACAGAACAGGGAAAGGAAAGAGAAAATGAGGATATTAAATACAGAAGTAAGAGAAGAAGGTGAAGGAGAAAAGATCAGAAAGCACATTGATAAGAGAGAAAAATAAAGTGTGTGAGTAGGTGTGAATGTCTAGTTTGTGTTGAGGGGAGTGCTAACTGCTCCTGCCAGGACTGCACCTGCCAGGTCCCCTAGATATTGTCATGCTTACAGTACCTTGTTTAGCTCTGTGGCTAGACTAGACAAGTGTGGAGAAAGGCTGTCAGATTAAAGGCTCATACAGGCACAGACACAAGGGCCCATGGGGCCCCTCTCTCTGGCTCAGGGACTCTATTTTATTCCTTTGAACGCAGGGATTTTAATGAGATCCAAGCCTGCTCGCATCACAAAACATGGATTCTCTTTCTCTTTCTTCAATTCTGTCTCTTACTGAGGGTCATGCTAAGAAATTATAGTACTGTATCTTGGCTGAGCATTCTAAATACATGCCGTTCATATACAGCAGCTAATGCATTGCAGCCAGTGCTGCATAATCAGATCTCTGCAATATCAGAAATCAAATGTTCTTTGAAGAGCCCTAAAGATGTTGACATAATAAAAACACGTTTTAATCCAGATAAAGTCCTAATGGTGAAATCTAACACCTTCTGCAACAGCGTTCCATCATTTCAGTCCCTATAATTGAGACCAAGTGGGAAACAAGATGTTATATATATTTTTTTCTCTGCATAATTGAATTTACAGGCTCCCAAGGAGCAAGCTAATGGAATGAGGAATCCAACTAAGACAAATACCATGACGATATGCCAAACGCTGAAATGGGCCTAACATCCCAGGATGACAGCTGGGATGTAAAATACATGAGAAGAGATGAGATAAGAAAAGAGCCGAACAGAACAGAAGAGAACAGAATAGGAGAGAGCGGATGTACAGACATTACCCAATGGTAAGCCTGTTTAATAACGTGGCACGAGGGTTGTAATTAAGTTTCTGTGGGTTGCATGGACTCTTCTGTGTGTGCGCAGCCATTAAATACAGTGTGGAGAGAGTGAGGCAGTGTTTCTCTGGTCACATGCCAAATGGAACCATATTCCCTGTGTAGTGCCCTTCTTTTGACCAGGGCCCATAGGACTCTGTTCAAAAGTAGTACACTATTGAATATGAAATAGGGTGCCATTTGAGATGCATACTTTGTGTGTTAGGCCGACCCTCCACAGAGATGTTAGCTAAACGGCAACAGCAGGTGTCCAGGCCACAGAAAGACACAAGGATGGAAATTGCAGTGTAGGTGTCCCACAGTATAACAATTAAGATCACCAGGAAATGAAGGGTTAGAATGCACATGCCAAGGCTGTGTGGAGGGCGGGAGATGTGGAAGGGGTTGGGAGAGATGGAGGGGTTCGGGGGTTGATGGGTTCAAACACTGGTCGTGTCCGAATACCCATACTTGTGCCCTAAATAGTAGGCCGTTTTGAGTATGTGAAAAAAGTAAGTTTAATAGTATAAAACGTTTCTAAAATCAACTATACTTTTTTCGGCTTTGACAACAGGTGATACATTAGATACGGGGATGCGCTAAGGAAATCAACCAATAGCAGGAAACAACGCAATCATGCATGACACGTTCTCAGCATACAAAAATAGAGTATGTGAAATTTTCAGAAATCAAGTATGTTTTAAATGCCAGAATGTTACTCACTCACATACTCGCTCTTCATCTAGTAGAATTCGATGCACACTATTCCACAATGCATTGGAATAGATGGGCTGAGAGTGATAGGCCCAAGTTCTCTTCAAGTAGCCAAACGACAAAACTAGGCTACGTATTTGGGAAGACACCAAATAGTGAAGTGTTCAAATGTAGGCTAAGTAGTTTTTGTTCTGCTTAAAATGATCACGAGTATCGTGTCATAGGCTACATCTTTGAGAACAAATGTTTAAAAAATATATATTTTCTCATTGAAAAGTGTTACTTGTTCTCTTGGCCTTCGTTAAGCAAAATAGCCTACTAATTTGATTTGATTTATTCTGAATATGTCGACACCTGGGACTCTGGATGTGGCTGCGTTGTTGATGTCATGTTAATCAGGCCTTTTGATTTGAACATATGGATTGTTTGTTTTGTAGGCTAGGCTTTCTGTCATTTATATTTATTTATGGATCAAGCCTAGTTCCCAATGATCAGTACATTAGTTCATTATGATACTGTCCAGCGGTTCTGAATTTGCGATGTACACAACTGTCCACGTTTCTCTGTGCAATAGCCTTTCGATTTGAACATTAGAAAATGTTTGGTGTGTGTACTAGGCTGTTATATATGCTACATCACTTGGGTTTTACTAAGAAATCTGTTGAAATGGAACCAAATTAGGCTATATGTTTCTGTCTACGGTCCTTTTTAAATAGGATAGATGGGCTATATGGGCTACGGTATAGGTTGAATGTTATAGTCTGCCATAACCAGCCTGAGTAAGCCTATAACTCCATTCATATTTGATTCAGAGTTTAAAGAAATTAATCTAATTGGAAATGAGCTATTATCAGGCTGGTTAATGTGATGCATGTCTGTTGAATTTTGACAAATCCACCTGCACTCAGCCCCGCCCCACCTACTCAGCCAGCCAGGAGCCACTACTGCGTTGAAGCCGTGGAATATTGCATACTTTCTACTAAAAAGTACATGCAAAATAGTATGCAACGATGATTACATAGTATGCAGTTTAAGTATGTATTATGCTAGTATGGGTATTCCATACTATTCAATTTTAAAATTTAAATTGTGGAATTGACCACAACCCGGGCATTAACTGTCCCACAGCCCAGCCAGGCAATTCATAAACATAATCTCCTCTGGAAAAAGCATTATTTCCCCATGATTCTAGCCTAGCATTTAGTTTGCAACTGTGGGGGTTTGTCTGAATCTTGCTGCCTGCCTCTCCAACCTGAGCAACAATGTGTTTTTCTGTTGATCTCCACAGTGCAATAGAGAATGAACGTGTTCAGTTGAGGCTGACAGCTCCACTTGACTAGCAATTTAATGGCTGGCTTTTGCACAGACAATATTGTCTGGTGAAAGGATGAGAACTAACTGCGTTAAAATAACGTTTTTAAAATAAACATGTCGTTAATCTTTTTTTAAATATCTGGCAACCATTTCATAAAACCAATAAGGCACTCGAACTCAGGAACTCACTATAATCCCCGGGTACTCATGCCTTATTGCTTCAATCTCTCCTCCTCCAAAAGTGTGCACTTGTTCACTTCCCTTCACTGATTTGAAATACAATGATTGGTATAATAAATATGGTGGGAACCAACTAGCCCATGCCTCCACCAATCCTATGCTTTTAGATTGATGGGAAGTAGTGAATGAGTGTACACCTCAGGAGCAAGGACATATTATTAGGATGCACCCAGGATTTCTATCGCTACAGTGTATTTCAGTATGGACATGCTTGGAAAGCCATGTTTTTACGGTAATTTACTAATTTACTCATCATCACAATGCATCATACATCTCTCAGCACAGCATATATATATACAAAACACAGCCAAACACCATAATAAAAGCTTAGATCTTGATTACATTATTCTTTTTTTTACATGTAGGGTCGTGAGACTGCCCCAAAGGCCTTATTTCAAATCCACAGTGTTACTCTTGAACCTGCAGGGGGAGCCAAAGACCTTTAGAAGACTTTCAGAGACTAAACCTCTTCAGTGGCTTTTAAGATCCCCAACCCTCACATCGTTCCCACAACCTACATAGATGGTTCCTATCTTTAGCCAGCAGTGGGTGGAAGCCAACTTACAAAAACATGTGTTGTTTTCAAGATCCCTCATTCCTGACACCTTTCTAACACAACAGTATTTAGGCTGGGTTCACCTGTAGCAGCCTGTAGCCACCTCTCATAGACTTATACAAGTTGTACATCTCCCTCTGAAGAAGTTAGCTGGTTGCCCGGCCACCAGATCAGGCCTGTGATAAATATAGTTTATGGAAAGTTTTCAAAAAATACATATATTTGAATACAGATCCCCCCAAAAGACTACTTTTTAAAACTACTTGCATACAGATCTCAGTAATGGCTACTTTTTCTAAAATTCAGATCTGAGAAAGCAACTACTTAAAAAATATATATTTCCCTTAACCAACAGTCTTCTTAGAAATAGTGCACGCAGTGCACATACCTGTATGTGAAATGTATGCAAAAGTTATAAATGAGGTCCCAGGACTTGCCAAGTACAGTATATCCAATTCTCCTATGGCTCCATTGGTCAAATTGTGATAAACTGCTGAAATATTGTTTTGCTTCTATCTCAGGACCCTTTCCTGGAATCAAATAGCTCATGCATTTTCATCTGACGATTGCAAACCATGGCATATCAATTAATATTAATTTAGTACTTTGCCAAATAATGCTCATTTACACAGGAATACCTCTGTTATAAAACAAGGTATTCTCCGCACACAGTAGAGCCCTCCTTGTCACTAAGACAAGTGTAACAGTTTTAACTTTACGTCTGTCCCCTCGCCCCGACACGGGCGCGAACCAGGGACCTTCTGCACACATCAACAACGGTCACCCACGAAGCATCGTTACCCATCGCTCCACAAAGGCCGCGGCCCTTACAGAGCAAGGGGCAACACTACTTCTAGGTTTCAGAGCAAGTGACGTAACTGATTGAAACGCTACTAGTGCGTACCCGCTAACTAGCTAGCCATTTCACATCCGTTACACAAGGTCTACTTCACACAGTGAATTCTCCTCCACACACAGAAGATACCTCTTTGTCACTAAGACAAGGTCTACTTCACACACAGTGAAACCATGTCATGTCATCCCTTGGCCTCTTCTTTGCTTCTACAGAAACCCCTACAATGGGTAACTCGTCCTTTAAAATCTCCTTAAACTAAAGATATCTCTGTTTCAACAGAGTTCCTAATCAAAAATTCCATATGTGATTCCATATGTGTTATTTGATAGTTCTGATATCTTCACTATTATTCAACAAGAACATTTTGAAAAAAGGGGCGGATCCTTAAGAGGTTTTAACATTCAGAATAAAGGAGCATCTTTCACAGTGTTGTCTTTTCAGAGCGCTCTGCCAGACAGTAGGTCCACATAGGCAATTATAGCACAACATTCAAATCATAAAAATACAAGAAAAACGTTGTGATGAATGAAGTTGAGAGGCATCCAGAGGAAATGCTTGAAGAATACTGCTCAGCTACAAAGCATGGAGAATGGTGAGCACTACAGTTTTCATTATTTTCTTTGAGCTAGATGTTTTGGTAACACTTTAAATTACAGTGCCCTTATTACAGTGGAATTATTCCTGTAAGTACAGTGCAACAGTATTGTAATTACTCATTATTATACTGTACTTACACTGTAATGTAAAATCTAACAGATTTTCTTGACGTGGCCCTCACCTGAAGGTCACTGGATGTGTTTACACTACTTTAACATAATTACTGTGTCATTAACATGTTATTTCTTAGTAAATGGCTGGTCACTTATGTGCTGTAAAATATAGTTTGGACACACCTACTGTACTCATTCAAGGGTTTTTCTATATTTTTACTATTTTCGACATTTTAGAATGTCGTGTGAAAACATCAAAACTATGAAATAGCACATATGGAATCACACTACTTGACAGAATGTTTTTATTTACATCCTATTTCATTGGCTGAAGTTTAAGATTCCATCCACAGTCATTAGGCACCGTCCATCCAACTATAATTGTTGATCATGCTGATATGTTGAAATACTACATAAAGTACAGCATATTTTAAACTGTTGAAATCAGTGGACTTTGGTATGAGGTAATAAAACATACATCTGTCAAACTAGATGTAACATTATCACTCTCCATTACATTTCAAAAGTTTTGCAAGTAATATACATTAGATGTATTATGCCCCCCTTTTCCTATTCATTTAAGTGCTCAAGTTCTGTCACTCCTCTCCTCTATCCATTGTAAAGTCATAATTCAGAGAGTTTCATTTGTTCACATTCCACAAATCTATGCCCCTTCAGCATTCAATTTAGGGGCAGCAGGAAGCCTCGTGGTTAGAGCGTTGGGCCAGTAACTGAAAGGTTCAGGATCGAATCCCAGAGCTAACAAGAGACAAATCTGTCCTTTTACCCCTGAACAAGGCAGTTAACCAATTGTTCCCCAGTAGGCCGGCATTGTAAATAAGATTTTGTTCTTAACTGACTTGCCTTGTTAAATAAAGTTTAAAGAAAAAGCCTGCCTGCTGCTGTCGCTTTCACAGAGTAAATCCCCTCCTCTTCCCCTCAATGAAGGAGCCAGTGTTACCTTGACTAGCTCCGCCTCACACACACAGGCACATGAACACACACACACACACTCCAAACTATCCACATGGCTTCACTCATGGTTAGTTCTGGGAAGGGCATTTGACAGGGAGAAACGCAGGGTCTAGGTTTGCTTCCAATGAAAGGGACCAGAACAAGTCTTCCTTGATGGAGAAGTAGACTACTACAACAGAATTCATCCTTAAAACCTCTTCAGGAAAGGACCCTTTTTTTCAATTTTCGCCTGAAATTAAATCCCAAAACTGCCTGTAACTGAAGCAAGGATGTGCATGTTGTTGGTACCATTTGAACACTTTGAAATTTGTGGAAATGTGAAAGGAATGTCGGAGAATATAACACAATAGATCTCGTAAAAGATAATACAAAGAAAAAAACAACCGTTCTTTTGTATTTTATTTGTACCATCATCTTTGAAATGCAAGAGAAAGGCGATGATGTGTTATTACAGCCCAGCTGCAATTTAGATTTTGGCCACTAGATGGCAGCAGTGTATGTGCAACATTTTAGACTGATCCAATGAACCATTGTATTTCTGTTCAAAATTGTGCATCATGCTAATCGCATTAGGCTATGTTAGCTCAACATCCCGCAGGGGACCGACCAACCCTGAAGAAGTTGTAAGGTACTCTTTCTCTCTCTCTCTCTCGCTTTCTAGTCTCCTCCATTTATATCAAGAAACCTTTTATTTAGACAGTTTATCACTGTTTATATTTGAAATCTAGGAGACTTGGCAGGCAGGGGCTGTGATAACACCTAGACATCTCCCTAGTTGTATAGAGAGACAGAGACAGACATGAGGCTTCAGTCAGTGGTACTGTAGCTTTCTCTCTTTCTCTTTCTCTCTCGCTGTCTCTCGCTGTGTCTCTCTCTCGCTTTCTCTTTCTCTCTCGCTGTCTCTCGCTGTCTTTCTCTCTCTTTATCTGCAGTCAGTAGCACTTGCTGTAGGCACGGAATGAGGGCCAAAGTCTGGAGGCTCAGCAGTGTCTTCCTGGTCTGTGTAACTATACAGGCATGTCTAATAAACATAGAAGTCCTCTTATCGCATTCTTTTATGATTTGAAAGCCGAATTCCTGGTTGTTGAGGTAGATATTATTTTCATAATTCAAGCAACAAACCTTAACAGAAAAAAATAAACACGACAGTATGCTAAAATATTAGAAAGAGACGACTCAGACATGAACCTATAAAATCTATTTTATTTATCATGCCCTTTTTACATCAGAAGATGTCACAAAGTGCTATACAGAAACCCTGCCTAAAACCCCAAACAGCAAGCAATGCAGATCTATCCAATGCATGGAAGAAAGGGGCTCATGTTTTGCTGTACTAGACCTTCCCTTTTTCCCTCTATTCTATTTTTCTTGACAGTTGTGGTGGTTAATTTCTTTTCTATCAAATGAGGAGAGACAAAATTATCACACAAGTTAGAGTTGTACTTAAACTAAATCTTTATTCACTTATTAAAAAAGGTGCAAGTCAATACAACACACACATATAAAGTGAATCGATTGAGTGCTCTACGATAATAATGTCTGGACGACAAACCACCTTCCGATGATTCGTTGAGAACCTCGAGATAAAGGTGCAAAGGTCTTTTATAGCCAAGATACACCCCCTTCAGTCCACATTACAAACAACAGATGTATGGAATGGGTCACAAGGTAAACATTTGTATGAAAGATACTTAGAATTCACAGCAGACAGTATCTGCTGTAAAAACTGTTCTCATTCTGTAGAAACCAGGGTCTGGCCCCGAGCCATCTCTCCCTTATAGAACAGAAACATATACTAATGCTCTGGAATGCGGTATCAACCAAAGACATTGTGAATCTCCTGTCAGTGTTAAATCTCCCAGATGCCCACTTTCAGTTCATACAGACACAGTAGAGTTATGACAACCTTCTATTCTGTTGCATAAAACAACCATTTCATGCAATTACAGTATTATAACATAATCTTGCAATTTTGCTCTCACACAGGTCACATTTAGCTGGTCATATGTACTGTAGCTGGTCATATGTAGCTGTTCATATGTATAAGGTCATATGTAGCTGTTCATATGTAGCTGTTCATATGCAGCTGGTCATCTGTAGCAGGTCATATGTAGCAGGTCATATATAGTTGGTCATATGTAGGTGTTCATAGGTAGCTGGTCATATGTAGCTGGTCATATGTAGGTGTGCAAATGTAGCTGGTCATATGTAGGTGTGCCTATGTACCTGGTCATATGTAGCATTCATATGTAGCTGGTCATATGTCATATGTAGCTGTTCATACAGTGGCTTGCGATAGTATTCACCCCCCTTGGCATTTTTCCTATTTTGTTGCCTTACAACCTGGAATTAAAATAGATTTTTGGAGGGTTTGTATCATTTACACAACATGCCTACCACTTTGAAGAAGCTAAATATTTTTTATTGTGAAACAAACAAGAAATAAGACAGAAAAACAGAAAACTTGAGCGTGCATAACTATTCACCACCCCAAAGTCAATACTTTGTAGAGCCACCTCTTGCAGCAATTACAGCTGCAAGTCTCTTGGGGTATGTCTCTATAAGCTTGGCACATTTTTGCCCATTCTTCAAGGCAAAGCTTCTCCAGCTCCTTCAAGTTGGATGGGTTCAGCCATCTTTAAGTCATACCACATATTCTCAATTGGATTGAGGTCTGGGCTTTAACTAGGCCATTCCAACACATTTAAATGTTTCCCCTTTAAACACTTGAGTGCCGCTTTAGCAGTATGCTTAGGGTAATGGTCATGCTGGAAGGTTGAACCGCTGTTCCAGTCTCAAATCTCTGGAATTCTGAAACAGGTTTCCCTCAAGAATTTCCCTGTTTTTAGTGCCATCCATCATTCATTCAATTCTGACCAGTTTTACCAGTCCCTGCCGATGAATAACATCCCCACAGCATGATGCTGCCACCACCATGCTTCACTGTGAGGATGGTGTTCTCGGGGTGATGATAGGTGTTGGGTTTGCGCCAGACATAGCGTTTTCTTTGATGGCCAAAAATCTACATTTTAGTCTCATGTTTAAGTAACAGCTTTTTTCTAGCCACTCTTCCGCAAAGCCCAGATCTGTGGAGTGTACGGTTTAAAGTGGTCCTATGGACAGATAATTCTATCTCCGCTGTGGAGCTTTGCAGCTCCTTCAGGGTTATCTTTGGTCTCTTTGTTGCCTCTCTGATTAATGCGCTCCTTGCCTGGTCCGTGAGTTTTGGTGGGCAGCCCTCTCTTGGCAGACTTGTTGTGGTGCCATGTTCACCTATTTTTTAATAATAGATTTAATTGTGCTCTGTGGGATGTTCAAAGTTTTGAATATTCTTTTATAACCCAGCCCTGGTCTGTACTTCTCCACAACTTTGTCCCTGAGCTGCTTGGAGAGGTCCTTGGTCTTCATAGTGTCCCTTGCTTGGTGGCACCCCTTGCTTTGTGGTGTTGCAGACTCTGGGGCCTTTCAGAACAGGTGTATATATACTGAAATCATGTGACAGATCATGTGACAATTAGATTGCACACTAGTGGACTTTATTTAACTAATATGTGACTTCTGAAGGTAATTGGTTGTACCAGATCTTATTAAGGGGCTGTCAGGACCCGGTATGAGAAACAGTCACTTAGTAAACTGAGCCACTAATAGTCGACAGAACCCAGAAGATGAGGCAGACACAGCAGTACTAGAGACGGTGGTTTAATAAAGTAAAAAGGAAAAGATCTTCAGACAAAAAATAAAAATCCACAACGTCAAAAGTAATTTCCAAGAGAAAAAATGTATATCCTCTAAGACACAAGGAAAATCCACAAAGTGGTAACAACAACAGGGAAAAAACAAACCTCAAAAGAATAATCAGAAAAATAAACAAGAACAAAACCAGAGTACCTCAAGAAAATCCAACAAGAGAAGCAAATGTTCACAGCATGGCTGGGGCTGGGTGCTAACATACAAACACAGAGCAAAGAACTGAGGAACACTAAGGGTTTAAATACTTTCAAAGGAAATGAGGCACAGGTGCAAACAATAACTGGAACAAGGGAAAAAACAAAAGGGTCAAAAAAAGCACAATGGGGGCATCTAGTGACCAAAACCTGAACAATCCTGGCCGAATCCTGACAGGGGCTTCATAGCAAATGGGGTGAACGCGTTACCACCCACCACTTTATAGTTTAAAATAATAATAATAATAATTGAAACAAGTTCTTTTTTAAATTTCCCTTCACCAATTTGGACTATTTTGTGTATGTCCATTACATGAAATCCAAATAAAAATCAATTTAAAACACAGGTTGTAAATGCAAGAAAATAGTAAAAACGCCAAGGAGGGTGAATACTTTTGCAAGGCACTGTATGTAGCTGGTCATATGTAGCAGGTCATATGTAGCTGTTAACTGTGTGTCCTTATACTGTCTTCATAACACACAGACTATGTTAGATAAACGTGTGTTCACCGCATAAAACCAACTTTGTCTTTCTCAGTGTTATGGAGAAGCATAATGATCCCAATTTGAGGTTCAATAAGCTTTCCCAGCAGGAGATGGGTCTGGTCCAGCCTGTCCCTGTGCCAAGCACCCAGACCAGGGGACAGTGGTCCAGCAAGCTAGAGTTCCTCCTGGCTGTGGCCGGACAGATCGTAGGCTTGGGGAATGTATGGAGGTTCCCATATCTGTGCTACAAAAATGGAGGAGGTAGGTCTCACATCACATCTTTTTGACATGTAGAATTAGGAATCACGTAGACTCTATTCATGGCCTTTCTATCTGCAATGTTCGATGATGTTAGGCTACTGAACGTGTCCCAGATACCCCACAATAATATCCGTAACACTTACATGCCAAATGGACGCACAACACTTCAGGTGGTAGCTAAGTCCGCCAGCCACACAAACAAATATTTCCGTCCCTGTGTTTCAACTCAAATATAATAATAGATTTTTTTTTTTACTGTATTTTTCTATACAATTTTTTTAAATTATCATCTTTGTAAATGATATCATAAATAGAACTGGTGGAGTTATGTCACACATGCAGCTAACACAGACATATGGAAATGTCTGCTCTACCCAAAATTACAACCAAGTAATTGCAACATTACCACAAAAATGGAAGACGGAAGTGGAAGGTTGTTCCTTGTCAATCATTGGCTTATAGGTGAAATCAGCAATCAGACAATATCTTCTTTAAGTAAATCAATCAAACCAAACCTTTTTTAATGCAATTGCAGACAGAAGTTGACAACGGAAACATAGCACGCATGTTTCAGAGTTATTCTGTTAAATAAAAAAGGTCAAAGTTGCTTTAATATGTTTGCAGTCAACCCCTGGTGATGTAACTGCCTACGTCAACACCTTCTACTCATGAGACCAAGCCCATGCATGTACAGTTATACAAACTTGCAGGATAAACAATAGTCCAGTGTTTTCTAAGGGCTCAGCAGTAATTTTCCATTCCCGTGTGGCTTATAGTGGTATGTCTGACTTGTCTCTTACCTCTTTTACTCCCCTGCATGTTTCTGTGTCTATGAATCTCTTTTAGCCTTGAGGCGCTTTCTCACAGACACCCTGTTTTGAAGGGGGAAAAAGCAAGGAACTTGTCTGTCGGCCCTGCATTAAAGACCAAAATTGGTTAAAGAAAATTGTGATGAATTAAAATATATACCAGTTTCATTTAAGGACCAAAAAATTGACAGCTGTGCCATATAAATTGCAAAATAGTTGGGAAGAGATTTTCGATGACTGATTCCATGGCACATGGTTTATGAAATGACACGCAAAATGACACCGGATTCAAAACTTCTAATTTTTCTATTTAAATTATTATTCAAAATTCTTGCAACGAATAGAATGTTATATATATTTACAGTATATGGGGGATGCAATCTTCCCAGCGCTGCAGATTTTGCTGCGAGGAGGCAGTCATTAGATAATTTATTTTGGTACTGTCCATATGTAGCTCTTTTTTGGTCACAGGTCCAAGAATGGCAGAAGAATTGCAACATTTACCTAGATCTAACGCTGCAGATAACAATACTCGGTGATTTGAAAATTCATAGTCAATCAATCAATAATTTTAGCAAAAAATGTTATCTTTAATTTACGATCTGTAGAAACTATGAGAATAGAAAGGTTCAGTACTTTGTGAAGCATCACATTACAGTTTAAAAATATATGGCAAATAGAAATCCAATATGGATGGTGTTAAGAGATAGATGGCAGGGGTTGAATAGAGCTGAAGGGTGTAAATAATAACAACACGATAACAAATGTAAAACATATGGGATCTGTTAAATGTATGTAGGTTCAGAACTTTTGTGAAATAGCACAGTTGCAAATATATGGCAAATAGAGACACCAGAAATAGAGGAAGGCCAGGACTAAAAACAAACAAAATATAACTATTGTAAAATAGATTATGTCTGTAAAATATATTAGCTGGAAGTAGAAGCCTAAGTGTTATTGTTTATTAGTTTACTCCAATTGGGGGAGGGGTGGTAGGGTTGTCAGGGTAGGTTCCTTGTTCCTTGTCAATCATTGGCTTATTGGTGAAATCAGCAATCAGACAATATCTTCTTTAAGTAAATCAATCAAACCAAACCTTTTTTAATGCAATTGCAGACAGAAGTTGACAACGGAAACATAGCACGCATGTTTCAGAGTAAGTTCTGTAAAATAAAAAAGGTCAAAGTTGCTTTAATATGTTTGCAGTCAACCCCTGGTGATGTAACTGCCTACGTCAACACCTTCTACTCATGAGACCAAGCCCATGCATGTACAGTTATACAAACTTGCAGGATAAACAATAGTCCAGTGTTTTCTAAGGGCTCAGCAGTAATTTTCCATTCCCGTGTGGCTTATAGTGGTATGTCTGACTTGTCTCTTACCTCTTTTACTCCCCTGCATGTTTCTGTGTCTATGAATCTCTTTTAGCCTTGAGGCGCTTTCTCACAGACACCCTGTTTTGACCGCATTGGCTCACACATCTCTCAGACCGTTTCTTATAAGAGGCAGAGACTAGATAAGAACTGTGGAACAATATTAAACCTTATAATGCGTATATTGCTAATCTGTGGTCCAGGACCATATAAATGTAGTGGGGGAGGGTCTTACAGCCCTTTCCCCTCTATTAATACAACATAAGCATAATCAATTCTTATATTACATCAATCATTTGGTGCAACCCCTATCATGACCCAAAGGTAAACCTCATCAGGTTTGTGGGGAATAATAAAGGAAAAAGATATTCTAAATAATATGTATATTTATATAGGTATGTGTATTGTATGTATGTATATGTATGTGTATGTATATGCATGTATGTTTATGTATATATATGTGGATATGTGTATGTATATAAATATATTTACCCCAAAAATATATGGGCGATTAGAAATGATGCAGACAATTACATTGATGGAAGCGACAATCTATCTGCAATTTTAAAGACGATCCACCCTCTCACCCCAAAAAGTATATATAAATAAAAAATACTTGTGTTCTCCTCTCTGGACAGTAGAGATGTACTCAAACCTGAAGTGTGTGTGTGGGAGGGGGGGGGGGGGTTCAGGTGGTTGAGATGGCTTCGGGGGAAAGAAATGTGTCTTGTGGAAAAATAATCACGTGAAATGAAACATTAAGTTATGGTCTTGGGCCATATGGTTAATTGTGGTTTAACTTGTGTTGTTCGTAAGGGGTGTTCTTCATCCCTTATGTGCTCTTTCTGTTTATCTGTGGCATTCCACTCTTTCTCCTGGAGACCTCCCTGGGCCAGTACACCACGCAGGGCAGCATCACCTGCTGGAGGAAGATCTGCCCCCTGTTTGAAGGTAAATATCAAGGCTCATATTTATAAAGCGTCATTGAGTAAGACTGCTGATCTAGAATCAGGTCCCCTCTGTCCATATAAGCTTAGTCATTATGATCTAAAAGGATAATATGACCCTAGATCAGCCATCCTAGGGATGGCAGGTAACCTAGTGGTTAAAGCGTTGGGCCAGTAAACGAAAGGTAGCTAGAACCAATCCCCGAGCTGACAAGATAAATATCTGTCATTCTGCCAATGAACAAGACAGTTAACCCACTGTTCCTAGGCCATCATTGTAATTAAGATTTCTTTCTTAACTGACTTGCCTAGTTAAATTAAAAAAATCCTACTGGTATGCTATATGAATGTGGCCATGGGGTCTTGTTGTACGTATAGCAACCATATTAGGGATTAAATTATCACTGTTTGTCTGACAATTGATAGCATTTGCTTCCTAATGTGAATTCCATATTGGTGAAATAGACATGAAAGCCTGATAGCTAGAAGGAAGAAAGGCTATAGCCTTCAGAAAAGTAAAGATTTGATAGTACTGTAAACTGTGCCAAAAGAAAAGATAAAATTCAGAGGGACTGTAGACCAAACTTTGTCTGTTTTTTTGTATTCGTACTCAGGAAAACTCCTAGCTGCAATATCCAAACTTGAGAAAGTAGCATTGTAATCCAAAGCAATGTCAATATGATTTAGATTGGTATTCAGCACATAAACTCAAGGTTTCTGTCTGGAGTTTTTGTCAAGAATATGTTGGTTGAGGGTGACATGTAGGGCCAGACAATTAGCCATAATGGGTACAGTATATGCACAGTACATGCAGGCTTTTCCTTCGGTAAATGATATTGCGCTATTGTATTTGTAAAAGTCCACCATGATTTTAATCACATTGCTTTAACAGTTTGAAACAATATCAGGATACATTTTAGATTGATTGTTGGATGACTGGTCTGTTTCTGGCCTGATATAACTTCAAATATGAAAAAGGGGTTAAAGTAACAAGACATTTCACTCAAGTTATTGGATGAAGCTTGGATTAAACATCAACAGATTTACTCAGGCTCACACTAATTCATGAGCTATTACATGATAGAGTAAGTGACAGTGCTTAATGTGCAATGACACGTGCATTCAGGACACTTGTCCCGTGTTCAAATATTCACAAACATTCACAAAATCTCCTCCTCCTTCTCCTCCTCCTTCTCCTCCTCCTCCTCAGGACTGGGTTATGGTAGTCAGGTGGTGGTTATATATTCCAGCATCTATTACATCATCATTCTAGCCTGGGCCTTCTTCTACCTCTTCTCCTCATTCAGCTCTGAGCTCCCCTGGGCCAGTTGTAGTAACAGCTGGAACACAGGTATGTACTTCAGTGTAGCCTGAGTGCCAGTCTGCTTGTGCTGTCATACCAACTGCTTGTCACTCATTGTCATAACAAACCTGTTTGGAATGACAAGGACAGCAATGGAGTTGGCATTGCAAAGAGCACAAACAGATCTGGGACCAGGTTAACTTCAGTGTGTAGACATGTTGATGGTGACATAGCTTTGTCATGCCCAAAAGATAGATAGTATCTTAGATTTATGGACACTACTTCAAACTGAGATATTATTTTTTTGACAAGTGAGTTTTATTTTTGTAAATGTCTCCTCATCCAGGAGAGATTCAGAGAGTTCTGAGACATGCTTGTTATTGTGAAATTTCCTCCTAACCAGCAACCTGCATGGAGTTTGACAGAAGAGTAGTGGGACATCTAAATTGGACAGTAGCAGGAAATGCAACATCGCCAGTGAGAGAGTTCTGGGAGTGAGTATACAAAATCATTCCAATTTATCAACTCCTTATTAAGTCCTTACAGATGGAAACCAGGGCTATTTGCCTTAGGAGGCGCAGAGAGAATGGTGAAAAGCAAGTGGTGGGATTGTAACTCAAAATATGATTTTCAGGAGAAGAGTTTTGAATCTCACAGACAGTCCAAACAAGCTAGGCAGTGTTCGCTGGGAGCTGGCTCTGTGTCTTCTACTGTCATGGATTCTCTGTTACTTCTGTGTCTGGAAAGGAGTGAAGTCTAGTGGGAAGGTAAGGTGGGATCTCTGCCATTCAACCTGATGACACCATGAATACTGTAGAGTTGTTAGGATGAGCCATAGACTGAGTGAATGTAACGCTGGTCTGCCCCCCCCCCCCAGGTGGTCTACTTCACTGCCACCTTCCCCTATCTGATGCTGCTGGTGTTGCTGGTCCGTGGACTCACACTGCCGGGGGCAATAGATGGTATCAAGTTCTACCTCTACCCAGACCCAGCCCGCCTCACAGACCCACAGGTAGGAACACACTTCACTGTATAATTTGTGTTCAGGTGTAACAAAAACGATCAGTACACACTGTGGTGATTAGTGGGGGATAAATGGTAATGTCTCTGATGGTGTTTGAACGCTGGTCAACATGACCGAGGGCAGCAACCATTACCACTGACACAAGAAACGTAACTCCCTTGATGCAACAGTTTGTGGTTAAGAGCATCAGATTTGTTCCAACCTCAATACCTGATTAAAAAAATCCTCTGATTTTCAAAGCAAATGCATTTCCTGTTGACTTATTATAGCTATAGTGGCAAGAAAAAGCATGTGAACCCTTTGGAAATACCTGGATTTCTGCATAAATTAGTCGTGAAATTTGATCAGAAATTCATCTAGGTCACAACAATAGACATCCACAGTCTGCTTACACTAATAACACACAAACAACTATAGGTTCCATGTATTTATTAAACAAAATGTGTAAACATTCAAAGTGCAGGGTGGGAAAAGTATGTAAACCCTTGGATTTAGTAACTAGTTTATCCTCATGTGTCAACAATAACCTCAACCGAACGTTTTCCGTAGTTACGGATCAGATCTGCACAACGGTCAGGAGGAATTTTTGACCATTCCTCTTTACAAATCTGTTTCAGTTCACCAATATTCTTGGGATGTCTGGTGTGAACTGCTCTCTTGAGGTCATGCTACAGCATCTCAATCGGGTTGAGGTCAGGACTCTGACTGGGCCACTCCAGAAGGCATATTTTATTTTGATGAAGCCATTTTGTTGTTGATTTACTTATTTTTTGGGGGTCTTTGTCCTGTTGTATCACCCAACTTCTGTTGAGCTTCAATTGCCGGACAGATAGCCTTACATTCTCCAGGAAAATGTCTTTATAAACTTGGGAATTCATTTTCCTGTCGATAATAGCAAGCTGTCCAGGCCCCGAGGCAGCAAAGCAGCCCCAAACCATGATGCTCCCTCCACCATACTTTATAGTTGGGATGAGGTTTTGATGTTGGTGTGCGGTGCCTTTTTTTCTCCACACGTAGTGTTGTGTGTTCCTTCCAAACACTCAACTGTAGTTTCATCTGTCCACAGAATATTGAGTCAGTAGTGCTGCCAGAAGAGATTTCGGTAAGTCTTTAGCTGACACTCTAGGATTCTTCTTAACCTCATTGAGCAATCTGCTCTGTGCTCTTGCAGTCATGTTTGCAGAATGGCCACTCCTAGGGAGAGTAGCAACAGTAATGAACTTTCTCCATTTGCAGACAATATGTCTTACGGTGGGCTAATGAACATCAAGGCTTTTAGAGACACTTTTGTAACCCTTTCCAGCGTCATGCAAGTCAACAATTCTTAATCTTAGGTCTTCTGAGATCTCTTTTGTTCAAGGCATGGATCACATCAGGCAATGCTTCTTGTGAATAGCAAACTCACATCTTGTGAGTGTGTTTTATAGGGCAAGGCAGCTTGAACCAACATCTCCAATCTAGTCTCATTGATTGAACACAAGGTTAGCTGACTGCTGACTCCAATTTACCTTTGGAGAAGTCATTAGCCTAGAGGTTCATATACTTTTTCCAACCTCCACTGTGAATGTTTAAATTATGTTTTCAATATAGACAAGAAAAATAGTTTACGCACACTATGTCTGTCTATTGTTGTGACTGAGATGAAGATCAGATCAAATTTTATGACCAATTTATGCAGAAATCCAGGTAATTCCAAAGGGTTCACTTACTTTTTCTTGCCAATATACAAGGTCAATATAGGTACCATTTGAATTCGCCTCTAACACCCTGGGATGAGACTAGTGTATCAGAATTGTGAAACTATGAAGGCAAGGCAGCTCGAACCAACATCTCCAATCTAGTCTCATTGATTGGACACAAGGTTAGCTGACTCGTGACTCCAATTTACCTTTGGAGAACTCATTAGCCTCATTAGCTCTGGTGTGTCTCACAGGAGAACTCATTAGCCTCATTAGCTCTGGTTTGTCTCACAGGTGTGGATGGATGCTGGAACACAAATGTTCTTTTCCTATGCTATCTGCCTCGGCTGCCTGACTGCTCTTGGCAGCTACAACAAATATGACAACAACTGTTACAAGTGAGTGGAAAAATTATGTACACAAACAGTAAATGTGCCTTGCTAGATAAAATGTGCTGGCAGAACGTTTTCTCTTGCCTGCAAAAATGTCCCCTGTGCACATAATTCTTTGGAGGTTGGGTTGCAGAAATGGTAGGGCATCTGGGAAGTTTGATGATCTCCATATTGTAGGTCATTTGGATGCCTTCGTGTTGTGACTAACAGGGAAGTGAATCTCTTTTTAGGGACTGTGTGTACCTGTGCCTGTTGAACAGTGGAACCAGCTTTGTGGCCGGTTTTGTAATCTTCTCTGTTCTGGGATTCATGGCTTATGAACAAGGGACAGACATCTCAACGGTGGCCGAATCAGGTAAGTGTTGCAGCAGTGAGAAATGAATGAATTAAGTAATGAAAACAAATTTACAAATAAAAAAACAAATTAACATACCCTTGTTAGTTCTGGTTTGTTACAAGACCGGTGTCTTAGCATTTCAAGGATCTAACTCTTCCCTCTGCCCCTGAGAGTTCAGTAATGAGTTTACCTGTGTTGCTGCATACAGGTCCTGGCCTGGCATTCATCGCCTACCCTCGTGCCGTGGCCATGATGCCATTACCCCAGCTTTGGGCCATCTTCTTCTTCATCATGATAATCCTACTGGGGTTAGACAGTGAGGTGTGGTCCTGAAGGTCTACGGAATATTTCCTTAGTGAAGGATAATTACATAACCGACAAAAGATGCTACAATCATCACAAAACTCAATGGATATGAAATTGTGAAGGAGTAGCTAGTATTTCGAAGAGAGTTTCCACTGAACTACCCCATTTCTCCTTCAGTTTGTAGGTCTGGAGGCTTTGATGACAGCTATCTCAGACATGAATCCCTCCTTCTTCCTGGTTGGCCATCGGCGTAAAATCCTCCTCCTCATCATCAGTGTGGGTAGCTTCTTCATTGGCCTGGTCATGGTCACAGAGGTGAGGTCATTTGAAGTCATCGTTCTATAAGGATATAGGTTATAAAATATAGAATTTAAAGGCCATTGTTATTAGATTAATCATGACAGTAATAAGATATATGATCAATTATGTACCTCCCAAGTGATCTGTTTCAACATATCCCTGTGTTTCAACATACCTCCTCGTTCCGCATAATTGTTGGTTGATTCCACTTATTTCGTAAGCGATTGGGCTGCTGGACACACCTACGATCATTGTCTGAGTGTTTTGTAGACTCTGGAGGTAGATTTATAGTCTTATTTTTGTGCTCAGTAAGACTGTACCTTATACATTCTTTCTACCCCTCCTCTATTTGCAGGGAGGCCTGTATATCTTCCAGCTGTTTGATTACTATGCCTGCAGTGGGATGACTCTGCTTCTCTTCGCTATACTACAGTCAGTGTGTATCAGCTGGGTTTATGGTGAGTTAGCCCGGCCTACTCCCAGTGTCGCTTAAGGGCCCGCAACCACTTTTGTTCAATGCCAGTCGGGGTCTCAACTTAATGTTAGTTAACCTGTCTGGCGCTGGCGTTCCGCCAGCGGAACTCCTCCCACATTCCACTGAAAAGGCAGAGCGCGAAATTCAAAAGATATTTTTTAGAAATATTTAACTTTCACACATTAACCTGTTTGGGCTGCAAGGGGCAGTATTGAGTAGCCAGATAAAATGTGCCCATTTCAAACGGCCTCTTACTCAATTCTTGCTCGTACAATATGCATATTATTATAACTATTGGATAGAAAACACTCTCTAGTTTCTAAAACCGTTTGAATTATTTCTCTGAGTCAAACAGAACTCATTCTGCAGCACATTTCCTGACCAGGAAGTGGAATGTCTGAAATCGATGCTCTGTTCTTCTTCCTGCCTATAAATGGGCACAAGACTTATTAGTATACATGTACGTCATACACCTTCCGCTGGGTGTCAAGAGGCTGTGAGAGAAGACATTAGTTAATTATCTTGGTCTGAGATTGAACACATCATCTTGGTATGACGTGTCCACCATTTTCGGTACTCTGAAGGGCGCGAGCTGGACAGTGGGATTGCCTTTTGTTTAGCTGCCGTTATGGGCGACTACAATCTCCGGCTTTGATTTTATTTGATACATGTGACCATATCATTGTAAAGTATGTTTTTTCAATATGGTTTCATCAGATTATTGAAATTTTTTCGGGAGTTTTGCCGTGTTCCGTTCTCTTCCGTTTGTTGACACGGAGAGTGTCGCGCCACCCGGCTAGCGCGCTTGCTAAATGAAGAGGGAAAGTTGCCGTTCTGAATCCAAACAACGACTGTTCTGGACAGAGGACACCTTGTCCAACATTCTGTCCAACAAAAGTAAGACCCATTTTATGATGTTATTTCATATATCTGCCGTAGTCGCCGGCGCCCAAGTGTTTCTGGCTATTGTGCTAAGCTAATATAACGCTACATTTTGTTTTCGCTGTAAAACACTTGATAAATCGGAAATATTGTCTGGAATCACAAGATGCCTGTCTTTCAATTGCTGTACACTATGTATTTTTCAGAAATGTTTTATGATGAGTATTTAGTTATTTGGCGTTGGTGTCTGTAATTTTTCTGTCTGCTTTCGTTGCAATTTCTGACTGTAGCTGAAATGTAAACTATGATTTATACCTGAAATATGCACATTTTTCTAACAAAACATATTTATTGTATAGCATATGTTATCAGACTGTCATCTGATGAAGTTGTTTCTTGGTTAGTGGCTATTTATATCTTTATTTGGTCGAATTTGTGATAGCTACTGATGGAGTAAAAAACTGATGGAGTAAAAAAAGTGTTGTCTTTTGCTAACGTGGTTAGCTAATAGATTTACATTGTGTCTTCCCTGTAAAACATTTAAAAAATCGGACATGTTGGCTTGATTCACAACATGTGTACCTGTCATCTGGTGTCTTGGACTTGTTAATGTGTGAAAGTTAAATATTTAAAAATATATATATTTTGAATTTCGCGCCCTGCACTTTGAGCTGGCTGTTGTCATAAGTGTACCGGCGTCGGGCTGCAGCCATAAGAAGTTAACAAGTCCAATACAGCAAATGAAAGGTACACATCTGGTGAAAACAGTCAACATGTCCGATTTTTAAAATGTTTTACAGCGAAAACACCACATTTATGTTAGCTCACCACCAAATACAAAAAAGGACAGACATTTTTCAAAGCACAGGTAGCATGCACAAAGCCAACCTAACTAACCAACAAACAACTTCATCATCAGATGAAAAATGTGCATATTTCAGGTATAAATCATAGTTTACATTGCAGCTACAATCAGAAATTGCAACGAAAGCAGACAGAATAATTACAGACACCAACGTCAAATACCTAAATACTCATCATAAAACATTTCTGAATAATCGATGGTGTACAGCAAATGAGACAAACATCTTGTAAATCCAGCCAATATTTCCGATTTTGTAAGTGTTTTACAGCGAAAACACAATATAGCATTATATTAGCTTACTACAATAGCCTACCACACTACCGCATTCATTCATCAAGGCACGTTAGCGATGGTAATAGGCACGTTAGCGATAGCGAATAAACCAGCAAGATATATAATTTTGACTAACCTTGATAAGCTTCATCAGATGACAGTCCTATAACATCAGGTTATACATACACTTTTGTTTTGTTCGAAAATGTGCATATTTAGAGCTGAAATCAGTGGTTATACACTGCTCAAAAAAATAAAGGGAACACTTAAACAACACAATGTAACTCCAAGTCAATCACACTTCTGTGAAATCAACCTGTCCACTTAGGAAGCAACACTGATTGACAATAAATTTCACATGCTGTTGTGCAAATGGAATAGACAAAAGGTGGAAATTATAGGCAATTAGCAAGACACCCCCAAAAAAGGAATGGTTCTGCAAGTGGTGACCACAGACCACTTCTCAGTTCCTATGCTTCCTGGCAGATGTTTTGGTCATTTTTGAATGCTGGCGGTGCTTTCACTCTAGTGGTAGCATGAGACGGAGTCTACAATCCACACAAGTGGCTCAGGTAGTGCAGTTCATCCAGGATGGCACATCAATGCGAGCTGTGGCAAAAAGGTTTGCTGTGTCTGTCAGCGTAGTGTCCAGAGCATGGAGGCCCTACCAGGAGACAGGCCAGTACATCAGGAGACATGGAGGAGACCGTAGGAGGGCAACAACCCAGCAGCAGGACCCCTACCTCCGCCTTTGCGCAAGGAGGTGCACTGCCAGAGCCCTGCAAAATGACCTCCAGCAGGCCACAAATGTGCATGTGTCTGCTCAAACGGTCAGAAACAGACTCCATGAGGGTGGTATGAGGGCCCGACGTCCACAGGTGGGGGTTGTGCTTACAGCGCAACACCGTGCAGGACGTTTGGCATTTGCCAGAGAACACCAAGATTGGCAAATTCGCCACTGGCGCCCTGTGCTCTTCACAGATGAAAGCAGGTTCACACTGAGCACATGTGACAGACGTGACAGAGTCTGGAGACGCCATGGAGAACGTTCTGCTGCCTGCAACATCCTCCAGCCTGACCGGTTTGGCGGTGGGTCAGTCATGGTGTGGGGTGGCATTTCTTTGTGGGGCCGCACAGCCCTCCATGTGCTCGCCAGAGGTAGCCTGGCTGCCATTAGGTACCAAGATGAGATCCTCAGACCCCTTGTGAGACCATATGCGGACACATGCACATTTGTGGCCCGCTGGAGGTCATTTTGCAGGGCTCTGGCAGTGCTCCTCCTTGCACAAAGGCGGAGGTACCGGTCCTGCTTCTGGGTTGTTGCCCTCCTACGGCCTCCTCCACGTCTCCTGATGTACTGGCCTGTCTCCTGGTAGCGCCTGCATGCTCTGGACACTACGCTGACAGACACAGGAAACCTTTTTGCCACAGTTCGCATTGATATGCCATCCTGGATGAACTGCACTACCTGAGCCACTTGTGTGGGTTGTAGACTCCGTCTCATGCTACCACTAGAGTGAGAGCACCGCCAGCATTCAAAAGTGACCAAAACATCAGCCAGGAAGCATAGGAACTGAGAAGTGGTCTGTGGTCACCACCTGCAGAATCACTCCTGTTTTGGGGGGTGTCTTGCTAATTGCCTATAATTTCCACCTTTTGTCTATTCCATTTGCACAACAGCATGTGAAATTTATTGTCAATCAGTGTTGCTTCCTAAGTGGACAGTTTGATTTCACAGAAGTGTGATTGACTTGGAGTTACATTGTGTTGTTTAAATGTTCCCTTTATTTTTTTGAGCAGTGTACATTGTGCTAACGTAGCATCTTTTTCCCACAACGTCCGGATATTTTTCTGACACTTTTTCTGACACACATATTCTGACCAAATAACTATTCATAAACATGACAAAAAAATACATGTTGTATAGGAAATTATAGATACACTAGTTCTTAATGCAATCGCCATGTTAGAATTCTAAAAATAACTTCATTACGACATCCAGCTTAGGTATAGCGAGAGAGTACCCAAAAGCTGGGCACAAACGACTAGTTCACATGTACGACAGATGTATGAAATAACATCATAGAATGGGTCCTACTTTTGCTGATCTTCCATCAGAATGTTGTACAAGGGGTCCTTTGTTGGGGACAATCGTTGTTTGGTTTTAGAACGGCCTTTTTCCCTCTCGATTTAGCAAGCACACTTGCCAAGTGGCACGAATCTCTCCATCGTCAACAAACGGAAGAGAACGGAACACGGCAAAACTCCCGAAAAAATTTAAATAATCTGATTAAACTATATTGAAAAAACATACTTTACGATGATATTGTCACATGTATCAAATAAAATCAAAGCCGGAGATATTAGTCGTCCATAACGTCAGCTTATCAGAAGGCAAATCCAGGTCCCTCCTTGCGCTCTCCAGAAAACAGGAAACTGGTGACACATCATGCCAAGAGCTATGATTCGAGTCCAGATCAAGTTACACACTAAATTTCTTCTCTCGCTGCTTGTCGACATCTAGTGGAAGACGTATGAAGTGCATCTAAACTAATAAATATCAAGGACTTTAATAGGCAGCCCCTAGAACAGTGCATCGATTTCAGATTTTCCACTTCCTGTCCGGAAGTTTGCTGCAAAAGGAGTTCTGTTTTACTCACAGATATAATTCAAACGGTTTTAGAAACTAGTGTTTTCTATCCAATAGTAATAATAATATGCATATTGTACCAGCAAGAATTGAGTACGAGGCCGTTTAAATTGGGCACGATTTTCCCCCAAAGTGAAAACAGCGCCCTCTGTCCTCAACAGGATAAGGTTCTATATGCAATCCAATGACACAATGCTGGGTTGTCAATAACAAATAATTGTACATAAGGTGATATACTTGAAAACAGGAGGACATCACAAAACAGTTCTGAGATCTGTGACTTGAAACATTTTTATTATCTCAAAACTATTCATTTTGCACATACAACCTTATAGTCCCACCCCTGGGTGCTTGTTTTGTTTTTGCCATAACACTACACAATTGAATCAAATACTAAAAGCTTGATGAGTTGGTTATTTGAATCAGCTGTGGGGGGCCCAGGACCGAGTTTGGGAAACCCTGGTTAGAGCTGCTTTCCAGGTTTTCTAATCTGCAATTGTTTAAACCTGTCTGTCACTTGTTGGTTTGAGAATGTTTACCTTGGTTTTTGACAGACCAACTGACCAAACCCTTTTATTGACTGCTGTTATTTTGAGTCCCTGTTGATATGTTTACTCCACAGGTGCAGACCGTCTGTACGATAATATAGAGGACATGATCGGTTATCGACCATTACCCATCATTAAGTACTGTTTGAAGTATTTCACTCCAGTCATGTGCACTGTAAGTTTTATTTATTTACACCCCACTGTCAACAGCAAATTAATGTTATTTTTCTAATTATACACTGCTCAAAAAAATAAATGGACACTTAAACAACACAATGTAACTCCAAGTCAATCACACTTCTGTGAAATCAAACTTAACTTAGGAAGCAACACTGATTGACAATAAATGTCACATGCTGTTGTGCAAATGGAATAGACAACAGGTGGAGATTATAGGCAATTAGCAAGACACCCCCAATAAAGGAGTGGTTCTGCAGGTGGTGACCACAGACCACTTCTCAGTTCCTATGCTTCCTGGCTGATGTTTTGGTCCCTTTTGAATGCTGGCGGTGCTTTCACTCTAGTGCTAGCATGAGACGGAGTCTACAACCCACACAAGTGGCTCAGGTAGTGCAGCTCATCCAGGATGGCACATCAATGCGAGCTGTGGCAAGGTTTGCTGTGTATGTCAGCGTAGTGTCCAGAGCATGGAGGCGCTACCAGGAGACAGGCCAGTACATCAGGAGACGTGGAGGAGGCCGTAGGAGGGCAACAACCTAGCAGCAGGACCGCTACCTCCGCCTTTGTGCAAGGAGGAGCACTGCCAGAGCCCTGCAAAATGACCTCCAGCAGGCCACAAATGTGCATGTGTCTGCTCAAACGGTCAGAAACAGACTCCATGAGGGTGGTATGAGGGCCCGACGTCCACAGGTGGGGGTTGTGGTTACAGCCCAACACCGTTCAGGACGCTTGGCATTTGCCAGAGAACACCAAGATTGGCAAATTCGCCACTGGCACCCTGTGCTATTCACAGATGAAAGCAGGTTCACACTGAGCACATGTGACAGACGTGACAGAGTCTGAAGACGCCGTGGAGAACGTTCTGCTGCCTGCAACATCCTCCAGCATGACCGGTTTGGCGGTGGGCCAGTCATGGTGTGAGGTGGCATATCTTTGGGGGGCCGCACAGCCCTCCATGTGCTCGCCAGAGGTAGCCTGACTGCCATTAGGTACCGAGATGAGATCCTCAGACCCCTTGTGAGACCATATGCTGGTGCGGTTGGCCCTGGGTTCCTCCTAATGCAAGACAATGCTAGAGCTCATGTGGCTGGAGTGTGTCAGCAGTTCCTGCAAGAGGAAGGCATTGATGCTATGGACTGGCCCGCCCGTTCCCCAGACCTGAATCCAATTGAACACATCTGGGACATTACATTTTACATTTTAGTCATTTAGCAGACGCTCTTATCCAGAGCGACTTACAGTAGAGTGCATACATTTTTATTACATTTACATACTGAGACAAGGATATCCCTACCGGCCAAACCCTCCCTAACCCGGACGACGCTATGCCAATTGTGCGTCGCCCCACGGACTTCCCGGTTGCGGCCGGCTGCGACAGAGCCTGGGCGTGAACCCAGAGACTCTGGTGGCGCAGCTAGCACTGCGTAGCAGTGCCCTAGACCACTGCACCACCCGGGAGGCGAGACATCATGTCTTGCTCCATCCACCAACGCCACGCTGCACCACAGACTGTCCAGGAGTTGGCGGATGCTTTAGTCCAGGTCTGGGTGGAGATCCCTCAGGAGACCATCCGCCACCTCATCAGGAGCATGCCCAGGCGTTGTAGGGAGGTCATACAGGCACGTGGAGGCCACGCACACTACTGAGCCTCCTTTTGACTTGTTTTAAGGACATTACATCAAAGTTGGATCAGCCTGTAGTGTGGTTTTCCACTTTAATTTTGAGTGTGACTCCAAATCCAGACCTCCATGAGTTGATAAATTTGATTTCCATTGATAATTTTTGTGTGATTTTGTTGTCAGCACATTCAACTATGTAAAGAAAAAAGTATTTAATAAGAATAGTTAATTCATTCAGATCTAGGATGTGTTATTTTAGTTTTCCCTTTATTTTTTGAGCAGTGTAGTTATAGTAAACATGACGTTGATGTCCCAGTAATACAAGTGATTTACAGAAAACCAGAAGTTAAGATGACAATACAGAGAAATATAAATCAAATGGATGCCGATTTGTAACCTATAAAGTAGATAATCCTAACTTTGTTTATTATAAATGCTTATATAAAAAAAGTTGCACTATATATAAACTCGCTGTAATTTATTGGGTAAACCACCAACATTTCGACATCATTGTTCCTTCTTCAGGGTAATGTTATGAATGCTTGAACCAGGTTATGTAGACAAAACAGTGCAATTAGTGCAAACAAATGACGAGAGAGGGGTGTGTCATCGTTATTAGGTTGATTAGAATGAATTGAGTGAAACATTTAAAATATAATAGTTTACAGCATATTGAATATATTAAGCTGTTATCATTATCACTAGCATAGGATTAACATACATTACTGTTTAAATTAATTTCACATATACAGTAACACACAAGTTGACACACCTAGTCATTTAAGGGTTTTTCTTTATTTTTTTACTATTTTCTACATTGTTGAATAATAGTGAAAACATCACAACAATGAAAAAACACATGGAATCATGTAGTAACCAAAAAAGTGTAAAACAAATCTAAATATATTTTTGATCTTAGATTATTCAAAGTAACATCCTGTTGCCTTGATGACAGCTTTGCACACTAGGCATTCTCTCAAACAGCTTCATGAGGAATGCTTTTCCAAGCCCCCCCACACACACCATCACACCTCCTGCTTCATGGTGGGAACCACACATGCGGAGATCATCCATCCACCTACTCTGCATCTCACAAAGACACGGCGGTTGGAAACAAATCTCATATTTGGACTCATCAGACCAAAGAACAGATTTCCACTGGTCTAATGTCCATAGCTCATGTTTCTTTGCCCAATCATGTCTTCTTATTATTGGTGTACTTTAGTAGTGGTTTCTTTGCAGCAATTTGACCACGGAGGCCTGATTCACGCAGTCTCTTCTGAACAGTTGAATGTTGAGATGTGTCTGTTAGTTGAACTCTGAAGCATTTATTTGGGCTGCATTCTGAGGGGTAGTTAACTCTAATGAATTGTCCTCTGCAGCAGTGGTAACTCTGGGGCTTCCTTTCCTGTGGCGGTCGTCATGAGTCAGTTTCATCATAGCACTTTTTTGCAACTGCACTCGAAAAAACTTTCAGTTGTTGAAATGTTCTGCATTGTCGGATCTTCATGTCTTAAAGTAATGGCGGACTGTCATTTCTCTTTGCTTATTTGAGTGGTTCTTGCTATCGTATGGACGTGGTCTTTACCAAATTTATTTATTTCACCTTTATTTAACCAGGTAGTTGAGAACAAGTTCTCATTTACAATTGCGACCTGGCCAAGATAAAGCAAAGCAGTTCGACACATACAACAACACAGTTACACATGGAGTTAAACAAACATACAGTCAATAATACAGTAGAAAAATAAGTCTATATACAATGTGAGCAAATTATGTGAGATAAGGGAGGTAAAGGCAAAAAAGGCCATGGTGGCGAAGTAAATACAATATAGCAAGTAAAACACTGGAATGGTAGATTGCAGTGGAAGAATGTGCAAAGTAGAAATAATGGGGTGCAAAGGAGAAAAATTAAAATACAGTAGGGGAAGCGGTAGTTGTTTGGGCTAAATTATAGATGGACTATGTACAGTTGCAGTAATCTGTGAGCTGCTCTGACAGCTGGTGCTTAAATGGCTGCAAGCCCGATGTCGGGACACTTATGACAACAGCCAGCTCAAGTGCAGGGCACGAAATTCAAAATATTTATTTTTTAAATATTTAACTTTCACACATTAACAAGTCCAATACAGCATATGAAAGGTACACATCTTGTGAATCCAGCCAACATGTCCGAATTTTAAAATCTTTTACAGCGAAAACAGCACGTATATTTATGTTAGCTCACCACCAAATACAAAAAAAGGACAGACTTTTTTTTTCACAGCACAGGTAGCATGCGCAAACCAACCTAACTAACCAAGAACCAACCAAACTAACCAACAAACAACTTCATCAGATGACAGTCTTATAACATGTTATTCAATAAATCTGTTTTGTTCGAAAAATGTGCATATTTTAGGCATAAATCATAGTTTACATTGCAGCTACAATCAGAAATTGCACCGAAAGCAGACAGAATAATTAGACACCAATGCCAAATAACTAAATACTCATCATAAAACATTTCTGAAAATTACATAGTGTACAGCAATTGAAAGACAGGCATCTTGTGATTCCAGACAATATTTCCGATTTATCAAGTGTTTTACAGCGAAAACAAAATGTAGCGTTATATTAGCTTACCACAATAGCCAAAAACACAAGCAATTTCCCAGTAGCAAAAGTAAGCGATCGTAACAAACAAGCAAAAGATATATAATTTTTGACTAACCTTGATTTTCTTCCTCAGATGACAGTCCTATAACATCAGGTTATACATACACTTTTGTTTTGTTCGAAAATGTGCATATTTAGAGCTGAAATCAATGGTTACACATTGTGCTAACTTAGCTACTTTTTCCCCACTACGTCCGGATTTTTCCTGACACTTTTTCTGACACACATATTCTGACCAAATAGCTATTCATAAACATAACTAAAAAATACATGTTATATAGGAAATCAAAGATCCATTAGTTCTTAATGAAATCGCAGTGTTAGAATTCTAAAAATAACTTCATTACGATATGCAGCTTCGGTATAGCTAGAGTACCCAAACGTTGGGCGCCCACGACTAGTTCACATGTACGACAGATATATGAAATAGCATCATAAAATGTTTCTTACTTTTGCTGATCTTTCATCAGAATGTTGGACAAGGTGTCCTTTGTCTAGAACAATCGTTGTTTGGATTTAGAACGGCAACTTTCCCTCTTGATTTAGCACGCGCACTAGCCAAGTGGCACGGATCTATCCATCGTCAACAAAGTCAGAGAACGGAACACTGCAAAACTCCCGAAAAAAATTCCATAATCTGATGAAACCATATTGAAAAAACATACTTTACGATGATATGGTCACATGTATCAAATAAAATCAAAGCCGGAGATAGTAGTCGTCCATAACGGCAGCTAAACAGAAGGCAATCCCACTGTCCACCTCGCGCTCCCAAGAGTACCGGAAATGAGGGACACGTCATACAAAGAGCTTGTATTCCAATTCAGACCAAGATAAACACTAAATGTCTTCTCTCACAGCCTCTTGACATCCAGGGGAAGGTCTATGAAGTGCACGTAAACTCTTACGTATCATGCCCATGTATAGGCAGGAAGAAGAACAGAGCCTCGATTTCAGACTTTCCACTTCCTGGTCAGGAAGTTTGTGCCAAATGAGTTCTGTTTGACTCACAGATATAATTCAAACGGTTTTAGAAACTAGTGTTTTCTATCCAATAGTACTAATAATATGCATATTGTACGAGCAAGAATTGAGTACGAGGCCGTTTGAAATGGGCACCTTTAATCAGAGCTACTCAATACTGCCCCTGCAGCCATAAAAAGTTAAAGATAGTGAGAAGTGTTTCCAGTTCAGAGATTTTTGTAGTTCGTTCCAGTCATTGGCAGCAGAGAACTGGAAGGAGAGGCGGCCAAAAGAGGAATTGGCTTTGGGGGTGACCAGAGAGATATACCTGCTGGAGCGTGTGTTACAGGTGGGTGCTGCTATGGTGACCAGCGAGCTGGGATAAGGGGGGAATTTGCCTAGCAGGGTCTTGTAGATGACCTGGAGCCAGTGGGTTTGGCGACGAGTATGAAGCGAGGGCCAGCCAACGAGAGCGTACAGGTCGCAGTGGTGGGTAGTGAATGGGGCTTTGGTGACAAAACGGATGGCACTGTGATAAACTGCATCCAATTTATTGAGTAGGGTATTGGAGGCTATTTTGTGAATGACATCGCCAAATTCAAGGATTGGTAGGATGGTCAGTTTTACGAGGGTATGTTTGGCAGCATGAGTGAAGGATGCTTGGTTGCGAAATAGGAAGCCAATTCTAGATGTAACTTTGGATTGGAGATGTTTGATGTGAGTCTGGAAGGAGAGTTTACAGTCTAACCAGACACCTAGGTATTTGTAGTTGTCCACATATTCTAATACAGAACCGTCCAGAGTAGTGATGCTGGACGGGCGGGCAGGTGTAGGCAGTGATCGGTTGAAGAGCATGCATTTCGTTTTACTTGTATTTAAGAGCAGTTGGAGGCCACGGAAGGAGAGTTGTATGGCATTGAAGCTCGTCTGAAGGGTTGTTAACAGTGTCCAAAGAAGGGCCAGAAGTATACAGGATGGTGTCGTCTGCGTAGAGGTGGATGAGAGACTCACCAGTAGCAAGAGTGACATCATTGATGTATACAGAGAAGAGTCTGCCCAAGAATTGAACCCTGTGGCACCCCCATAGAGACTGCCAGATGCCCGGACAACAGGCCCTCCGATTTGACACACTGAACTCTATCAGAGAAGTAGTTGGTGAACCAGGTGAGGCAATCATTTGAGAAACCAAGGCTATCGAGTCTGCCGATGAGGATGTGGTGATTGAGTCGAAAGCCTTGGCCAGGTCAATGAATACAGCTTCACAGTATTGTTTCTTATTGATGGCGGTTAAGATATCGTTTAGGACCTTGAGTGTGGCTGAGGTGCCCCCATGACCAGCTCTGAAATCAGAATGCATAGCGGAGAAGGTGCGGTGGGGTTCGAAATGGTCGGTAATCTGTTTGTTGACTTGGCTTTCGAAGACCTTAGAAAGGCAGCGTAAGATAGATATAGGTCTGTAGCAGTTTGGGTCAAGAGTGTCCCCCCCTTTCAAGAGGGGGATGACCAGAGCTGCTTTCCAATCTTTGGGAATCTTAGATGACATGAAAGAGGTTGAACAGCCTAGTAATAGGGGTTGCAACAATTTCAGCAGATAATTTTAGAAAAAAAGGGTCCAGATTGTCTAGCCCAGCTGATTTGTAGGGGTTCAGATTTTTCAGCTCTTTCAGAACATCAGCTGACAGAATTTGGAAGAAGGAGAAATGGGGAAGGCTTGGGCGAGTTGCTATGGGGGGTGCAGTGCTGTTGACCGGGGTAGTCAGGTGGAAAGCATGGCCAGCCATAGAAAAGTGCTTATTGAAATTCTCAATTATAGTGGGTTTATCGGTGATGACAGAGTTTTCTGTCCTCGGTGCAGTGGGCAGCTGGGAGGAGGTGCTCTTATTCTCCATGGACTTTAGTGTCACAGAACTTTGAGTTTGTGTTGCAGGAAGCAAATTTCTCCTTGAAAAAGTTAGCCTTGGCTTTTCTAACTGCCTGTGTATATTGGCTTCTAACTTCCCTGAAACGTTACATATCACGCGGGCTGTTCGATGCTAATGCAGAACACCAAATCATTTTTTTGTGTTGGTTAAACTTCTTATGGCTATGATCTCGTTAACGGGATCGATATGACAACAGCCAGTGAAAGTGCAGGGCGCCAAATTTCAAAACAACAAATCTCATAATTAAATTCCTCAGACATACAAGTATTTTACACAATTTTAAAGATAGACTTGTTAATCCACTTTACGACGAAAGCACAACATATCATTATGTTAGGTCAGCACCTATTCACAGAAAAACACAGCCATTTTTTCAGCCAAAGAGAGGATTCATAAAAAGCCGAAATAGAGATACAATTAATCACTAACCTTGGATGATCTTCATCAGATGACACTCATAGGACTTAATGTTACACAATACATGTATGTTTTGTTCGATAAAGTTCATATTTATTTCCAAAAATCTGTTTACATTGGCGCGTTGCGTTCAGTAATGTTTTGCTTCCAAAACATCCAGTGATTTTGCAGAGAGCCACATCAACTTACATAAATATTCATCATAAATGTTGATGAAAATACAAGTGTTATGCATGGAACTTTAGATCGACTTCTCCTTAATGCAACCGCTGTGTCAGATTTCAAAAAAACTTTACGGAGAAAGCACACCATGCTATAATCTGAGTACAGCGCTCAGAGCCCAAAACAACCATAAAGATATTCGCCATGTTGTGGAGAACAGATGTCAGAATAGCATTATAGATATTCACTTACCTTTGATCTTCATCAGAATGCACTTCCAGGAATCCCAGTTCCACAATAAATGTTTGATTTGTTCCATAAAGTCCATCATTTATGTCCAAATACCTCCTTTTTGTTTGCGCGTTCAGCACACAATCCAAACTCACGACGCGCTGGCAGGTCCAGGCAAAAGTTCAGACAAAGTCATATTACAGTTTGTAAATCTACAATAATGTTCCAACCGGAGAATGCCTTACTCTGCAGAAAAGCAATGGAACAAAGCTAACTCTCACGTGAGCGCGCTCGAGGCACTGTGCCAGACCCCTGACTCATTCAGCCCTCATTCCCCCCTCCTTTACAGTAGAAGCATCAAACAAGGTTCTAAAGACTTTTGACATCTAGTGGAAGCCTTAGGAAGTGCAAAATGACCAATATCCCACTGTATCTCTGATAGGCAATGAGTTGAAAACCTACAAACCTCAGATTTCCCACTTCCTGGTTGAATAATAATAATATGCATATATTCACAACTGGGCATGAGTAGCAGGCAGTTTACTCTTGGCACCTTATTCATCCAAGCTACTCAATACCTCCCCCAGCCATAAGAAGTTAACCTTTCACGAGTATCTACCCCGGATCCGGGATCACCCCCCCCCCCCCCCCCACACTGATTAGCATCGCTAGCATAGCGTCACAATTAAATATTAGCATCTAAATATCATTAAATCACAAGTCCAAGACACCTAATGAAAGATACAGATCCTGTGAATAAAGCCACCATTTCAGATTTTTTAAATGTTTTACAGGGAAGACACAATATGTAAATGTATTAGCTAAACACGTTAGCAAAAATCACCATTTTTCTTGTCCACCATTTTCTCTCAACATCAGTAGCTATCACCAATTCGGCTAAACTAAGATATTGATAGCCACTAACCAAGAAAAAACCTCATCAGATGACAGTCTGATAACATATTTATGGTATAGGATAGGTTTTGTTAGAAAAATTTGCATATTTCAGGTATAAATCATAGTTTGCCATTGCAGCCAGCATCACAAATCTCACCACAGCTCCTAGAATTACTAGAGACAGCAACTTGTATTACCAATTTACTCATCATAAAACATTTCTTAAAAATACACAGCACATAGCAATGGACAGACACAGATCTTGTGAATTCAGACAACATTTCAGATTTTCTAAGTGTTTTACGGCGAAAACACAATAAATCATTATATTAGCATATCACATACGCAAACGTTACCCGAGCACTGATTCTAGCCAAAGAGAGCGATATCATATCATCGCCAAAATATATAAATTTTTTCACTAACCTTCTCAGAATTCTTCAGATGACACTCCTGTAACATCATATTACAACATACATATACAGTTTGTTCGAAAATGTGCATATTTAGCCACCAAAATCATGGTTAGACAATGACAAAAGTTGCCCAGCTGGTCAGACAATGTCGTGCGCCATATTAGACAGTGATCTAGTCGTATACATAAATACTCATAAACGTGACTAAAAAATATAGGGTGGACAGCGATTGATAGACAATTTAATTCTTAATACAATCGCTGATTTACATTTTTTAAATTATCCTTACTTTTCAATACAGTTTGCGCCAAGCGAAGCTACGTCTAAAAAGATGGCGTCATAAGCCATTAACATTTTTCGACAAACACGATTTATCATAATAAATTGTTCCTACTTTGAGCTGTTCTTCCATCAGAATCTTGTGCAAAGAATCCTTTCTTGGGTCTAATCTTCTTTTGGTCGAAAGATGTCCACTTGTCCGTCGAAATGCCCACTAACGTACGACCGGGACCCCGAAATGTGCCCAGCGCGTCAAAGTGCACAACAAAGCAATGCCGCAAAATCGCACTAAAAGGATATAAATTGCTATACAACGGTTCAAATTAACTACCTTATGATGCTGTTAACACCTATAACGGGTAAAAACATGACAGGAGAAATATTACTGCCTACACTAATGTTTGGAAAAAGAGCAGCGCGGTGTCCAACGCGCATCCGGTGCAGCTGGAAAAGAGTTCCTACCTACAGGATTTTTTCATTTATAGTGGCTGTGATTGCGCAATCGATACCATTCAAATCATCATCACGTAAAGGCATCCAGGGGAAGACGTAAGCAGTGTCCGTATCCTGATAGCGTTCACAGTCGCCTTTAAACTGACTCCAGATCAGGGGCCAAAATGTGTGAAATCTGACTCCATGTCAGGGAAATTGCTGTAGAATGAGTTCTGTTCCACTCAGAGACAAAATTCCAACGCCTATAGAAACTAGAGTGTTTTCTATCCAATAATAGTAATAATATGCATATTGTACGAGCAAGAATTTAGTAGGAAGCCGTTTAGTCTAATGCAATTATGCTAATGAGAAAACAGCACCCCCTGTAGTCGCAAGAAGTTAAGGGCAGTCAGTTCTGGAGAGAACCAAGGGCTATATCTGTTCCTAGTTCTAACTTTCTTGAATGGGGCATGCTTATTTAAGATGGTGAGGAAGTCATTTTTTAAAAATCACCAGGCATCCTCTACTGATGGGATGAGGTCAATATCCTTCCAGGATACCCGGGCCTAGTCAATTTAGAAAGGCCTGCTCGCTGAAGTGTTTCAGGGAACGTTTGACAGTGATGAGTGGAGGTTGTTTGACCGCTGACCCATTACGGATGCAGGCAATAAGGCAGTGATCACTGAGATCTTGGTTGAAAACAGCAGAGGTGTATTTAGAGGGCAAGTTGGTTAGGATGATATCTATGAGGCTGCCCAAGTTTACGGCTTTGGGGTGGTACCTGTTAGGTTCATTGATAATTTGTGTGAGATTGAGGACAACAAGCTTAGATTGTAGGATGGTTGGGGTGTTATCCTCTAACGCCTACCAAACCCGGATCCGGGAGCCCCCCCATCACAAAAGCTGACTAGCATAGCCTAGCCTAAAGCCACAGGGATATCATATAAAATGATCATGAAATCACAAGTCCAAGACACCAAATGAAAGATACAGATCTTGTGAATAAAGCCATCATTTCTGATTTTTTTAAATGTTTTACAGGGAAGACAAAATATGTAAATCTATTAGCTAACCACGTTAGCAAAAGACAACTTTTTTTTTTTACTCCACCATTTTCTTACTGCATCAGTAGCTATCACAAATTCGGCCAAATAAAGATATAAATAGCCACTAACCAAGAAACAACCTCATCAGATGACAGTCTGATAACATATTTATTGTATAGCATATGTTTTGTTAGAAAAATGTGCATATTTCAGATATAAATCATAGTTTACCATTGCAGCCACCATCACAAATCGACTAGAATAACTACAGAGAGCAACGTGTATTACTTAATTACTCATCATAAAACATTTCTTAAAAATACACAGCGTACAGCAATTGAAAGACACAGATCTTGTGAATCCAGACAATATTTCAGATGTTCTAAGTGTTTTACAGCGAAAACACAATATAACGTTATATTAGCTTAGCACAGTAGCAAACCAAACAACAGCATTGATTCCAGCCAAACATAGCGATAACGTATTCGCCACCAAAATAATTTTTTCACTAACCTTCTCAGAATTCTTCAGATGACAGTCCTGTAACATCATATTACACAATGCATATAGAGTTTGTTCGAAAATGTCCATATTTAGCGGCACAAATAGTGCTTATACAATGAGAAGTTGCCAAGCTCCCCAGAAAATTTTGGGCGCCATCTTGGAGAGTCACCTAGTCTAATCAATAAATAATCATAAACTTGACTACAAAATACAGGGTGGACAGCAATTGAAAGACAAATTAGTTCTTAATGCAATCGCTGAATTACATTTTTAAAATTAACCTTACTGCGCAATACAGGCTGCGATAACACAATGCTACACTGCAGGAAACGGCGTCTTATGCATTTGACATTTTTCAACAGAACAATGAATTATCAGCATAAATAGTTCTTACTTTTAGATGAACTCTCATCAGATTCTTGGGAAAGGTGTCCATTGTCAAAAAGAATCGTTGATAGGTTGGAGAACGTCCTCTTCAGAGTTCCAACTAGCAGTAAACATTAGCACGAAAGAGAGAGAGACCCACATTCCTACAGCGCCAAGGAAATAAATACCCGAAAATCGCAATATACTGACAAACTGATTCGGTTCAAAATAACAACATTACGATGTCCTCAACACCTATATCGGATAAAAACACAGCCGGAAATGTCTACGATCTATAACCCATGGTTCCAAAATAACGTCCCGAGCTCCTCACTGTGCCCGAGCGAAGGTGAAAAGAATGTGCCACCTCGTTCCTAATCAATTTATTAACTTTCTGAACTACGTAGAGACGCCATTTCAAGACTCCCTATTCGCTAACAACCAGGGGAAGGCGTATGCAGTGCATCTCAACCAATAGAAGACAGTCAGGGTTATCCACAGGTCTGGGGACAGCAAGCAGATTTCACCATTTTCAAATCCTCATAGGAGAATTGCTCTAAGTCTAGTTCTGTTTCACTTACAGACATAATTCAAACGGTTACTAGAGAGTGTTTTCTATCCAATAGTAATAATAATATGCATATTGTACGAGCAAGAATTGAGTACGAGGCAGTTTAATTTGGAGACGAATTTGTGCTATGTCGAAATGGCACTCCCCTAGTGGCAAGAAGTTTTAAGCATGTCCCAGTTTAGGTCACTTAGCAGCACGAGCTCTGAAGATAGATCGGTGGCAATCAGTTCACATATGGTGTCCAGAGCACAACTTGGGGCAGAGGGTGGTCTATAGCAGGTGGCAACGGTGAGAGACTTGTTTTTAGAGGTGGATTTTTAAAGTAGAAGTTAAAAAAATGTGGGTACAGACCTGGATAGTAGGACAGAACTCTGCAGGCGATCTCTGCAGTAGATTGCAACACCGACCCCTTTGGCCGTTCTATCTTGTCTGAAAGATTTGTAGTTAGGGATGGAGATTTCCGAGTTTTTGGTGGTCTTCCTAAACCAGGATTCAGACACGGCTAGGACATCCGGGTTGGCAGAGTGTTTAATTCACTGCTTTAGCACAAACTTAGGGAGAAGGCTTTGAACGTTAACATGCATGAAACCAAGGCTATTACGGTTACAGAAGTCATCAAAAGAGAGCGCCTGGGGAATAGGAGTGGAGCTAGGCACTGCAGGGCCTGGATTGGCACTGCAGGGCCAGTGAACTGGCTAGCTTCTGTTGTGGATTTCAGATTTCAGACCCCAAAATAGGGCTATGTTCTGTATAACTCCCCCTACCTTGTCACAACACAACTGATTGGCTCAAACGCATTAATTCCACAAACTTTTAACTAGGCACACCTTTTTAATTTAAATGCATTCCAGGTGACTACTGTGCCTCATGAAGCTGGTTGAGAGAATGCCAAGAGTGTGCAAAGCTGTCAAGGCAAATGGCTACATTGAAGAATCAAAAAATATATTTTTTGATTTGTTTAACACTTTTGGTTACTACTTGAATCCATATGTGATATTTCATAGTTTTTTATGTCTTCACTGTTATTCTACAATGTAGACAATGGTAAAAATAAAGAAAAGACCTTGAATGATTAGGTGTGTAGAAAGTTGACTGGTACTTTATTTAATTGTTTCCAATTTCACAAAATGTTTGTTACATGTAATCTTTTGTTTCAACTATAATCCCTGATAAGCATCATCAACAGAAGGAACATATTGGGTGTGCGCCAGCTCATGCTTTTTATTAGACCATTATAAATGCTTCACCAGAAGCCTGACCTAAATGTACTGGAGAAACCATAACCTTGTTCTTAACCTTATCTTGTTCATCTCTGTCTTCACTCAACCCTCACTGTTACCCTATAATGTTATAATTAGTACAATGCTATCGGAAAATACATTATGTTAATTATACAACCTCCATCCATATCTTTTGTTCTAGGTTACATTTGTCTTCTCCTTGATGAAGTTAGCCCCGCTGAAGTTCAACAACACCTTTCAGTATCCTTGGTGGGGTTCCGCTGTTGGCTGGTGGTTCACTCTCTCCTCCACCCTCATGGTTCCTCTATGGATGGTGTACATCGTGAGCGTCACTCCTGGTACACTGCGACAGGTAAAAAGGGACATAATTTTTTATGTTTCTGTAGAGTTTCACATTGCTTGACTTGGGCAGGAGCTCTCCGGAGCTGAGTACCGGCAACTAAAATGTTTAACAGCTTGAGCTCCTGTTCCTCTTTTACAATATTAGCTAAAAAGTATTGTGGAGCTCATGCACCTAAATATAAACAGTACCGACACCAAACATGAGTACCGGCATTTGTCTCAGCCCAAGTCAAGCACTAGAGTTTCAAAACAGAAAAGCATCTCAAAGTGGTCCATAAGCAAAAAAAAATCAAGCAATATATCATAGGTAGCCTAGCTATAGCTAGTTACGTAGGTTGACGATAGAGGCTAAATCTTTGAGGACATCCTCCAAAGATGGAGCAATGGTCATGAGAGGACATGGTTAATTTCTCACTATCAATTCCAAACTTCAGATCTTTTAAAAGTTGTCAGGTATCACTTGTGGTGTTATCGCTAGTTATGTCTCTATTTATCGAATGATCAGATCCATTACCCAAACCCCATTTCCTCCCCAATATACACTTATGTTGTTTCTTCTACCAACTAAGAAAATAAGACAAACAATCAACGTTCTGCAAACATCACCAGTTATTGTATGTCTCATTTCTTTGGTGGTCTATCTTTGAAATGCTCCTCTGTCCTCTATTGATTCTTTAGAGACTGTCCATCCTCACCACGCCGTCACAGGATCTCCCCATGACCAAGGCCCAGAAGAATTCCCACCTGACCAAGCAGTCAGAGCAGGACAGACCCCTGGGGGACATGGAGATACCAGCCTGGGGCCACAACCTCCTAGACAGAGACACTGGCCCCCTGTAGAGACACTGTCCCCCTCTCTCAGCCACCTTCCCTATAGAACTTGAAATAAGCAGGTCCTGACATAAACAATACAAATACTTCCTGTTGTGTAACAGAGACTTATGTGACCCTTCGCTTGGTCTGAGTGGCTTAGAAAAGTATAGTACAGAATATAATCCACCCCATGCCTTTTTCTTGGGAGGGCGATGTGGGCAAGTGTTTCCAAAACACACACTATTTCCTGTATGTAGTGCTGATGAGACGTAGAAACACTGGTTCTGGGAAGTCTTGGTGTGAAAAAAGAGATGTGATCATTCTGTTTGGCCCAGAAAACCCTACCTAGAATTAATAGAATTACAGGTCAATCTTGCTGACTCATGTCAGAATGAGGAGAAAACGTATTGAGTAAGGTCCGGCACAAAATATGGACCTTTGCAGTTGTCCTTTAATTAACCAGGACTGTGGTCATGACAGAGTAATGGATGAATGGATCAAACACCTGTCACACAACATGGTGGAAACAAAAACATGACATTCCTACTATTAGTCCCGGTTGGTTAAGTGAGTCAGTATATACAGGTGAACAAACTATTTTTTTAAAGATACATTTTATCTTTGATTTGGGTGGGTTTAATAATCTTATATTGTTTTTTTCTACTTACTACTATGTCATTTCTTAAGACTTTGTGAAGTATGACATTTGTGAAAATGTATTGATGGTTAACGAGAAGGGATTGTATTGATGCTTATATAGTAGAAACACTGTAAAACACTGTGGTAGGATTTGATGCCAATATCAATAAAATCATTAAACCTTATGTCATTTTTCCACCCTTATTCTTTGGAGTACTGTAAATAAAAAGTGTAATTCGCTGCAGAAATCTCTTCCGATATTCAGACATTAATCTAAGACCTGAGCCCGTATTCATAAAGCGTCCTAGAGTAGAAGTGCTGATCTAGGATCATAGAAAAGGTTAAACTGAACCTAGATAAGCACTCCTACTCTGAGGTGATTGAACAGAGACATCGTCATTCCACTGACTGTAAATACGTTTTCCCCAGAGGGTACAGACAGTGTTCCATAGCCGAGCTGAAGACTAATACAGAAGCAATGCCCTTCTATGAGTTACAGATAAGACCAGTAGTTAACCTGTTGAGGCTGGGGGCGCTGTTGTCACTATTTATGCTAATCGTGTAATTTTTGAAACGGCTTCCCACAAAATTCTTGATCGTACAATATGCATATTATTATTATTATTGGATAGAAAACAGTCTATAGTTTCTATAGGAGTTGAAATTTTGTCTCTAAGTGGAACAGAACCCATTCTACAGCAATTTCCCTGACATGGAGTCAGATTTCAGAAATGTTGGCCCCTGATCTGGAGTCAGTTAAAAGGCCACTGTTATTGCTATGAGTATACGGACACTGCTTACGTCTTCCCCTGGATGCCTTTACGTGATGACGATTTGAATGGGGTCGATTGCGCGTTCACAGGCACTATAAATTAAAAAACCCTGTAGCTAGCAACTCTTTTCTTGGTGCGTCATGCGCGTGGAGGACACCGACCCGCACCTGTTCCAAGCATTAGTGTTGGGAGTAATCTTTCTCCGGTCATGTTAAGACTCGTTATAGGAGTTAAAAACATCATAAGGTAGTTAATTTAAAGCGTTTTATAGCAATTTATATCCGTTTAGTGCGATTTTGGGACATTTATTTCTGAAACGCTGTGAATCGCTGGGCACGCTTCCAGTTCATCCCGAACGCAGTTGGCATTTCCACATGGCAAGAGGACAGCTTTCCACCAAAAGACGATTAGACCCAAGAAAGGATCCTTTGCCCAAGATACTGATGGAAGAACAGCTCAAAGTAGGACATTTTTATTATGATAAATCGTGTTTCTGTCGAAAAATGTTAGTGGCTTAGGACGCCATGTTTTTTGACGTAGCTTCGCTTGGCGCAAACTGTATTGAAAAGTAAGGATAATTTAAAAAATGTAAATCCGCGATTGTATTAAGAATTAAATTGTCTATCAATCGCTGTCCACCCTATATTTTTTAGTCACGTTTATGAGTATTTATGTATAAGAGTAGATTACTGTCTAATATGGCGCACCAACATTTTCTCACCAGCTGGGCTACTTTTGTCATTGTGTAACGATGATTTTGGTGGCTAAATATGCACATTTTCGAACAAACTGTATATGCATGTTGTAATGTGATGTTACAGGGGTGTCATCTGAAGAATTCTGAGAAGGTTAGTGAAAAAATAATATATTTTGGCGATGTTTACGTTATCGTTATCGCTCACTTTGGCTAGAATTAATGCTGGGGTAATGTTTGCACATGTGCTATGCTAATATAACGATTTATTGTGTTTTCGCTGTAAGACACTTAGAAAATCTGAAATATTGTCTGTATTCACAGGATCTGTGTCTTTCGATTAGTGTATGCTGTGTATTTTTACGAAATGTTTGATGATTAGTAAGTAGGTAAACACGTTGCTCTATGTAGTTATTCTAGTCCATTTGTGACGGTGGGTGCAATTGTAACCTATGCCATCTACCTGAAATATGCACATTTTTCTAACAAAACCTATCCCATACCATAAATATGTTATCAGACTGTCATCTGATGAGTTCTTTTCTTGGTTAGGGGCTATAAATATCTTAGTTTAGCCGAATTAGTGATAGCTACTGTTGTTGGTGGACAAATAAAAGATGGTGGATTATGCTAATGTATTTTTAGCTAATAGATTTACATCTTTACATATTGTGTCTTCCCTGTAAAACATTTTAAAAATCGGACATGTTGGCTGGATTCACAAGATCTGTGTCTTTCATTAGCTGTATTGGACTTTAATGTGTGAAAGTTAAATATTTTAAAAATATATTTTTTTTTGAATTTCGCGGCTCTGCCTTTTCAGTGGGGGTGGGGGGGAGTGCCGCTAGCGGCACCCTCATCCTAGACAGGTTAACAGCAGTTATCATTTGTTCAGGCTAAACCAACACAGAGCACACCCCACCCGCAATTGTGTCTGAGGTGAATTTAGCCTGATATGAAAAATGAATACTCGTAGCTTTAGACAGTACAATATACAATATCTATGTTCATCCTTTAATGATGTACTGTGGTCTGTATTACAGTGTACAAATGGCTCTGATGATTGCTGACCAAAGGTGGCAGCTCCAGCTCTACTATCCCTGATGACAGTTTGTGTTTTATCATTCATAGATACCATTATGACCCTCAATGTAGCAGGTTAGGGTGATAATAGTGTTTCAATATTTTGATATATTATTGCTGTTCTTGTGATAATATTACACAATTCCCCAGCTGCACATGATGTATTCCACTAGTATTTGACATTGAGGTCCAGTGATTGGTTGTGTCACTCCACATGTCAGGCTATCATCCTTACTGCTTCAGCAAGTTGTAATACTAGTTCTAACAGATGTTAGACTCTGGTTCTAAACTCCACTGAGTTTAAAGACTAGCGGCTCTATTCAATCTGTAAATCTGAAGCGTTACAGATTATGCGATAGAAATCTAAAGGTAATTTCCGATTGGACCGACATATACAGCGTTTACGGTGAATACCGTCTCCACTAAAGCGGGAACATTGCCTTTAAATCTCAATCACTCTGCAAAGATGAATTTATGCAACACAGATTGAATCGAGCCCTGGGTCATTAAGGTTTTCTGGACGAAGAAGTTGAATTAGAATTAATGAATTCACACAACATATCTCTCAGAATCTCCATTGAGAATGCCTTTTAGTCCTGGGTTAGGCTAAATATGTGTCTGGGAAACTGGCCCATTATCTCCTACCTTTTTAATACTGATTTGAAATTTCAAAGAGTAGACAATTCAGGGAGATACTGACAAGGTTTAATGCCTCAGTCATCTTAACATAAAGAAGCATTTGAAAGGGTCCCTTGTTGCCCTGTTATGTTATTGCATTACAGTAAATAAAGAAGAACAGAACAAAACTGATATCCATCAGATAATTCCTGGGCTTCAATACCTCTTTTGCCAATTGGCCTGGACCCTTTGCTGCCGACACGGAGCCCCGTCAATCCATCTCAACTGATCTGCCGATGTAACCGTCCGAGGGGGTTTAAATAGGCTCTCCCGTTGCGACGTCCCCTTGAGGCCCGGCCTGCTTGCTGTCTGAAACGCCGTGCCACCAGTTTGCCTAGCTACTCACTGGACCCTATGATCACTTGACTACACATGCCTCTCCCTAACATCAATATGCCTTGTCAATTGCTGTTTTGGTGATTATTTCACTGTAGAGCCTTCAGCCCTGCTCAATATGCCTTAGCTAGCCCTTATGTTCCAACCCCCACACATGCAGTGACCTCACCTGACTTAAATGGTGCCTCTAGAGACAAAACCTCTCTCATCGTCACTCAATGCCTAGGCTTACCTCCAATGTACTCACATCCTACCATACCCTTGTCTGTACATTATGCCTTGAATCTATTCTTCCGCACCCAGAAACCTGCTCCTTTTACTCTCTGTTCCGAACGCATCAGTTCTTTCAGCCTTTAGCCGCACTCTTATCCTACTCCTCCTCTGTACCTCTGGTGATGTAGAGGTTAACCCAGGCCCTGCAGCCCCCAGCATCACTCCCATTCCCCGGGTGCTCTCATTTGTTGACTTCTGTACCCCTAAAAGCATTGGTTTCATGCATGTTAACATTAGAAGCCTCCTCCCTAAGTTTGTTTTATTCACTGCTTTAGCACACTCCGCCAACCCGGATGTCCTAGCCGTGTCTGAATCCACCAAAAATCCTGAAATTTCCATCCCTAACTATAAAATTTTACGACAAGATAGAACTGCCAAAGGGGGCAGAGTTGAAATCTACTGCAGAGATAGCTTGCAGAGTTTTGTCATACTATCCAGCCAATTCGAGCTTCTACTTTAAAAATCCACCTTTCCAGAAACAAGTCACTCACCGTTGCTGCTTGCTATAGACCCCCTTCAGCCCCCAGCTGTGCCCATGAGACCATATGTGAATTGAACGCCCCAAATCTATCTTCATAGAAGATGTTAGGTGACCTAAACTGCTTAACACCCCGGCCATCCTACAACTTAAACTAGATGCCCTCAATCTCTCACAAATGATCAAGGAACCTACCAGGTACAACCCTGAATCCGTAACCATGGCCACCCTCTTAGATATCATCCTGACTAACTTGTTGTTGCCCTCCTACGGCCTCCTCCACATCTCCTGATGTACTGGCCTGTCTCCTGGTAGCGCCTGCATGCTCTGAACACTACGCTGACAGACACAGCAAACCTTTTTGCCACAGTTCGCGTTGATGTGCCATCGTGGATGAACTGCACTACCTGAGCCACTTGTGTGGGTTGTAGACTCCGTCTCATGCTACCACTAGAGTGAGAACACCGCCAGCATTCAAAAGTGACCAAAACATCAGCCAGGAAGCATAGGAACTGAGAAGTGGTCTGTGGTCACCACCTGCAGAATCACTCCTTTTTTGGGGGGTGTCTTGCTAATTGCCTATAATTTCCACCTTTTGTCTATTCCATTTGCACAACAGCATGTGAAATTTATTGTCAATCAGTGTTGCTTCCTAAGTGGACAGTTTGATTTCACAGAAGTGTGATTGACTTGGAGTTACATTGTGTTGTTTAAGTGTTCCCTTTATTTTTTTGAGCAGTGTATATCCCCCATCTACACACAAAACCACAAAATGAGAAAGTGCTAAAAAAATATTGGGAAATGTTTGACAATATATTGAAAATGAAATACACAAATATCTAATTACATGAGTAGTCACACCCATGTTAGAGTCAATACATGTTAGAATCACATTTGGCAGCGATTACAGCTGTGAGTCTTTCTGGGTAACTCTTTCTGGGTAATATGATTTAAATTGGTATTACGCACAAACTCAAGGTTTCTGTCTGGAGCCTTTTTCAAGAATGTGCTGGTTGAGGTTGACATATAGGGCCAGACAATTAGCCATAATATGTACAGTATATGCACAGTACATGCAGGCTTTTCCTTCTGTAAATTACAGTATATCACAAAAGTGAGTACACCCCTCACATTTTTGTAAATATTTGAGTATATCTTTTCATGTGACAACACTGAAGAAATGACACTTTGCTACAATGTAAAGTAGTGAGTGTACAGCTTGTATAACAGTGTACATTTGCTGTCCCCTCAAAATAACTCAACACACAGCTATTAATGTCTAAACCGCTGGCAACAAAAGTGAGTACACCCCTAAGTGAAAATGTCCAAATTGGGCCCAATTAGCCATTTTCCTCCCCGGTGTCATGTGACTGGTTAGTGTTACAAGGTCTCAGGTGTGAATGGGGAGCAGGTGTGTTAAATTTGGTGTCATCGCTCTCACACTCCCTCATACTGACTGGTCACTGGAAGTTCAACATGGCACCTCATGGCAAAGAACTCTCTGAGGATCTGAAAAAAAGAATTGTTGCTCTACATAAAGATGGCCTGGGCTATATGAAGATTGCCAAGACCCTGAAACTGAGCTGCAGCACGGTGGCCAAGACCATACAGCGGTTGAACTGGACAAGTTCCACTCAGAACAGGCCTCGCCATGGTCGACCAAAGAAGTTGAGTGCAGGTGCTCAGCGTCATATCCAGAGGTTGTCTTTGGGAATTAGACGTATGAGTGCTGCCAGCATTGCTGCAGAGGTTGAAGGGGTGGGGGGTCAGCCTGTCAGTGCTCAGACCATACGCCGTACACTGCATCAAATTGGTCTGCATGGCTATCGTCCCAGAAGGAAGCCTCTTCTAAAGATGATGCACAAGAAAGCCGGCAAATAGTTTGCTGAAGACAAGCAGACTAAGGACATGGATTACTGGAACCATGTCCTGTGGTCTGATGAGACCAAGATAAACTTATTTGGTTCAGATGGTGTCAAGCGTGTGTGGCAGCAACCAGGTGAGGAGTACAAAGACAAGTGTGTCTTGCCTACAGTCAAGCATGGTGGTGGGAGTGCCATGGTCTGGGGCTGCATGAGTGCTGCCGGCACTGGGGAGCTACAGTTCATTGAGGGAACCATGAATGCCAACATGTACTGTGACATACTGAAGCAGAGCATGATCCCCTCCCTTCAGAGACTGGGCCGCAGGGCAGTATTCCAACACGATAATGACCCCAAACACACCTCCAAGACGACCACTGCCTTGCTAAAGAAGCTGAGGTTAAAGGTGATGGACTGGCCAAGCATGTCTCCAGACCTAACCCCTATTGAGCATCTGTGGGGCATCCTTAAACGGAAGGTGGAGGAGTGCAAGGTCTCTAACATCCACCAGCTCCATGATGTCATCATGGAGGAATGGAAGAGGACTCCAGTGGCAACCTGTGAAGCTCTGGTGAACTCCATGCCCAAGACTGTTAAGGCAGTGCTGGAAAATTATGGTGGCCACACAAAATATTGACACTTTGGGCCCAATTTGGACATTTTCACTTAGGGGTGTACTCACTTTTGTTGCCAGCGGTTTAGACCTTAATGGCTGTGTGTTGAGTTATTTTGAGGGGACAGCAAATTTACACTGTTAACCTGTTGGGGATGGGGGCGCTGTTTAGACTATTTATGCTAATGTGGCTAATTTTTTAAACGGCTTCCCACAAAATCCTTGATCGTACAATATGCATATTATTATTATTATTGGATAGAAAACAGTCTATAGTTTCTATAGGAGTTGAAATTTTGTCTCTAAGTGGAACAGAGCCCATTCTACAGCAATTTCCCTGACATGGAGTCAGATTTGAGAAACGTTGGCCACTTTTCTGAAGTCATTTAAACGGGCACTGTCGTTGCTATGACTATACGGACACTTCTTACGTCTTCCCCTGGATGCCTTTACGTGATGACGATTCCAACGGGCTCGATTGCTCGTTCACAGGCCCTACAAATGAAAAAAACCTTTAGCTAGCAAGTCTTTTCTTGCTGCGTAACGCGCGTGGAAGACACCGACCCTCTCCTGTTCCAAGCGTTAGTTTAGCCTGTTATATTTCTCCGGTCATCTTTTCACTCGTTATAGGAGTTACAAACATCACAAAGTAGTTAATTTAAAGCGTTTTATAGCAATTTATATCCGTTTAGTGCGATTTTGGGACATTTATTTTTGCAACGATGTGAAAAGTTGGTCACGCTTTTCAGTTCATCCCGAACGTAGTTGACATTTCCACATGGCAAGAGGACAGCTTTCCACCAAAAGACGATTTCTCCCAAGAAAGGATCCTTTGCCCAAGATACTGATGGAAGAACAGCTCAAGGTAGGACATTTTTATTATGATAAATCGTGTTTCTGTCGAAACATTTTAGTGGCTTAGGACGCCATGTTTTTTGACGTAGCTTCGCTTGGCGCAAACTGTATTGAAAAGTAAGGATAAATTAAAAAATGTAATAACGCAATTGTATTAAGAATTAAATTGTCTATCAATCCCTGTCCACCCTATATTTTTTAGTCACGTTTATGAGTATTTATGTATAAGAGTAGATCACTGTCTAAGTGGCGCAAGGACGTTTTCTTTACCAGCTTGTCTACATTTCACATTGTCTAACCATGATTTTGGTGGCTAAATATAAACATTTTCGATCAAACTGTATATGCATGTTGTAATGTGATGTTACAGGAGTGTCATCGGAAGAATTCTGAGAAGGTTAGTGAAAAAATTAATATCTTTTGGCGATGTTGACTTTTATCGCTCACTTTGGCTAGAATCAATGCTGGGCTGCTAATTGCTATGTGCTAAGCTAATATAACGATTTATTGTGTTTTCGCTGTAAGACACTTAGAAAATCTGAAATATTGTCTGTATTCACAGGATCTGTGTCTTTCGATTCGTGTATGCTGTGTATTTTTACGAAATGTTTGATGATTAGTAGTTAGGTAAACACGTTGCTCATTGTAATTATTCTAGTCCATTTGTGATGGTGGGTGCAATTGTAAACTATGCCATCTACCTGAAATATGCACTTTTTTCTAACAAAACCTATCCCATACCATAAATATGTTATCAGACTGTCATCTAATGAGTTTTTTTGTTGGTTAGAGGCTATAAATATCTTAGTTTAGCCGAATTGGTGATGGCTACTGGTGTTGGTGGACAAATAAAAGATGGTGGAATATGCTAATGTGTTTTTAGGTAATAGATGTACATCTTTACATATTGTGTCTTCCCTGTAAAACATTTTAAAAATCGGAAATGTTGACTGGATTCATAAGATCTGTGTCTTTCATTAGCTGTATTGGACTTTAATGTGTGAAAGTTAAATATTTTAAAAAAATATTTTTTTTGAATTTCGCGGCACTGGTTTTTCAGTGGGGGGGGGGGGGGGAGTGCCGCTAGCGGCACGCTGATCCTAGACAGGTTAAACAAGCTGTACACTCACTACTTTACATTGTAGCAAAGTGTCATTTCTTCAGTGTTGTCACATGAAAAGATATACTCAAATATTTACAGAAATGTGAGGGGTGTGATATACTGTATATTGCGCTATTGTATTTGTACAAGTCAATCAACCATGATTTTAATCTCTGCTTTACCAGTTTGAAACAATATCAGGATACATTTTAGATTGCTTGTTGGATGACTGGTCTGTTTCTGACCTGATTTAACAAAAATGAAAAGGGATTAAAGTAACAAGACATTTCATTCAAGTTATTTTTATTTTATTTTTTATTTTACCGTTATTTTACCAGGTAAGTTGACTGAGAACACATTCTCATTTGCAGCAACGACCTGGGGAATAGTTACAGGGGAGAGGAGGGGGATGAATGAGCCAATTGTAAACTGGGGATTATTAGGTGACCATGATGTTTTGAGGGCCAGATTGGGAATTTAGCCAGGACACCGGGGTTAACACCCCTACTCTTACGATAAGTGCCATGGGATCTTTAATGACCTCAGAGAGTCAGGACACCGTTTAACGTCCCATCCGAAAGACGGCACCCTACACACAAGGCAGTGTCCCCAATCACTGCCCTGGGGCATTGGGATATTTTATTAGACTAGAGGAAAGAGTGCCTCCTACTGGCCCTCCAATACCACTTCCAGCAGCATCTGGTCTCCCATCCAGGGACTCACCAGGATCAACCCTGCTTAGCTTCAGAAGCAAGCCAGCAGTGGATGAAGCTTGGATTAAACATCAACAGTATTACACAGGCTCACACCAATTCATGAGCTATTACATGATAGAGTTAGTGACAGTCTTTCCTGTGACATGACACGTGCATTCAGGACAATTGTCCTGTCTTCCAACATTCACAAATGTCTGTCTTGTTGGAATGGCACCATAACCTATTAATCAGGGCTGTTGAATTTGAAAGGAGTCTAATCCACATCAAAAAGAAACACAGTTAAATGTTTTTTTATGTTTTAGGTTGAGAATGTGATTGGATATAATATATGTGTCAAGATCGTCGTAAGGATTGGACAAAGGTGCAGCGTGGTAGGTGTACATTTAGTTTTATTTAAATTAATACCGAACAAAAACAACAAAATACTGAACGAACGAAACGTGAAGATACTGGTGTGCACACAATCAACTATCTGTAGACAAGCTCCCACAAAACACAAAAGGGAAATGGCTGCCTAAATATGATCCCCAATCAGAGACAACGATAAACAGCTGTCTCTGATTGGGAAGTATCCCAGGCCAACATAAACCATTAATCACCTAGATGACCCACCCTAGTCACTATCACGCCCCAACCAACAGAGAAAATAAACAGCTCTCTATGGTCAGGGCGTGACAATATCTCACATATATTTCTCAGAAGAAGCCTTTTTTATCTCCATGTTTGTATGTAAAATCTCTTCCTCCTCCTATGCTTTTTACAACCTACACGGTGAATGTTTAAATTATGTTTTCAATATAGACAAGAAAAATACAATCAATCAATCAATCAAGTTTATTTTATATAGCCCTTCGTACATCAGCTAATATCTCGAAGTGCTGTACAGAGACCCAGCCTAAAACCCCAAACAGCTAGAATGTAGGTGTAGAAGCACGGTGGCTAGGAAAAACTCCCTAGAAAGGCCAAAACCTAGGAAGAAACCTAGAGAGGAACCAGGCTATGAGGGGTGGCCAGTCCTCTTCTGGCTGTGCCGGGAGGAGATTATAACAGAACTATGCCAAGATGTTCAAAAATGTTCATAAGTGACAAGCATGGTCAAATAATAATCATGAATAATTTTCAGTTGGCTTTTCATAGCCGATCATTAAGAGTTGAAAAACAACATGTCTGGGACAGGTGGCGGTTCCATAACCGCAGGCAGGACAGCTGAAACCGGAACAGCAGCAAGGCCAGGCGGACTGGGGACAGCAAGGAGCCACCACGCCCGGCAGTCCCGACGTATGGTCCCAGGGCTCATGTCCTCCGAGAGAAAGAAAGAGAGAAGTAGAAAATTAGAGAGAGCCAAGATTTTCAAAATGTTCATAAATGACAAGCATGGTCAAATAATAATCAGGAATAAATCTGTTGGCTTTTCATAGCCGATCATTAAGAGTTTAAAACAGCAGGTCTGGGACAGGTAAGGGTTCCGTAACCGCAGGCAGAACAGTTGAAACTGGAATAGCAGCAAGGCCAGGCGGACTGGGGACAGCAGGGAGTCGTCATGCCCGGTAGTCCTGACGTATGGTCCTAGGGCTCAGGTTCTCAGAGAGAGAGAAAGAAAGAGAGAACGAGAGAATTAGAGAAAGCATACTTAAATTCACACAGGACACTGGATAAGACAGGAGAAGTACTCCAGGTATAACCAACTGACCCTAGCCCCCCGACACAAACTACTGCAGCATAAATACTGGAGGCTGAGACAGGAGCGGTCAGGAGACACTGTAGCCCCATCCGAAAATACCCCCGGACAGGGCCAAATAGGAAGGATATAACCGCACCCACTTTGCCAAAGCACAGCCCCCGTACCACTGGAGGGATATCTTCAACCACCAACTTATAATCCTGAGACAAGGCCGAGTATAGCCAACAAAGGTCTCCACCACAGCACAAACCAAGGGGGGGCGCCAACCCAGACAGGAAGGTCACGTCAGTAACTCAACCCACTCAAGTGACGCACCCCTCCCAGGGACGGCATGAAAGAGCACCAGTAAGCCAGTGACTCAGCCCCTGTAATAGGGTTAGAGGCAGAGAATCCCAGTGGAGAGAGGGGAACCGGCCAGGCAGAGACAGCAAGGGCGGTTCGTTGCTCCAGAGCCTTTCCGTTCACCTTCACACTCCTGGGCCAGACTACACTCAATCATATGACCTACTGAAGAGATAAGTCTTCAGTAAAGACTTAAAGGTTGAGACCGAGTCTGCGTCTCTCACATGGGTAGGCAGACTGTTCCATAAAAATGGAGATCTATAGGAGAAAGCCCTGCCTCCCGCTGTTTGCTTAGAAATTCTAGGGACAATTAGGAGGTCTGCGTCTTGTGACCGTATCGTACGTATTGGTATGTACGGCAGGACCAACTCGGAAAGATAGGTAGGAGCAAGCCCATGTAACGCTTTATAGGTTAACAGTCAAACCTTGAAATCAGCCCTTGCCTTAACAGGAAGCCAGTGTAGGGAAGCTAGCACTGGAGTAATATGATCAAATTTCTTGGTTCTAGTCAGGATTCTAGCAGCCGTATTTAGCACTAACTGAAGTTTATTTAGTGCTTTATCCGGGTAGCCGGAAAGTAGAGCATTGCAGTAGTCTAACCTAGAAGTAACAAATGCATGGATGAATTTTTCTGCATCATTTTTGGACAGAAAATTTCTGATTTTTGCAATGTTACGTAGATGGAAAAAAGCTGTCCTTGAAACAGTCTTGATATGTTCGTCAAAAGAGAGATCAGGGTCAAGAGTAACGCCGAGGTTCTTCACAGTTTTATTTGAGACGATTTTACAACCATCAAGATGAATTGTCAGATTTAACAGAAGATCTCTTTGTTTCTTGGGACCTAGAACAAGCATCTCTGTTTTGTCCGAGTTTAAAAGTAGAAAGTTTTCAGCCATCCACTTCCTTATGTCTGAAACACAGGCTTCTAGCGAGGGCAATTTTGGGGCTTCACCATGTTTCATTGAAATGTACAGCTGTGTGTCATCCGCATAGCAGTGAAAGTTAACATTATGTTTTCGAATAACATCCCCAAGAGGTAAAATATATAGTGAAAACAATAGTGGTCCTAAAACAGAACCTTGAGGAACACCGAAATGCATAATTGATTTGTCAGAGGACAAACCATTCACAGAGACAAACTGATATCTTTCCGACAGGTAAGATCTAAACCAGGCCAGAACTGGTCCGTGTAGACCAATTTGGGTTTCCAGTCTCTCCAAAAGAATGTGGTGATCGATGGTGTCAAAGGCAGCACTAAAGTCTAGTAGCACGAGGACAGATGCAGAGCCTCGGTCTGACGCCATTAAAAGGTCATTTACCACCTTCACAAGTGCAGTCTCAGTGCTATGATGGGGTCTAAAACCAGACTGAAGCATTTCGTATACATTGTTTGTCTTCAGAAAGGCAGTGAGTTGCTGCGCAACAGCTTTTTCTAAAATTTTTGAGAGGAATGGAAGATTCGATATAGGCCGATGGTTTTTTATATTTTCCGGGTCAAGGTTTGGCTTTTTCAAGAGAGGCTTTATCACTGCCACTTTTAGTGAGTTTGGTACACATCCGGTGGATAGAGAGCTGTTTATTATGTTCAACATAGGAGGGCCAAGCACAGGAAGCAGCTCTTTCAGCAGTTTAGTAGGAATAGGATCCAGTATGCAGCTTGAAGGTTTAGAGGCCATGTTTATTTTCATCATTGTGTCAAGAGATATAGTACTAAAACACTTAAGTGTCTCTCCCGATCCCAGGCCCTGGCAGAGCTGTGCAGATCCAGGACAGCTAAGCCCTGGAGGAATACGCAGATTCAAAGAGGAGTCCGTAATTTGCTTTCTAATGGTCATGATCTTTTCCTCAAAGAAGTTCATGAATTTATTACTGCTGAAGTGAAAGCCATCCTCTCTATATATTGATAACCAGTTGTTCAGAGACACAAAGATTACTCCATGGTTATTTAAAAAATTACAAAGTTCTCATAGATGAGGAAAATAAACACAATTCAAGCCCGGTTATTGATTGTAACAATACAATACAAAATATAGCTTTTCTATAAATCTTCACATATAACTAATTGAACACAAGCACTATTTCTACATAGTGAAGATAAAAACTAAGTAAACAGAAGGCACAGTATGTGTGGATGGTGTGGTGTGTGTTTATTTTTATTTGTTATGTTTAGAAAGTTGAGTGAGTGAGTAATGAAATAGTTGCATATCCCAGAGCCAGTGTATTGCTGTGGGCCGGGTATGAGAGGGCTTTCAATATTGTTCAGATGATAGATATACTTTTATAATGAATTATACATCTTATTTATTTATTGTCCTATCATGGGGAACTACATTTTTTAAATAAATTATATCTAATTATTTATTATCCTATTTTAATGGTACGGTCCATGGCCCTATACCCTAGACACCCACATGAATGGCCCAGATACTAAGGAGAAGTCTTTAACTGTTTTATGTGCATGCTGTAAGCGGTCTGTATGCAGCCAAAATGAGGTCAGGGACCAAGAGCAGCACTGCCCCCTCAAGATTCTGAGCCTGCTTGGCAGGGTTGGTCCTGCAAAGCCAAAGCCCCATAAAGGGAGAGCATAATAAACAAGGAAATTCTCAAAGCTGCTAATGAGAACCTTGACGACCTTGTACCTAGCCGGTGGGGATTCCGGTGGGGTGCCCCCACCCAGGCAGTGGCAGTGCTGGCAACACTAGCTGCAGTAACCCATGGGGAGGGGGTCACACTCGGACATTCAGAGAGGGGGTATATTATTGTGGCCCTGGTGGCACGAAATCAAGTCGGACTGCATGGAGATGCTTGGGAACATGGTCAAAATGGATGACCGTATTGTGGGTGTTTCAGGAAGAAGGTGTACATTTGACCTCCATCATCTAGGATGTGACAATGGTAAATAAATCTCTACATTTATGCTCATTTTTTTGCGCGGTCTTGCAGGCCTTTTCATGCAGCTGCAACTGCAAGTACATTTGTAAATCATAACCCATCTTGAGTTGGGCTCTGGGATGGTGCAATTGTTGAGAGGGTGAGCTTATGGTTGTGTGGGGGTAAGGGCTGAATATGTGTGGGTGTATGTGTGTATCCCACAACTGTTGTGAAGAAAGAAGTAAGAGATGTTAGGGACAATAGAGGATGATTCACAGCAATATGTAATAAAAATCGAGGTGAGGGCGATGGAAATGCATTTGGCAATGGATCTGCTCCGGTTCGGTGGATGGCGCTGTGTGCACTTTTCGAAGGATGGATCCCAGTCGGTCCGGGGCTGTGCGATGCGGGGGGTCGGGGGTGGTCTGCCGGGCATTGGGATGACAACCCAACTCGAGATGGGGGCTTTTGGCGGGTGGAATAGTGGGGACCAATTGGAGGTTTGCTTAGTGGAGATGCAAATGTCATGGTACAACTATATAGACACTCAATCATTATGTTACTTTTTAATAGGACGTTTACAAACATATATTTTGATAAAAATAATTGAAAGGTGTGTCTCATTATGGTAAGTGGTGAAATAAGTATAGCCAGTTACAATTGTAATGGCTTAGCAGATAATAAGAAAAGACGATCAGTATTTACCTGGCTAAAAGAGAAGGATTATAATATCTACTGTTTACAGGAAACCCATTCGACAGTTTTAGATGAAGTTTTGTGGAAAAAGAACTGGGGGGGCGAAGTATATTTCTCCCATGGGCAAAGAAATTCAAAAGGGGTGATGGTTTTAATTAATAATAACTTTGATCCAAATGTGCAACTTGTCCAAACAGATCCTCAAGGTAGATGGATTATTTTAAATATGTTATTGGACAATAAACATATATGGCTTATTAACCTATACAGTCCGAATAATGATGATCCAAGCTTCTTTGACAATATATATAAGAATGTATCAACTCTACAAGCAACACTAGACTCTATTATTATAGTGGGAGATTTTAATACGGTCTTAAATACCTCTATGGACCGGAAAGGAAATCACACTACAAACTATCACCCTCAGGCACTTAAGGAAATCAAGAATGTCATGGATATATTGGAATTAGTGGATATATGGAGACTTAAATACCCTGACCTAGTAAGATATACATGGCGGAGGCTTAATCAAGCTAGTCGCCTTGACTACTTTCTTATATCATTCTCTCTGGCACCAAAAGTTAAAAAGTGTTTGATAGGGGACAGAATGCGGTCGGACCATCACATAATTGGCATATATATTACTCTTACAGAATTTCCACGTGGGCGAGGATATTGGAAATTTAATCAAAGCCTACTAGATGATAAATTGTTTAGAACTAGGACAGAAGAATTTATAACTGACTTTTTTAGACAACATAGGTACAGCAGATCCCCATATTGTATGGGACACTTTTAAGTGTGCCTTTAGAGGCCATGCAATTCAGTACTCATCTATAAAACAAAAGCAATTTCGATCAAAAGAGTCCATATTAACAAAGGAAATTGAAGGACTAACAGTACAGTTAGATAACAATAAAAACGGTACCATAGAGGCACAGAATAAGTTAGAGGAAAAACAAAAAGAAATGGAGGAACTTATTCAAGAAAGATACAGTGTAATATATTATAAAAATAAAGCGAACTGGATGGAATATGGGGAAAAATGCACCAAATTCTTTTTCAATCTTCAATATAGAAATGCAACCAAAAAAAACGTATTAAAACTTGTTACAAATGATGGAGTCACGCATGATTCACCAAATGATATTTTGAAAGAGGAAGTAAAGTACTTAAGAATATGTTTTCGTTTCAGGCTCCTCCATCTCCACTAACTGAAACTAATTGTATGGATTTTTTCCCTAATAATAATGTAAAATTAACATCTGTACAAAAAGACTCATGTGAAGGCCTAATTACAGAGGAGGAACTACTTGATGCAATTGGGGCCTTTAAGGATGGGAAAACTCCAGGACTGGATGGCATACCAGTGGAAGTATACAAACATTTTTTTGATATACTCAAAGGACCATTATTAGCTTGTTTTAACCACTCCTATATAAATTATAGATTATCAGACACGCAACAAGAAGGTGTGATATCATTATTACTGAAACAGGACCCAAGTGGTATATACAAAGATCCAGTCCATTTAAAAAATTTGAGACCTCTTACACTTCAGTGTTGTGATGCAAAAATCCTAGCAAAATGCTTGGTGCACAGAATAAAAATAGTTTTGTTAGATATTATTCATCCTAATCAGACAGGTTTTTTACATGGACGATACATTGGAGATAATATAAGGCAAGTACTGGAAACAATAGAACACTATGAAATATCGGGGACACCAGGCCTGGTTTTCATAGCTGATTTTGAAAAGGCTTTTGATAAAGTACGACTGGAGTTTATATATAAATGCCTAGAATATTTCAATTTTGGGGAATCTCTTATAAAATGGGTAAAAATTATGTATAGTAACCCTAGGTGTAAAATAGTAAATAATGGCTACATCTCAGAAAGTTTTAAACTATCTAGAGGAGTAAAACAAGGTTGTCCACTATCGGCATATCTATTTATTATTGCCATCGAAATGTTAGCTGTTAAAATTAGATCAAACATTAATATTAAGGGATTAGAAATCCAGGGCCTAAAAACTAAGGTGTCATTGTACGCTGATGATTCATGTTTTCTTTTAAAACCACAACTAGAATCTCTCCACGGCCTCTTAGAGGATCTAGATACATTTGCTATCCTCTCTGGATTAAAACCAAATTATGATAAATGTACCATATTACGTATTGGATCACTAAAAAATACACATTTTACATTGCCATGTAGTTTACCAATTAAATGGTCTGACGGAGATGTGAACATACTCGGTATACAAATCCCAAAAGAAAGAAATGATCTCACTCCAATAAATTTTTATAGAAAGTTATCAAAAATAGATAAGATCTTGCTACCATGGAAAGGAAAATACCTGTCTATTTGTGGGAAAATCACCCTGATTAACTCTTTAATCATATCACAGTTTACCTATTTGCTTATGGTTTTGCCTACACCTAGTGACCTGCTTTTTAAATTATATGAACAAAAAATATTCAATTTTATTTGGAACGGCAAGCCAGATAAAATTAAAAGGGCCTATTTATATAACGAATATGAATTCGGAGGGCAGAAATTATTAAATATTAAAGCATTAGACCTCTCACTAAAGGCATCAGTCATACAAAAGTTATACTTAAATCCAAACTGGTTCTCTAGTAGATTGGTACGAATGTCTCATCCTATGTTCAAGAAGGGCCTTTTTCCCTTTATTCAGATTACACCTGCTCACTTTCGGTTGCTTGAAAAGGAAATAATCTCCAAAATATCTTTATTTTTTAAACAAGCCTTAGAAAGTTGGTTGCAATTTCAGTTTAATCCACCTGAAAGGACGGAACAAATAGTACAACAAATCTTGTAGTTAAATTCAAATATAGTAATTGATAAAAAAACTGTATTTATCGAAGAAATTTTTAAAAAAGGTATAATTTTTGTGAATGATATCATAAATAGGACTGGTGGAGTAATGTCACACATGCAGCTAACACAGACATATGGAAATGTCTGCTCTACCCAAAATTACAACCAATTAATTGCAGCATTACCACAAAAATGGAAGAGGCAGGTAGAAGGGGATAAAAGTAAGGAACTTGTATGTCGGCCTTATATTAAAGAACATAAATGGTTAAAGAAAAGTGTGATAAATAAAAACATATACCAATTTCATTTAAGGACCAAAAAACTTACAGCTGTGCCATATAAATTGCAAAATAGTTGGGAAGTGATTTTCGATGTACCCATTCCATGGCACATGTTTTATGAATTGATCCGCAAAACAACGCCGGATTCAAAACTTCGAATTTTTCAATTTAAATTATTGTACAAAATTCTTGCAACTAATAGAATGTTATATATATGGGGGATACAATCTTCCCAGCTCTGTAGATTCTGCTGTGAGGAGGCAGAGTCATTAGACCATTTATTTTGGTATTGTCCGCATGTAGCTCGTTTTTGGTCACAGGTCCAGGAATGGTTGAAGAATTGCAACATTTGCGTAGAACTAACGCTACAGATAGCAATATTGGGGGATTTGAAAAGCCATAGTCAATCAATCAATAATATAATAATTATTTTAGCAAAAATGTTTATTTTTAATTTACAATCCGTGGAAGCTATGAGAATAGGAAGATTCAAATCTTTTGTGAAGCATCACAGCACAGTTGAAAAATATATGGCAATAAAAGTCCGAAATGGATGATGTTGGAAGATAGATGGGAAAGGTTGAGTGGAGCTGAAGGGTGGGACTAATAACAAGATAAACAATGTAGGGCATACGGGATCTGTGAAATGTGTATAGGTGCGGAGCTATTGTGAAATAGCACAGTTACAAGTGGAAATCAAACTGGATGGACAACAGAAATAGAGGAAGGACTAAGAACAAACAAGAGAGAACTATTATAAAGTAGACTGTGTCTGTAAAATGTGTATAAGATGTATAAATTGAAGGTAAAAACAGAAATGTTTATCAGTTTACTCCAATTGGGGGATCGGTGGTAGGGTTTGCGGGGAATAATAATAAAGGTATACTCTTTAAAAAAGGTATGTATGTCTATGTAGGTATGTGTATGTATATATGTGTATATGTATGCATACGTGAATGGATATATATATTTACCCAAAAAAATATGGGGGATTGGAAATGATGCAGACAATTACATTGGAAGCAACATTCTTTCCGCAATATTAAGCTGATCCACCCCCCCAAAATTAAAAAAAAATTAAAAAATAAAAAAATAAAAATAAAAAAAGCAATCTTCTCTTGGGGAATGCTGCTTTTTAGTTAGCTTTGCAACAGTATCAAAAATAAATTTTGGATTGTTCTTATTTTCCTCGATTAAGTTGGAAAAGTAGGATGATCGAGCAGCAGTGAGGGCTCTTCGGTACTGCACGGTACTGTCTTTCCAAGCTAGTCGGAAGACTTCCAGTTTGGTGTGGCGCCATTTCCGTTCCAATTTCCTGGAAGCTTGCTTCAAAGCTCGGGTATTTTCTGTATACCAGGGAGCTAGTTTCTTATGACAAATGTTTTTCATTTTAAGGGGTGCAACTGCATCTAGGGTATTGCGCAAGGTTAAATTGAGTTCCTCAGTTAAGTGGTTAACTGATTTTTGTCCTCCGACGTCCTTGGGTAGGCAGAAGGAGTCTGGAAGGGCATCAAGGAATTTTTGTGTTGTCTGAGAATTTATAGCACGACTTTTGATGCTCCTTGGTTGGGGTCTGAGCAGATTATTTGTTGCGATTGCAAACGTAATAAAATGGTGGTCCGATAGTCCAGGATTATGTGGGAAAACATTAAGATCTACAACATTTATTCCATGGGACAAAACTAGGTCCAGAGTATGACTGTGGCAGTGAGTAGGTCCAGAGACATGTTGGACAAAACCCACTGAGTCGATGATGGCTCCGAAAGACTTTTGGAGTGGGTCTGTGGACTTCTCCATATGAATATTAAAATCACCAAAAATTAGAATATGATCTGCTATGACTACAAGGTCTGATAGGAATTCAGGGAACTCAGAGAGGAACGCTGTATATGGCCCAGGAGGCCTGTAAACAGTAGCTATAAAAAGTGATTGAGTAGGCTGCATAGATTTCATGACTAGAAGCTCAAAAGACGAAAACGTCATTTTTTTTTTGTAAATTGAAATTTGCTATCATAAATGTTAGCAACACCTCCGCCTTTGCAGGATGCACGGGGGATATGGTCACTAGTGTAACCAGGAGGTGAGGCCTCATTTAACACAGTAAATTCATCAGGCTTAAGCCATGTTTCAGTCAGGCCAATCACATCAAGATTATGATCAGTGATTAGTTCATTGACTATGACTGCCTTTGAAGTGAGGGATCTAACATTAAGTAACCCTATTTTGAGATGTGAGGTATCATGATCTCTTTCAATAATGGCAGGAATGGAGGAGGTCTTTATCCTAATAAGATTGCTAAGGCGAACACCGCCATGTTTAGTTTTGCCCAACCTAGGTCGAGGCACAGACACAGTCTCAATGGGTATGGGTATGGCTGAGCTGACTACACTGACTGTGCTATTGGCAGACTCCACTAAGCTGGCAGGTTGGCTAACAGCCTGCTGCCTGGCCTGCACCCTATTTCATTGTGGGGCTAAAGGAGTTAGAGCCCTATCTATGTTGGTAGATAAGATGAGAGCACCCCTCCAGCTAGGATGGAGTCCGTCACTCCTCAGCAGGTCAGGCTTGGTCCTGTTTGTGGGTGAGTCCCAGAAAGAGGGCCAATTATCTACAAATTCTATCTTTTGGGAGGGGCAGAAAACAGTTTTCAACCAGCGATTGAGTGCTGAGACTCTGCTGTAGAGCTCGTCACTCCACCTAACTGGGAGGGGGCCAGAGACAATTACTCGATGCCGACACATCTTTCTAGCTGATTTCACACGCTGAAGCTATGTTGCACTTGGTGACCTCTGACTGTTTCATCCTAACATCGTTGGTGCCGACGTGGATAACAATATCTCTATACTCTCTACACTCACCAGATTTAGCTTTAGCCAGCACCATCTTTAGATTAGCCTTAACGTCGGTAGCCCTGCCCCCTGGTAAACAGTGTATGATCGCTGGGTGATTCGTTTTAAGTCTAATACTGCGGGTAATGGAGTCGCCAATGACTAGGGATTTCAATTTGTCAGAGCTAATGGTTGGAGCCTTCGGCGTCTCAGACCCCGTAGCGGGAGGAGTAGAGACAAGAGAAGACTCAGCCTCAGACTCAGACTTGCTACATAATAGGGAAAACCGGTTGAAAGTTTCTGTCGGCTGAATGAGCGACACCAGTTGAGCATTCCTACAGCATTTCCCTCCAGAAGCCATGAGAAAGTTGTCCGGCTGCGGGGACTGTGCGGGGGGGGTTTATACTAACGTTACTATCTGTACTTACTGGTGGCACAGACGCTGTTTCTTCCTTTCCTACACTGAAATTACCCTTGCCTAACGATTGCGTCTGAAGCTGGGCTTGCAGCACAGCTATTCTCGCCGTAAGGCGATCGTTCTCCTGTATATTATGAGTACAGCGACTGCAATTAGAAGACATCATGTTAATGTTACTACTTAGCTTCGGCTGTTGAAGGTGCTGACGAACCATGTCCAGATAAAGCGTCAGGAGTGAAAAAGTTGAATGAGGGAAAAAAATAAGATTTGTGTGTTATTAGTTTAAGCACGCTATGTTTGTCTATTGTTGTGACTTAGATGAAGATCAGATCAAAATTTATGACCAATTTATGCAGAAATCCAGGTAATTCCAAAGGGTTCACTTACTTTTTCTTGCCACTATACAAGGTCAAAATAGGTACCATTTGAATTCGCCTCTAACACCCTGGGATGAGACTAGTGTATCGTAATTGTGAAACTATGAAGACTATTGTGTCTCTCTCTGGTGTGTCTCACAGGTGTGACAACAACTGTTACAAGTGAGTGGAAGAATTATGTACACAAACAGTAAATGTGCCTTGCTAGAGAAAATGTGCTGGCAGAACGTTTTCGCTTGTCTGCAAAAATGTCCCCTGTGCACATAATTCTTTGGAGGTTGGGTTGCAGAAATGGTAGGGCATCTGGGAAGTTTGATGATCTCCATATTGTATGTCATTTGGATGCCTTCGTGTTGTGACTAACAGGGAAGTTAATCTCTTTTTAGGGACTGTGTGTACCTGTGCCTGTTGAACAGCGGAACCAGCTTTGTGGCCGGTTTTGCTATCTTCTCTGTTCTGGGCTTCATGGCTTATGAACAAGGGACAGACATCTCAACGGTGGCCAAATCAGGGGTCAAGTGTTGCAGCAGTGAGATATGAAATTAACAAATGCACAAACAAACAAATTAACAAACCCTTGTAAGTTCTGCTTTGTTACAAGACAGGTGTCTTAGCATTTCAAGGATCTAACTATTCCCTCTGCCCCTGAGAGTTCAGTAATGAGTTTACCTGTGTTGCTGCATACAGGTCCTGGCCTGGCATTCATCGCCTACCCTTGTGCCGTGGCCATGATGCCATTACCCCAGCTTTGGGCCATCTTCTTCTTCATCATGATAATCCTACTGGGGTTAGACAGTGAGGTGTGTTAGAGTGGTCCTGAAGGTCTACGGAATATTTCCTTAGTGAAGGATAATTACATAACCTACAATAGATGCTACAATCATCACTAAACTAATGGATGTGAAACTGTGAAGGAGTAGCTAGTATTTCAAAGAACAGAGTTTCCACTGAACTTCCCCATCATCTCTCCTTCAGTTTGTAGCTCTGGAGTCTTTGATGACAGCTATCTCAGACATGAATCCCTCCTTCTTCCTGGTTGGCCATCGGCGTGTAAAATCCTCCTCATCATCAGTGTGGGTAGCTTCTTCATTGGCCTGGTCATGGTCACAGAGGTGAGAGGTCATTTTAAGTCACCATTCTATAAGGATATAGGTTATAAAATATAGAATTTCAAGGCCATCGTTATTAGATCAATCATGACAGTAACGAGATATATGATCAATTATGTACCTCCCAAGTGATCTGTTTCAACATATCCCTGTGTTTCAACATACCTCCTTGTTCCGCAGAATTGTTGGTTGTTTCCACTTATTCCGTAAGCGATTGGGCTGCTGGACACACCTACGATCATTGTCTGAGTGTTTTGTAGACTCTGGAGGTAGATTATAATCTTATTGTTGTGCTCAGTAAGACCTTATACTTTCTTTCTCTTTCTACCCCTCCTCTATTTGCAGGGAGGCCTGTATATCTTCCAGCTGTTTGATTACTATGCCTGCAGTGGAATGACTCTGCTTCTCTTCGCTATACTACAGTCAGTGTGTATCAGCTGGGTTTATGGTGAGTTAGCCCAGCCTACTCCCAGTGTCTCTTAGGGCCCACAACCACTTTTGTTCAATGTCAGTCGGGGTCTCAACTTACTGTTAGTTAAGATAGTAGAATACACAATGTGACATTTTGAAACGTGGTAGTGCATCCGCAGTTTTCCTCTTGTTATCTCAGTCACTGGCAGTCACCCAATTAGCCCATGTCAGCTACCATGTTATAGTTTGCTAGGTAAGTTAGTCTAGTCAGCTATCTAAACCTTGTATTATATTACAAACATTAATGAAGGCATTTTCATGTAAGTTATTATTAAGTGTTACCACTATCATTGTAGGTTTTATGAAAACATAATAGTAAAATTAGTGCTACCAGGAATCCTTGGGATGTCCCTACCTTAAACCCTAACCTTAACCACTTTAAATGTCAACTTCAATGGAGTAGGAACGTCCCAACGATCCCTGATAACAAGGAGCTGTAAAAGACCCTGCTTGGCCCCATTCTATCAATCCCAGATAATCAATCACAGAAACCCTAATTGCAGGTCAGCTTCCCTCAGGATGTTTCTGTTCAAGGTGTTTATGGCATTATCCAAGTTGTTCCTCTGGCACACATTGCCACTTTGGACATTGATGTGAAACGACATCTCGTTACTTTGGGATTATAAGGTTCTGACAATGTTGGTCAAAAATTCGAATTTTACATAGAGTTGCTCTTTAGGTGGTCCTTTACGTGTGAGATAAGTCAGATTTTTGAAAAAGTACATTTACAATGAAAAAAATGAAAAAAGTTATATTTACGCAAACACCTTTGTTCTTGGTGCTTTAAGGTTCAATATGCAATCCAATCACACAATGCTGGGTAGTCAATAACAAATAATTGTACGTAAGGGTAGCCTAGTGGTTAGAGAAGTTGGACTAGCAACCGAAAGGTTGCAAGTTCGAATCCCTGAGCTGACAAGGTACAAATCTGTCGTTCTGCCCCTGAACAGGCAGTTAACCCACTGTTCCTAGGCCGTCATTGAAAATAAGAATTTGTTCTTAACTGACTTGCCTAGTTAAATAAAGGTAAAATAAAAAAATAAAAATAAAAAGTAAGGTGATATACTTGAAAATAGGAGGACATCACAAAACAGTTCTGAGATCTGGTACTTAAAAATACTAATTATCTCAAAACTATACATTTTGCAGATAGAACTTTATAGTCCTGAGTCCTTGATTATTCACATCACAGGTTATGGTTGTAACATGTACGCTGGGAGTCGGGAAGCAAGTTCAGGGAGTGAATTTAATAACTAAATGAACATAGAACAAAACAAGAAAGACGGGTAAAGTACAGACATGAACACTGGAACAGAAACAATAACACCTTGGGAAGGAACCTAAGGGGTGACAGATGTAGGGAAGGTTATCAAATCATTATTAGTTATTTGTTACATGCGCCGAATACAACAGGTGTAGTAGACCTTACAGTGAAATGCTTACTTACAAGCCCTTAACCAACAATGCTTTAAGAAGTTAAGAAAATAAATACAAATAAGTGTTAAGTAAAAAATAGAAAATTAAAGTAACAACTAATTTAACAGCAGCAGCTAAAGAGCAAGCGAGGCTATAAACAAGGGGCACCGGTACATAGTCAATGTGCGGGGACATCGTTTAGTCGAGGTAATTGAGGTAATATGTACATGTAGGTAGAGTTAAAGTGACTATGCATAGATTATAAACAGAGCAACAGCAGCATACAAAAGGGGTCTTGGTAGCCCTTTGATTAGCTGTTTAGGAGTCATGAAGGTATTGAATTCCAGGTGACAGGTGTGTGTAATAATGAGCAGCCTGATGACCTAGAGAGCCGGACAGGCATTGTATGTGACCGTACCCCTTCCCTGACGCATGGCTTTAGCCACAGGACGCCGACCAGAGGGACGATCCCGGGGACCAGGAGCGGACTGGTGACCTCTACTGATGCTCAGGAACCTATCGAGACTGGGTGAGGCTCGGGAACCTATCGAGACTGGGTGAGGCTCGGGAACCTATCGAGACTGGGTGAGGCTCGGGAACCTATCGAGACTGGGTGAGGCGTGGGAACTAGGCGAGCCAGCTAAGGCATGGAAGCCTAACAAGCCGGCCGAGGACCCGACATCAAAAATAACTAAAGACACTGATGCTCCCCTTTGGTGAGGGGTTATTCTTTAGCGTGTAGGCTGGGACTCGGGAAGCGAGTTCTCGAAATGAACAAAACAAGAAACACAGGTAGCATACAGACATAAACACTGGAACAGAAACAATCATGCCTGGGGAAGAACTCAAAATAAGTGACAGATATAGGGAAGGTAATCAGGAAGGTGATGAAGTCCAGGTGAGTCTGATAAGGCGCTGGTGCGTGTAATGATGATGATGAGTGTGCGTAATAATGAGCGTCAGAGAGAGAGTATACGTGACACTGGTCCTCTTTTCATATTACTTATATTTTTTTCACCACTTTTTCAGAAGAATGGCCATAACGTGAAATCTGATTTTCTAAACAAAGAAATACAGGTACCTTAGACCATAGTTTCCTAAACTTGGTCCTGGGGCCCACCAATGGGTGCATGTTTAGTTTTTTGCCATAACACTACACAACTGAATCAAATAATAAAAGCTTGATGATGAGTTGGTTATTTGAATCAGCTGTTGGGGGCCCAGGACCGAGTTTGGGAAACCCTGGTTAGAGCTGTTTTCCAGGTTTTCTAATCTGCAAATGTTTAAACCTGTCTGTCACTTGGTGGTTTGAGAATGTTTACCTGGGTATTTGACAGACCAACTGACCAAACCCTTTTATTGACTGCTGTTATTTTGAGTCCCTGTTGATATGTTTACTCCACAGGTGCAGACCGTCTGTACGATAATATGGAAGACATGATTGGTTATCGACCCTTACCCATCATTAAGTACTGTTTGAAGTATTTCACTCCTGTCACGATCGTCTATGGGAGAGAGAGAGGATCAAGGCGCAGCGTGTGAAAAATACATCTTCTCTTTATTAGAAGAAGAACGAAACAAAACAACAAACGTGAAGCTATCAAAGACTATGTGCAAACATACAACATAGACAATTACCCACAAAACCCCAATGCCTATGACTGCCTTAAATATGGCTCTCAATCAGAGACAATGAACCACAGCTGCCTCTAATTGAGAACCAATCTAGGCAGCCATAGACATAACTAGACAACTACACTAGACACTGTCCCATACACATACAACACCCCTAGACACTACAAAAACACATACATTCCCCATGTCACACCCTGACCTAACTAAAAAACATAAAGAAAACAAAGAATACTAAGGCCAGGGCGTGACAACTCCAGTCATCTGCACTGTAAGTTTTATTTCTTGACACCCCACTGTCAACAACAAATTAGTTTGTTATTTTTCCAATTATAGTTATAGTAAACATGACGTTGATGTCCCAGTAATACAAGTGATTTACAGAAAACCAAAAGTTTAGTTGGCAATACAGAGAAATATAAATCAAATGGATGCCGATGTGTAACCTATGTAAAGTAGATAATCCTAACTTTATGTTTATTATAAATGCTTCTATAAAAACAAAGAGAGTCTCACACTCTATGTATAAACTCACCGTCATTTATTGGGTAAATCACCAATGTTTTGGCATCACTGTGCGTTCTTCAGGGTAATGTTATGAATGATTGAACCAGGTTATGTAGACAAAACAGTGCAATTTGCACAAACTGATGACTAGAGAGTGGTGTGTCATTATTATTATTTTTAATTAGAATGAATTGAGTGAAACTGTTAAAAGACAATGCGAGAATATAGTAGATGTCATCGAGTGATTGTTTAGCAGACATGATAATGCAAGCTGTTCCTTTGAAGGAAAGCAATTGTTTGCAATAAAAAATGTCCTGGTGATTGATGTGATGTGATTGATGTTGAACTGTTGAATGTGTTAGGACATTTGAAACAGTTGGGAATTTATGTGGTGAATGGGGGTGGCCTGAGGTTGAAAAGTTTGAATGTGGCAAAAAGTGATTGATGAGCTCTTTTAAGTGTCGTGTTTATGCCTTTTTGTGGTCATTCTGTCCAGATGTTCTCACGCTATCAAGTGATTGCTTATAATACATGATATTACAGCTGTTACTTTGAAGTAAAGCAAGTGTTTGTAATAAAAATGTCCTGGTGATTGATTCAGTGACCTTGTTGACCTTGTTGAAATGCTGAATGTGTTTGAACATTTGGGTAGGTCTCACCTGTAACATAATAATAATAATGATTATAATAATATTGTTATTCTTTTTATCAAGACACAAGGCGAGACCCAGATACAGACACAAGAGGCAGATGGTTGGAGTTTTACAATGTTTATTAATCCCAAAAGGGGTAAGCAAGAGAATGGTCGTGTACAGGAAAAAGGTGGTCAAAACCAGTTCAGAGTCCAATAGGTACCGAAGGGCAGGCAGATTCAAGGTCAGGGCATGCAGGATTATCAGGCAGGCGGGAAAGAAGTCGAGTCAGGCAGTGGTCAAATCCGGGAAGACTAGCATAAGAGAATAGAAAAGGAGTACGGGGGAAAAAACACGCTGGTTGACATACAAGACGAACTGGCAAAGAGAGACAGGAAACACGGGGATAAATACACTGGGGAAAATAATCGACACCTGGAGGGGGTGGAGACAATCACAGGGACAGGTGAAATAGATCAGGGCGTGACACTTTTTATAATAATACAAATCTGTCATTTAACCAAATTTCTTGAAAAACCTTTTTGCATCAGCAGTTGTCACAAAGTGTTTTACAGTTACCCCATCTAGAAATATAAGACCCATCAATGCATATGCCGAAGCACAGCATCTAGGAAACACTCCCTAGAAGTCATAAACCTAGAAACAAAATTAGAGAGGAACCATGCTCGGAGGGCTGTGCTGAGTGGACATTTAAGAGTACGTGTGCCCCTTATTGTTATTCAAGATGTTCCAACTTTCATACTATAGATGATCATCAGGGTCATAAACTATCAAGCCATGTATGTGTGTGTGTGTGAGTGATGATCTATTATTTAATTGTGTAATATCTCTCTCTCTCTCTCTCTCTCTCTCTCTCTCAATGTATAACATTTCCCTCAATGTATACCAAAGTAACAAATATTTAACAATGTTTCAATGTTTTGTATTGCAACAGTTATGAAAGACAATGACATCCAATTATTAGGGAATTATTAATATAATGTGTTACATAGTGTGCATCTGTGATAACTTTATGTAATAGATCCTCTCTCTCCCTCTCTCAGGCTACGAAAAATACAAAAGACATGACACTGACTCCTGAGTGTTGAACTTTTGCCCACTCTATAGCCACCCTGGTTATTAATAGTTGTTCGTAGTTTTTGATCATAGTTTGTCATAGTTTCTCATTATCGTTTCTAATCCTAGTTTGAACATAGTTGGCCAACGTTTCTAATCATAGTCTCTAGTCTGAGAGGTTTTGATATAATAACAGGGTGCCAGTGGCGAATTTGCCAATCTTGGTGTTCTCTGGCAAATGCCAAACGTCCTGCACGGTGTTGGGCTGTAAGCACAACCCCCACCTGTGGACGTCGGGCCTTCATACCACCCTCATGGAGTCTGTTTCTGACCGTTTGATCAGACACATGCACATTTGTGGCCTGCTGGAGGTCATTTTGCAGGGCTATGGCAGTGCTCCTCCTTGCACAAAGGCGGAGGTAGCGGTCCTGCTGCTGGGTTGTTGCCCTCCTACGGCCTCCTCCACGTCTCCTGATGTACTGGCCTGTCTCCTGGTAGCGCCTCCATGCTCTGGACACTACACTGACAGACACAGCAAACCTTCTTGCCACAGCTCGCATTGATGTGCCATCCTGGATGAGCTGCACTACCTGAGCCACTTGTGTGGGTTGTAGACTCCGTCTCATGCTAGCACTAGAGTGAAAGCACCGCCAGCATTCAAAAGGGACCAAAACATCAGCCAGGAAGCATAGGAACTGAGAAGTGGTCTGTGGTCACCACCTGCAGAACCACTCCTTTATTGGGGGTGTCTTGCTAATTGCCTATAATTTCCACCTGTTGTCTATTCCATTTGCACAACAGCATGTGAAATTTATTGTCAATCAGTGTTGCTTCCTAAGTGGACAGTTTGATTTCACAGAAGTGTGATTGACTTGGAGTTACATTGTGTTGTTTAAGTGTTCCCTTTATTTTTTGAGCAGTGTAAATCATACATATTATTTCACAATAGTACACCAATAAGTGTTTATATGTATAAATACACTTGGTGGAAAGACTGTTTTTAAAATGTATTTTGTTCATGAAAATAAGGTTTGCTCAGGGATTCTCTCTCTCTCTCTCATCACTCTCTGCATGTAACCCGAAGCCAGGCCTCAGACACACACACACCTCTTAGAGGAGAGATTTCATTCATTGAATGTAAATTGTTTTTTTAACTTTATTTTATTCTAAATCTTTATATATATCATACACTTTACTACACAATACATGTTTATATGTATAATTATTCTTTAATTCCTTTCTTAGAGACAAAGAAGCCCTTGGGAAGGGCCAATTCTAACCGAACACCCCCATGAGTCTCCAAATCCCCTTATTCAAGCTGTGAGCACCTCAGACAATGTCTCTTCCATGTCTCTTCCACCCTGAATCTCCAGGGCCTTACATGTTTTGAATGTTTTCTTTTCCATGATAGATCAACCTTCTTGCCGTTAAGCCCAAATTATGTCTTGAGGACAGAAGGGCCCATATTCGTAAATGTTCACGATGGTGAAAAAACTGCTGTACTTGTTTCATGATATCAAGCACTTTAAAATAATCTCCCCACCTGAAGCTAAAGACAAGCACAAAATAGTTGACCTCTGTGCTTGCTTTTGAAGATACATACTAACTAAGAAATTTTGTGGCATTTGAGCTATTGAATTTGGCACTACCTAAAATTGTCACTTTTGAGTCTGGACTATATGCGACTGAAGAGATTCTTATGGCTTTCAAATCATCTCGCCCGCAGATGTCCTCTCACAATGTATAGCCAGGCAGGGATGTTCCACCAAGGTCCTGTACGATCTGACAGAGAGCAAGTCTTATCTTAAATCATTCTCTCAAGCGAGATGCAGGAGAAAATGGCTTAAGATGGTTTTGTCATTGTGTCCCAGACATGAAGGACACAATACACCTAGAATTGGTCTAGGAGACATGTTTTCTGTAGTTTATCTGTGTTAGACATGGCACAGGACTACTCTAACACTTACTTATACTCAGACAGACCTACCCCGGAAATTACTTATTCATATACAAGGGGCTCACAAGCTAACTCCATAAGTTCACTACAAAAATTCCCAAATGTTTAAACTTTAAACTAATCAACTGAACACGACAAAATACAAAAATAACAAAGTGAATGAAAACCGAAACAGTCCTGAATGGTGACACAAACCCAGGAAACAACCATACACAAACACAATAGAAAACAGGCTACCTAAATATGGCTCCCAATCAGAGACAGCGACTGACACCTGCCTCTGATTGAGAACCATACTAGGCCAAACACATAGAAATCTAACAACAGAACAAAACATAGATAAAAACAACATAGAATGCCCACCCCAACTCACGCCCTGACCAAACGAAAATAAAGACATAAAAAAGGAACTAAGGTCAGAACGTGACACATATTGAACATATTAAACTATTGCTATCATTAGCACTAGCATAGGATTAACATTAACATACATTACTGTTTAATTTAATTTCACATATACAGTAGCACTCAAAAGTTTGAACACACCAACACAAATGGAATCATGTAGTTCTCTCAACCAGCTTCATGAGGAACGCTTTTCCATTCTTGCTGTGAGATGTTACCCCACTCTTCCACCAAGGCACCTGCAAGTTCCCGGACATTTCTGGGGGGAATGGCCCTAGCCTTCACCCTCCGATCCAACAGGTCCCAGACGTGGGATTGAGATCCGTGCTCTTCGCTGGCCATGGAAGAACACTGACATTCCTGTCTTGCAGGAAATCATGCACAGAATGAGCAGTATGGCTGGAGGCATTGTCATGCTGGAGGGTCATGTCAGGATGAGCCTGCAGGAAGGGTTCCAAATGAGAGAGGAGGATGTCTTCCAGGTATCGCACAGCATTGAGATTGCCTGCAATGACAGCAAGCTCAGTCGAATGATGCTGTGACACACCGCCCCAGACCATGATGGACCCTCCACCTCCAAATCGATCCCGCTCCAGAGTACAGGCCCCGGTGTAACGCTCATTCCTTCGACAATAAACGCGAATCCGACCATCACCCCTGGTGAGACAAAACCGCGACTCATCAGTGAAGAGCACTTTTTGCCAGTCCTGTCTGCTCCAGCAACGCTGGGTTTGAGTTGACTTTGAGTTGACCAAGGCCAGTGAGCATTGCTACATGGTGGATGTGCTCCACGCCATGTACATGGACAAGACCAACTATGTCTACCTGACATTCTTGAAATCAATCCTGTCCGACGTACAAGTTGTAGTGGAGTCAGCTGAGGGAGAGCAAACAGATCCTGTCAAGCTTTTGGACAATCTGGTACACCTCTTAAAATTAATTTGCAGCCTAGTAGTCAACCCTATGGCAAAAAAATTGATGTCCTGAAGGATGCCATTGATGGACATCTCAGTCCATCACCATGCCTTGGGTACCTTTTCGAGAGCACGGTGTCCAACTCAGTCTTGCGCCAGAGGACGAAAAGGTCATTCGGAGACAGTGCATCAACTACATTGTTGCTTTAAGCAAGGAGCTGCAAGCAAGGCTCCCAGACAACCTAGACGCCTTGCGAAACATGGCCTTGTTCAGTGTTAAGGAAAAGCTAAAGTACAATAAAGGCACCACTGAAATTATTAAAGTAGCTGAGCTACTGGGGTACTAGTCCCAAACAATTGATAAAATTGTTTCCAAATGGAGAAACATACATTTGTTTAGGTGGGACTCAACTGAAAATACAGTCGAGTTTTGGAGTGAAGTGAATAACTACATGGACTCTTCCGGGTCAAATCCATTTGAAGAACTGTGCAAAGCTGCACTCGCTGCCCTCTCCTTGCCACACTCAAATGAGGAGGTTGAACGGCTGTTCAGCCAAATGAGTGTGGTTAAGTCAAAGTTAAGAAATAGAATGTCACTGCACACTCAACTCAATACTCCTGGTGCGATATGGACTGAAGCTGGCTGGTGATGCCTGTTACCAGCATAAACTACCAAGTGAAGTCCTGCAGCAGTTTGGCACCACAGCAACATACAGCTTTTAGGCCACTCCATCCTCATCTGCTGGTTCCAGCTCCATGACAATGCAGTTGGACAGTATAGATGAAGAGGATTTCCTTGCCAATCTTTGATTCATCATATTTACAGTACGTATGCAAGGAGTGGACTTTCTGGAACTGGCAGAGACACACAGCTGATGGTGGCAGTGTGCACTGCAGTGTGAGCGAGAACAGTGGCAATATCTGGAGGAAACCATTAAGCAGCTAGACAGCCAAGCACCACAACAACCTGGAGAGAGCTGGAGAGAGATGCATGGTGCACACATCATTATTTGAGTTAAGTTGCTTGTTCAAAAAGATAGCATATATACCTTGTTATTAGCTTGTGCCTATAATTGTTGATCAGTTAGTTTGCATGTTAATTAACTTTTACTGCCTCAGAAACCCGGATCCGGGATCCCCCCCCACCCCCCCACACTGATTAGCATCGCTAGCATAGCGTCACATTTAAATAGTAGCATCTAAATATCATCAAATCACAAGTCCAAGACACCTAATGGAAGATACAGATCTTGTGAATAAGTCGCCATTTCAGATTTTTTAAATGTTTTACAGGGAAGACAAAATATGTAAATCTATTAGCTAACCATGTTAGCAAAAGACACCCTTTTTCTTTGTCCACCATTTTTTCGCAACACCAGTAGCTATCACCAATTCGGCTAAACTAAGATATTGATAGCCACTAACCAAGAAAAAACCTCATCAGATGACAGTCTGATAACATATTTATGGTATAGGATAGGTTTTGTTAGAAAAATGTGCATATTTCAGGTATAAATCATAGTTTACCATTGCAGCCACCAACACAAATCTCACCAAAGCGACTAGAATTACTACAGAGAGCAACGTGTATGACCAATTTACTCATCATAAAACATTTCATAAAAATAGACAAAGCATAGCAATGGAAAGACACAGATCTTGTGATTTCAGACAACATTTCAGATTTTCTAAGCGTTTTACAGCGAAAACACAATAAATCGATAAGTTAGCATACCACATGTGCAAACGTCACCCCAGCATGAATTCAAGCCAAAGGGAGCGATATCGTTATCATCGCCAAAAGATATACATTTTTTCACTAACCTTTTCAGAATTCTTCCGATGACACTCCTGTAACATCATATTACAACATACATATATTGTTTGTTCGAAAATGTGCATATTTAGCCATAAAAAAACGTGGTTATACAATGAAAATATTAGCAAATCAAGCCTGAACATGTCGGACGCCATCTTTCATAGTGATCTAGTTTAATCGAAAGCTAATCATATACTTGACTAAAAAATACAGGGTTGACAGGAATCGAAAGACAAATTAGTTCTTAATGCAATCGCTGATTTACATTTCTAAAAGTATCCTTACTGTGCAATACAGGGTTCGCCAAGCGAAGCTATAGCAAACAAAATGGCGGATTATGCGTTTAAAATATTTCGACAGAACAACGATTTATCATATTAAATATTTCTTACTATGAGGTGATTTTCCATCAGATTCTTGGGCAATGCATCCTTTCTTGGGTCTAATCTTCTTTTGGTCGAAAGATGTCCTCTGTCCATCGAAATGAACGCTAACGTTCAACCGGGACCCCGAAACGTGCCCGGTGCTTGAAAGTGCATAACAAAGCAATGCCTCAAAATCGCACTAAACGGATCTAAATTGCTATAAAACGGTTCATATTAACTACGTTATGATGTTTCTAACTCCTATATCGAATTAAATTACAGACAGATACATTTCACGTTGATAACCGAGCCTCTGAAAATGGCATCCCGAGGTCCTCTTCTGCATAATGGCAAGAGTCGAAAGGGGGGCTACCCTCACTCCTTGGCCTTTTATAACCTCTGAGAGCTACGCAGAAAGCCCATTCCACTTCTCATTGGTTACTGACATCCAGGGAAAGGCGGGTGCAGTTCATGTCGTTCCATAGGATATACACAGACTTTCAAAACTGATCTGAAATCAGAGCTTCGCTCTCAGACCATCGCAGTACCTGTCATGGATTTCGCTGTAGAAAGAGTTCTGGGTCACCCACAGACAAAATTCCAACGGCTATAGAAACTAGAGAGTGTTTTCTATCCAATAGAATTAATAATATGCATATTGTACGATCAAGAATTGAGCACAAGGCAGTTTAATTTGGCGACACCCAGAAATAAAAAATGCTAATTGCGCCACCTATTGGCAAAAGACTAACTACCAATACACTGCTTAAAACTATAACTGTTCAGAATGTGTAGGTTTACGAGTTTAAAAAATAAATAAATCAAATGTAATTGTTCAATAGTTTGTAATGTGTAATTGTTCAATATTTCAATGTGTTGTGTTTAAAAATTTAAAATATCTGATCATATCAAATGTGTTGTGTTTATATTACTTTTACAAATAAAAATATGTGATAATAAACTAACAAATGTCAAATCATATTTTTCACCGAGATGGCCAGTCAGTTTGAGTAACGTTATTGTGTAATCTACGTAATGACGTCATCACGCAATGACATCACAACATCATTTAATAACTTTTAGCAATAAATCTACCTGCCTCTAGCAACTTCCCCTGAAAATGATTTGGCAACACTGCTCAAATGGCCCTTTGTCTTTGGCCGCATGACTAAGTTATTCAAAACAAGAGAGGAAAAACACTGGCTTCTTCTGACATGAAACAAACAGACAGTGGAAATGTAGAGGTGCAAGGCTTATACAGAGCATGTGCATAACAGAGTTTGTAGTTTTCCGCGATACTATTACCAATGTGCCCTCTTGAGAACGATTGTTGAGAGATCTCGACTTAAAAACTAAATAGATTCACTGTTGCTATCGAAGTCATTCCAAAGGGAAGGTTTAACAGAGCAAATAAAGCATGACCATAGTTTATCACTCATCATCAATGAAGCCATTTAAGCCTATAGCATTTGCCAAGGACAGCTATTGCTTAAATTCAACCCAGAATTCAACTAAAAATAGAAAAATCAATAGGCCTAGGGTTTCAAGCTGTGCTTAGAATGTAATGATAGTTAGTGATATTGAAATGTGTTTGATTGTCAACGCAACCAAAGATCAAAATTTGAAGAGTTTTTGCCTTTTGCCCCCAGCACCTTAAAATCAAGTCACATTTTATTAGTCATGTGCTCCGAATACAACAGGTGAAATGCTAACTTACGAGCCCCTAACCAACAATGCAATTAAAAATATATATATGAATAACAATAAGAAATAAAAGTAACTAGTAATTTAAGAGCAGCAGTAAAATAACAACAGCGAGACTATATACAGGAGGGAGCCGGTACAGAGTCAATGTGTGGGGGCACCGGTTAGTCAAGGTAATTGAGGTAATATGTACATGTAGATAGAGTTATTAAAGTGACTATGCATAGATGATAACAACAGAGAGTAGCAGCAGTGTAAAAAAAGGGGGGGGGGGGGGTGGCATGTCAATAGTCTGGGTAGCCATTTGAGTCTTATGGCTTGTGGATTGTGGGTAGAAGCTGTTTAGAAGCCTCTTGGACCTGGGCATGGCACTCTGGAACCGCTTGCCGTGCGGAGAGCAGAGAGAACAGTCTATGACAAGGGTGGCTGGAGTCTTTGACAATTTTTAGGGCCTTCCTCTGACACCGCCTGGTATAGAGGTCCTGGATGGCAGGAAGCTTGGCCCCAGTGATGTGCTGGGCCGTACGCAATAGCCTCTGTAGTGCCTTGCTGTCGGAGGCCAAGCAGTTACCATACCAGGCAGTGATGCAACCAGTCAGGATGCTCTCGATGGTGCAGCTGTAAAACCTTTTGAGGATCTGAGGACCCATGCCAAATCTTTTCAGTCTCCTGAGGGGGAATAGGTTTTGTTGTGAACTCTTCACGACTGTCTTTTTGTGCTTGGACCATGTTAGTTTGTTTGTGATGTGGACACCAAGGTACTTGAAGGTCTCAACATGCTCCACTACAGCCACTTCGATGAGAATGGGGGAGTGCTCGGTCCTCTTTTTCCTGTTGTCCACAATCTTCTCCTTTGTCTTGATCACGTTGAGGGAGAGGTTGTTGTCCTGGAACCACACGGTCATGTCTCTGACCTCCTCCTATAGGCTCCTCTCGTCGTTGTCTGGCATTAGGCCTACCACTGTTGTGTCATTGGCAAACTTAATGATGGTGTTGGTGTCGTGCCTGGCTGTGCAGTCATGAGTGAACAGGGAGTACAGGAAGGGACTCAGCACGCACCCATGAGAGGCCCCTGTGTTGAGGATCAGCATTGTGGATGTGCTGTTACCTACCCTTAACACCTGGGGGCGGCCCGTCAGGAAATCCAGTTGCAGAGGGAGGTGTTTAGTCTCAGGGTCTCTAGTTTATTGTCGAGCTTTGACAGCACTATGGTGTTGAACGCTGAGCTGTAGTCAATGAACAGCATTCTCACATACAGCTGAACGCGAAAGTTTACATACACCTTAGCCAAATACATTAAAACTCAGTTTTGTACAATTCCTGACATTTAATCCTAGTAAAAATCCCTTTCTTAGGTCAGTTAGAATCAATACTTTATTTTAAGAATTTGAAATGTCAGAATAATAGTAGAGATAATGATTTATTTCAGTTTTTATTTATTTCATCACATTCCCAGTGGGTCAGAAGTTTACATACACTCAATTAGTATTTGGTAGGATTGCCTTTAAAGTATTTAACTAGCCTTCCACAAGCTTCCCACAATAAGTTGGGTGAATTTTGGCCCATTCCTCCTGACAGAGCTGGTGTAACTGAGTCAGGTTTGTAGGCCTCCTTGCTCGCACACGCTTTTTCAGTTCTGCCAACAAATGTTCTAGGGCAGGGGTGTCAAACTCATTCCACGGAGGGCCTAGTGTCTGCAGGTTTTTGGTTTTTCCTTTCAATAAAGCCCTAGACAACCAGGTGTGGGGAGTTCCTAACTAATTAGTGATGTTAATTCATCAATCAAGTACAAGGGAGGAGCGAAAACCCGCAGACACTCGGCCCTCCGTGGAATGAGTTTGACACCTGTGTTCTATGGGATTGAGGTCAGGGCTTCACTCCAAAACCTTGACTTTGTTGTCCTTAAGCCATTTTGCCACAACTTTGGAAGTATGCTTGGGGTCATTGTCCCTTTTGAAAACCCATTTGCAACAAAGCTTTAACTTCCTGACTGATGTCTCAAGATGTTGCTTCAATATATCCACAATTTCCCTCCCTCATGTTGCCATCTGTTTAGTGAAGGACACCAGTCCCTCCTGCAGCAAAGCACCCCCACAACATGATGCTGCCACCCCCGTGCTTCACATTTAACATTTACATTTAAGTCATTTAGCAGATGCTCTTATCCAGAGCAACTTACAAATTGGAAAGTTCATACATATTCATCCTGGTCCCCCCGTGGGAATTGAACCCTGGTCCCCCCGTGGGAATTGAACCCACAACCCTGGCGTTGCAAGCGCCATGCTCTACCAACTGATCCACACGGGACCACGTTTGAGATGGTGTTCTTCCCAAACAGTTCTATTTTTGTTTCATCAGACCAGAGGACATTTCTCCAAAAAGTATGATCTTTGTCCCCATTAGCAGTTGCAAACCTTAGTCTGGCTATTTTATGGCGGTTTTGGAGCAGTGGCTTCTTCCTTGCTGAGCGGCCTTTCAGGTTATGTCGGTATAGGACTCGTTTTAATGTGGATAAAGATACTTTTGTACCTGTTTCCTCCAGCATCTTCACAGGGTCCTTTGCTGTTGTTCTGGGATTGATTTGCACTTTTCACCCCAAAGTACGTTCATCTCTAGGAGACAGAACGCGTCTCCTTCCTGAGCGGTATGACGGCTGCGTGGTCCCATAGTGTTTATACTTGCGTACTGTTTGTACAAATGAACGTGGTACCTTCAGGCATTTGGAAGTTGCTCCCAAGGATGAACCAGACTTGTGGAGGTCTACAATTGTTTTCTGAGATCTTGGCTGATTTCTTTTGATTTTCCCATGATGTCAAGCAAAGAGGCACTGAGTTTGAAGGTAGGCCTTGAAATACATCCACAGATACACCTCCAATTGACTCAGTTGATGTCAATTGGCCTTTCAGAAGCTTCTAAAGCCATGACATAATTTTCTAGAATTTTCCAAGCTGTTTAAAGGCACAGTCAACTTAGTGTATGTACATTTCTGACCCACTGTAATTGTGATACAGTGAATGATAAGTGAAATAATCTGTCTGTAAACAATATGTTGGAAAAATTACTTGTGTCATGCACGAAGTAGATGTCCTAACCGACTTGTCAAAACTATATTTTGTTAACAAGGAATTTGTGGAGTGGTTGAAAAACGAGATTTAATGGCTCCAACCTAAGTGCATGTAAACTTCCGACTTCAATTGAAGGTGTTCCTTCTGTCCAGGTGGGAAAGGGCAGTGTGGAATGCAATAGAGATTGCATCATCCGTCGATCTGTTGGCGGTATGCAAATTGCAGTGGGTCTAGGGTTTCTGGGATAAAGGTGTTGATGTGAGCCATGACCAGCCTTTCAAAGCACTTCATGGCTACAGACGTGAGTGCTACGGGTCGGAAGTCATTTAGGCAGGTTACCTTAATGTTCTTGGGCACAGGGACTATGGTGGTCTGCTTCAAATAATTAAAATATGTTGGTATTACAGACTCAGACAGGGAGAGGTCGAAAATGTCATTGAAGACACTTGCCAGTTGGTCTCGCATGCTCACAGTAAATGTCCTGGTAATCCGTCTGGCCCTGCGGCCTTGTGAATGTTGCCCTTTTTGAAGGTCTACTCACATTGGCTGCGGAGAACATGATCACACAGTCTTCCTAGAACAGCTGGTGCTCTCATGCATGTTTCAGTGTTATTTGTTTCGAAACAAGCTTAGAAGTGTCACTGGGCAGCTCTCGGCTTTGCTTTCCTTTGTAGTCTGTAATGGTTTGAAAGCCCTGCCACATCCGACGAGCATCAGAGCCGGTGTAGTACAATTCGATCTTAGTCCTATAATGATGCATTGCCTGTTTGATTGTTCGTCGGAGGGCATAGCGGGATTTCTTATAAGCTTCTAGGTTAGAGTCCCGCTCCTTGAAAGCAGCAGTCTAGTCTTTAGCTCAGTGCGGATGTTGCCTGTAATCCATGGCTTCTGGTTGGGGTATGTACGTACAGTCACCGCGGGGACGACATCATCGATGCAGTTATTGATGAAGCCAATGACTGATGTGGTGTACTCCTCAATGCCATCGGAAGAATCCCGGAACGTATTCCAGTATTCCTGCGCTTGCAAAACAGTCCAGTAGCTTAGCATCTGCTTCATCTGACCACTTTGTTATTGTGCTTTATTCATTATTCATGCTTTATTCATTTTTGCTTGTAAGCACGAATCAGTAGGATAGAATTATGGTAAGATTTGCCAAATGGAGGGGGAGGGAGAGCTTTGTATGCATCTCTGTCTGTGGAGTAAAGGTGGCCCAGAGTTGTTTTCCCTCTGGTTGCACATTTAACATGCTGACAGGAATTCGGTAAGACAGATTTAAGTTTCCCTGCATTAAAGTCCCCGGCCACTAGGAGCGCAACCTCTGGGTGAACGTTTTCCTGTTTGCTTATGGCGGAATACAGCTCATTCAGTGCGGTCTTAGTGCCAGCATCGGTCTGTGGTGGTATGTACACAGCTATGAAAAATAAACAGATGAAAACTCTCTAGGTAGATAGTGTGGTCTACAGCTTATCATGAGATACTCTACCTCAGGTGAGCAAAACCTCAAGACTTCCTTAGATATCGTGCACCAGCTGTTATTTACAAAAATACACAGTCCGCCACCCCTTGTCTTAACAGACGCCGCTGTTCTATCCTGCCGATACAGCGTAAAACCAGGCAGCTGTATGTTGATAATGTCGTCGTTCAGCCACGACTCCGTGAAGCATAAGATATTACAGTTTTGAATGTAACGTTGGTAGTTTAATCTTCTGCGTACGTCCTCGATTTTATTTTCCAAAGATTGCACGTTTGCTAGCAGAACGCAAGGCAATGGGGGTTTATTCGATCGCCTACGAATTCTCAGAAGGCAGTCCGACCTCCGACCCCTTTTTCTCTGCCTCCTCTTCACACAAATGACGGGGATCTGGAACTGTTCCCGGGAAAGCAGTATGTCATTCACGTCGCGCTCCTCAGACTCATTAACTTCTACTGCCTCAGAAACCCGGGTCCGGGAGCACCCCCCACAACCCCCACCAGTAAAAAAGCTGACTAGCATAGCTAGCATAGCGTCACAAGTAAATACTAGCATCTAAATATCATTAAATCACAAGTCCAAGACACCAGATGAAAGATCCACTTCTTGTGAATCCAGCAATCATTTCTGATTTTTAAAATGTTTTACAGGGTGATTCAAGGCAAAAAGAGCGATAGCGTTATCACCACCAAAATATATTAATTTTTTCACTAACCTTCTCAGAATTCTTCCGATGACACTCCTGTAACATCCTATTACAACATACATATAGAGTTTGTTCGAAAATGTGCATATTTAGCCACAAAAAAATTGTGGTTATACAATGAGAATAGTAGCCAAACTGGCCAGAAAATGTCGGGCGCCATCTTGTAGAGTGATCTAGTCTAATCAATAAATAATCATAAACTTGACTAAAAAATACAGGGTGGACAGCAATTGAAAGACAAATTAGTTCTTAATGCAATCGCTGAATTACATTTTTTTTAATTATCCTTACTGTGCAATACAGGGTGCGCCAAAGCGAAGCTACCCCAAAGAAAATGGCGGAATATGCGTTTAACGTTTTTCAACAGAACAACGATTTATCGTCATAAATAGTTGTTACTATTAGCTGAGCTTCCATCAGAATCTTGGGCAATGTATCCTTTCTCCGGTCTAATCGTCTTTTGGTCGAAAGATGTCCTCTTGTCCTGTCGAAATTGCCACTAACATTCGGCATGTACTGGAAAAGTGTCCAACTCTTGAAAGTGCGTCACAAAGAAATACCAGAAAATCGCAATAAACGGTTATAAATTGCTATAAATCGGTTTAACCTCTAACGAGCCTCTACCCCGGATCTGGGAGCACCCCCCACCCCCACCCCCCCACACTGATTAGCATCGCTAGCATAGCGTCACAATTAAATAGTAGCATCTAAATATCATTAAATCACAAGTCCAAGACACCAGATGAAAGATACAGATCTTGTGAATAAAGCCACCATTTCAGATTTTTTAAATGTTTTACAGGGAAGACACAATATGTAAATCTATTAGCTAACCACGTTAGCAAAAGACACCATTTTTTTACTCCAACAGTTTTTTCCTGCGTCAGTAGCTATCACTAATTCTACTAAATAAAAATATATATAGCCACTAACCAAGAAACAACTTCATAAGATGACAGTCTGATAACATATTTATGGTATAGCATAGTTTTTTTTTGAAAAATGTGCATTTTTCAGGTATAAATCACAGTTCTACATTGCAGCTGCAATCTGAAATAGTGCCGACGCAGCCAGAACAATTACAGAGACCAACGTCATATAACTAATTACTCATCTTAAAACATTTCAGAAAAATACACAGCGTACAGATATTGAAAGCCCAACATCTGGTGAATCCAAACAATATTTCAGATTTATTAAATGTTTTATAGCGAAAACAAAATGTAGCGCTAAATTAGCATAGCTACGCCAGGCAGAACCAGCTGGGCGCCCACGACCAGTTCACATGCACGACAGATATATGAAATAACATCGTAAATTGGGTCTTACTATTGCTGATCTTTCATCAGAATGTTGATCAAGGTGTCCTTTGTCCAGATGAGTCTTTGTTTCGATTCAGAATGGCAACTTTCCCACTTCATTTAGCATTGGTACTGGTCGAGTGGCACGGATCTCTCAAACGAAAATAAAATCAGAGAACGGAACACCGCAAAACTCCCGAAAAAATTCAAATAATCTGATTAAACTATATTGAAAAAACATACATTACGATGATATGGTCACATGTATCAAACAAAATTCGAGACGGAGATAGTTTTCATCCGTAACGGCAGCAAAACAGTAGACAATCGCACCTCCAAGTCGCGCGATTCAGAGAACCGGAAGTTGTCGGTCACGCCAAAGAAATAGGTCTTATTTCACGTCAGAACAAGATAAACAAAAAATTTCTCCTCTGACGTCCTCTTGACACCCAGAGGAAGGCGAATGAAGTGTGTTTCGGGTCATAGGTGGCGTGACCATATATAGGCAGAGCGTTGAAGCGAGCATAGACATCTTGCATTCTACTTCTTGGTCAGGGAAAGTGCTGTCAAATGACTTTTGTTTCTCTCAGAGACAAAATTGAAACGGTTTTTGAAACTAGAGATTGTTTTCTATCCAATGGTATTAATTATATGCATATAGTAAGTGCAATAATTGAATAAGAGGCAGTTTAATCTGTAGAGCAAATTATGCTAATGCAAAAACAGCACCCCCTGTATTCTCAAGAAGTTAAATTAACTACCTTGTGATGTTTTTAACCTGTTAGGGGTGCAGCCCGACACCGGTACACTTATGACAACATCCAGCTCAAAGTGCAGGGCGCGAAATTCAAAAGATATTTTTTTTTTAATATTTAACTTTCACACATTAACAAGTCCAAGACACCAGATGAAAGGTGCACATCTTGTGAATCAAGCCAACATGTCCGATTTTTTAAATGTTTTACATGGAAGATACAATATGTAAATCTATTAGCTAACCACGATAGCAAAAGACACCACTTTTCTTACTCCATCAGTTTTTTACTCCATCAGTAGCTATCACAAATTCGGCCAAATAAAGATAAAAATAGCCACTAACCAAGAAACAACCTCATCAGATGACAATCTGATAACATATTTATTGTATAGCATATGTTTTTTTCCAAAAATTTGCATATTTCAGGTATAATTCATAGTTTACATTTCAGCTACAATCAGAAATGGCACCGAAAGCAGCCATAATATTTACAGACACCAACGTCAAATACCTAATTACTCATCATAAAACATTTCTGAAAAATACATAGTGTACAGCAATTGAAAGACAGGCATCTTGTGATTCTAGACAATATTTCCGATTTATTAAATGTTTTACAGCGCAAACAAAATATAGCGTGATATTAGCATAGCAGCAATAGACAGAAAAACTTGGGCGCCCACGACCAGTCAACATGCACGACAGATATATGAAATAACATCATAAATTGGCTCTTACTTTTGCTGATCTTTCATCAGAATGTTGAACAAGGTGTCCTCTGTCCAGATGAGTCGTTGTTTGGATTTAGAATGGCAAATTTCCCTCTTCACTTAGCATTGGCACTAGCCGAGTGGCACAAATCTCTCCGACGTAAACACAGTCAGAGGACGGAACACGGCAAAACTCCCGAAAAAATGTCAATAATCTGATTAAACTATATTGAAAAAACATACATTACGATGATATGTTCACATGTATCAAAAAAATTCCGAGCCGGGGATAGTTTTAGTCTCTTACGGCAGCAAAACAGAAGGCAATGGCACTTCCTTGTCGCGCGTTTCAGAGAACCGGAAGTGGACGGTCACGTCAAAGAAATAGCTTTTATTCCACCCCTGACCAAGATGAACACAAAATGTCTTCTCTCACATCCTCTTGAGACCAAGAGGAAGGCGTATGGAGTGTAAGTAGACTCCTAAGTGTCATGACCATATATAGGCATCAAGTTGAACAGACCACATATTTCTGACATTTCACTTCCTGGTCAGGGAAAGTGCTGCCAAATGAATTCTGTTTCACTCAGAAAAATAATTCCAACGGTTTTAGAAACTAGAGAGTGTTTTCTATCCAATATTAATAATAATATCCATATTGTACGAGCAAGAATTGAGTAGGAGGCCGTTTGAAATGGGCACGATTTCACTGGCTACTCAACACTTTCCCTTGCAGCCAGAAGAAGTTTTAACACCTATAGCGAATAAAAACATGACTGGGGATATAGAAGTGGCTAAACCAAAGCTTGGAAGGAGGCCAGTCCGACGTCCACTCTGTGTCGAGCGCACGGCTGAAAAGAACGGTACTTCCGCATCTTGGTCTTATATAATGTCCCAGATTGCGCAATCGACCCCATTCAAATTGTCACCACTTACTGACATCTAGAGGAAGGCGTAGGCAGTGTTTGTAGCCCCACAGCATTCACAGGGACTTATTAACTGACCTGGGAGCAAGGCCAAGATTTCTGAAATCTCACTCCCTGGCAGGAAAAGTGCTGTAGAATGAGTTCTGTTTCACTCAGAGACATAATTCCAACGGTTTTAGAAACTAGAGAGTGTTTTCTATCCAATAGTAATAATAATATGCATATTGTACGAGCAAGAATTGAGTACTAGGCAGTTTAACCTGTTATGGCTGCACGCTGAATATTGAAAAAACTGGAAAATGTGTGCACATTTTCAAACGGCCTCCTAAGAAACATTTTATTTTCCAATATGCATATATTTACTACTGTTGGATAGATAACAGTCTGTAGTTTCTAAAAAGGTTTGAATTGTTTCTCTAAGTCGAACAGAAATATTTTTACAGCCATTTTCCCAGCCGAATTGAGTTTTCCAAAATGCGATGTGTCTCTTTAAGACCTTCTCTATAAAAGGCCATTTGACTTGGGACGATAGGGACACGTCACAGGCGTTCGTCAGACTGTAATGCGGAAGTGAGAATTGAAAGGAGTCGAATATCTCGTCCCTGGACTGAATAACACAACTTCTTGTGAGACCTGCGCAGTTAAAAAAAATATCCGGGCGCGAAGGATAATTTGGGCTCGGCTTCTGGAACAAGGTAGATAACGTTGAATATGATGCCTGACTACGATATTATTTGATACTTGTCACAAAATCATCCTAAAGTATGTTTTTTCAATATACTTTAATTATATTATTGCAATTTATTCTGGACTTTAGATGTGAAACGACGGAAGAATTTTTTGAAGAAACGCTTTCTAGCGCAGCAATGCTATCGTGCTAGCTAACCAAAGAGGGAAATAATTCGTTCTGGAACCCAACTAAAGACTCTACTGGACATTGGACCCCGTTACAACATTCTGATGGAGTATCAAGAAAGATAAGACCCAATTTGGGATGCTTTTTCATATATATGTCGAACTGTTGAATGCTAACTCTGCTAACTGTGCTAGGCTAGCGCTTGACTAGAATCAATGCTGCCTTATGCTAGCTTCTGTTGTTAGCTAATATAACGATATATTGTGTTTTCGCTGTAAAACACTTCAAAAATCGGAAATGTTGGCTTTATTCACACGATATCTGTCTTTCATTAGTTATCCACTATATGTTTTTCTGAAATGTTTTATGAGGTGTAATTAGTAGCCGACGTTGGTGTATGTATTTTCTCTGGCTACTCCCGGCTGGATTCAGACTCAAGCTATGTATTAGCATTTTTGGGTAGCATCAATGTAAAACTGATTTATAGCTAAAATATGCACTTTTTATGAACAAAACATAGATTTATTGTGTAACATGTTATATGACTGTCATCTGAGGTCGTTTTTTCTGGGCTCTTTAGGTTGGTTTTAGTTTATTTCGGTTGGTTGTGCATGCTACTTCAATCATAATTCATACTTCATAATCATAATTCATACGTGTCTGTCCACTTTTGTATTTGGTGGTGAGCTAACATAAATATATGTGGTGTTTTCTCTGTAAAACATTTAAAAAATCGGACATGTTGGCTGGATTGACAAGATGTTTATCTTTCAAATGCTGTATTGGACTTGTTAATGTGTAAAAGTTAAATATTTTTAAAAAATAGATTTTGAATTTCGCGCCCTGCAGGGGTGTCATTTTCGGTCCGAGGTCGGGCTTGCACGCCAAACAGGTTAATTTGGAGACCAATTTTCACTAAGTCGAAACAGCACCCCCTATATTCTCAAGAGGTTAGTTAAAGGAAAAAAAGTATTCTGCCAGTTCGTGGTGAGTAATCGATGTTCTGATGTCTAGAAGTTATTTTCAGTCAAAAGAGACGGTAGCAGCAACATTATGTACAAAATAAGTTTAAAAAAATGAAAAACGAAAACAAACAAAAAAACACAATTGGTTAGGAACATGTAAAGCGTCAGCCTTCTTCTCCGGAGCCATCTTACGATCACTAACTATTCACTAATCAGCTCTGGGTGTGCGGTAGATTCCGCATATTATATAAAAAAATGTTAGATAATGCTAATATTAGCGGTCGAAAGTGTTGCAAACATTTGCACCAACATTGGCGATTATAGCACTGGCAACTAAAATGACAAACTGAAGGCAAACAAGACGAATCCATTTGACATGAAATGCATTCCATTAAGCATTCCTCTCATATCAAACAAAAGAGGGGACAACTTTTGGAACTTTTTGAAATGTAATTGTATAACACATAATTCATTTGTTGACTGTTGTGTAAGGTAAGATCCCACCATTTACCATACAGCAAATATATGTGGCCTTTAGTGTCCAGTAGCCAGGGGCAGACTGGCCATCTTTAGCCCAGTGGGCCTGTCTAACTTGGGTTTTTTTGCTCAAAATAATCCCTATCTGGCTTATAATGTGGGACTTGAGAAGAAAAATGGGCCGGTGTTGTGACCACAAGGAAAAAAATGTGTTGGTGTGTTTGAAATGCCAGGGCCAAATTCTGGTCACAGTCCACCCATGCCCGTAGACCACTACAGTCCTACATTTTGCCATCATTCAAATGGGACTGACTGCATGACAAGTGCTTGAAACTAGTGCGCTATTGCCACCTACAGTACAACTACTTGTAGATAAATGACTTACTTTCAGTGGGACAAAAACAATCACCACTCACTCACCAAGGAACTGAAAAGCACCTGTAGTAACATTGCATGAACAGTTGGTGGTACTAACGCACTACAACTGTGACATGGATATGGTTGTCGTAAAGTCATATTGATTGAACTACATACATTGATTATACTTTTGTAATAATAATAAGACTATTATTATGGTACTAGAGGTGTCACGCACCAAATTATTGAAGGGCCATTGATGGTCAAATTCAATATATTTTAATTTAACAATATTTTACATTTTTACATTTTGAGAATTTATCAGACACTCTTCTCCAGAGCCACTTACAGTCAGCTCATTCAACTAAAGTGTCACATTCCTGACCTGTTTTCCATTGTTTTTGTATGTGTTTAGTTGGTCAGGGCGTGAGTTGGGGTGGGCATTCTATGTTAGGTGTTTCTATGTTGGGTTTAATGTGTTGCCTGATATGGTTCTCAATTAGAGGCAGGTGTTTGACGTTTCCTCTGATTGAGAATCATATTAAGGTAGGCTGTTCTCACTGTTTGTTTGTGGGTGATTGTCTTCCGTGTCTGTGTATGTCGCACCACACGGGACTGTTTCGTTTTCGTTCGTGTATGTAGTCTGTTCCTGTTCGTGCGTTCTTCGTGTTTATGTAAGTTCACATGTTCAGGTCTGTCTACGTCGTTTTGTTGTTTTGTAATTTTAATAGTGTTCTTCGTGTTTCGTCTTGATATAATAAATCATTATGGATTCAACCTACGCTGCATTTTGGTCTGACCCTTACTCCTCCTCCTCGTCCGAGGAGGAGGCATTAGACGACCGTTACATAAAGGTTGCTAGATATGACAGTATTTGTAAAAACCAGTCATTACAAAGTCAGTGCTAGTAGAAAAAGACACCTATTAGTACAAGAAAACGTATAACGTATAACAGTAAGGTATAACAGTAAGGTGATTGTTTTTTTATAGGGGGTAGGGGTTTTAGGGGATAACAGTGAAGGAGCCTAAATGGGTCTGTTTATAAGTAACTAACATCACTTTTTGTGTAGTGACAAAGTTTAGCGATCTCTAACCTTTGGCCATAATCGTGAAATGGAGATAATTTATTAACATTTAGAATAAAGGAGCATCTTTCTCAGTCTTGTCTTTTCAGAGCGCTCTGCCAGACAGTAGGTCCACATAGTCAATTATAGCACAACATTCAAATCATAAAAATACAAGAAAAACGTTGTGATGAATGAAGTTGAGAGGCATCCAGAGGAAATGCTTGAAGAATGCTGCTCAGCTACAAAGCATGGAGAATGGTGAGCACTACAGTTTTCATTATTTTCTTTGAGCTAGATGTTTAGGTAACACTTTATATTACAGTGCCCTTATTACAGTGGAATTATTCCTGTAAGTCTAGTGCAACAGTATTGTAATTACTCATTGTTATATTGTACTTACACTGTAATGTAAAATGTAACAGATTTTCTTGACGTGACCCTCACCGGTCACTGGATGTGTGTACACTACTTTAACATAATTACTGTGTCATTAGCATGCTATTTCTTAGTAAATGGCTGGTTATTTATGTGTTGTAAAATATAGTTTGGACACACCTACTCATTCAAGGGTTTTTCTTTATTTTTTACTATTTTCTACATTGTAGAATAATAGTGAAGACATCAAAACTATGAAATAGCACATATGGAATCACACTATGTGTAACGGGTTTTGTCCCCTTTGTCTGAGGAGGAGTAGCAAGGATCGGACCAATATGCAGCGTGGTAAGTGTCCATAATGAATATTTAATAAATCAAACTGAACACTGAAAGAAATAACAAAAGTACAAACAAACAACCCGAAACAGTCCCGTATGGTGAAAACACTAACACAGGATACAGGAAACAACCACCCACAAAACACAAAGAAAAACAGGCTACCTAAATATGTCTCCCAATCAGAGACAACGACTGACACCTGCCTCTGATTGGGAACCATACTAGGCCAAACACAGAAATAGACAACCTAGACATAAAACATAGAATGCCCACCCACATCACACCCTGACCAAACAAAACATAGAAACATACAAAGCAATCTATGGTCAGGGCGTGACACTATGGGCCTTAAAGAGGCCTTGACAGAATGCTTTTATTTACATCTTATTTCATTGGCTGAAGTTTATTAAGATTAAATCCACAGTCATTAGACACTGTCCATCCAACTAGCAATTGTTGATCATGCTGATATATGTTGAAATACTACATAAAGTACAGCATATTTTAAACTGTTGAAATCAGTGGACTTTGGTATGAGGTAATAAAAACATACATCTGTCAAACTAGATGTAACATTATCACTCTCCATTACATTTCAAAAGTTTTGCAAGTAATGTAAATTAGATGTATTATGCCCCCCTTTTCCTATTCAATTAAGTGCTCAAGTTCTGTCACTCCTCTCCTCTATCCATTGTAAAGTCATAATGCAGAGAGTTTATTTGTTCACATTACACACATCCATGTCCCTTCAGCATTCACATTCGGTGCGATAGGTAGCCTAGTGGTTAGAGCATTGGGCCAGTAACTGAAAGGTTTCTGGATCGAATCCTTGACCTAACGAGGTAAAAATCTGTCATTCTGAACAAGGCAGTTAACCCACTGTTCCCCGGTAGGCCGTCATTGTAAATAAGAATTTGTTCTTAACTGACTTGCGTAGCAGCGTAATAGTCAAAACTAACTGTTGCCAACTCTTAGCTATGATGTGGGCTTGCCCCAAGGGAAAGGGGGATACGTAGTCAGTTGTCCAACTGAATGTATTCAACTGAAATGTGTCTTCTGCATGTAACCCAACCCCTCTGAAGCGGCGAGCTGCCTTAATCAACATCCACGTCTTCAGCACCTGGGGAACAGATGGTTAACTGACTTGCTCAGGGAAGAACAACACATTTTTACCTTGTCAGCTCGGGAATTCAATCCAGCAATCTTCCGGTTACTGGCCCAACGCTCTAACCACTAGGCTACCTGCCACCATGCCGCCCAAGAGTCAATACTGTACATTCTTGATTTGCCTTCTGTCTGTACTGGGTCTGAAGTTCAAACATATGCAGATGATACAGCGATATATGTGCATGCAAAGAGCAAGCAACAAGCTGCACAAGGACTCACTACTGTAATGGTCCAGGTTACAAAGTGGCTCAGTGACTCATGTTTGCATCTCAAAAAAAAGTCTGCATGTTCCTCACAAAGAGGGCAACTGATGCTATTGAGCCAGATGTCTATGTGTCAGGGGAGAAGCTCCAGGTGGTATCTGATTATAGTACATTTTAAGGCATCATACTTGATTCCAGCCTCTCTTTTAATAACTTCTTGTGGCTGCACCTTGCGCTACCGGGATCGATATGACAGCAGTGAAAGTGCATGGCGCCAAATTCAAACAACAGAAATCTCATAATTAAAATTCCTCAAAAAAACATGTGTCTATTATCATTTTAAAGGTAATCTTGTTATTAATCCCACCAAAGTGTCCGATTTCAAATATGCTTTTCAGCGAAAGCACTACAAACGATTATGTTAGGTAACCACAAAAGCACAATAAGCACAGCCATTTTTCCCGCAAAAGATAGCTTTCACAAAAAGCAGAAATAGAGATAAAATGAATCACTAACCTTTGATTATCTTCATCAGATGACACTCATAGGACGTCATGTTACACAATACATGCATGTTTTGTTTGATAAAGTTCATATTTATAACAAAAAATCTGAGTTTACATCGGCGCGTTACATTCACTAGTTCCAAAAACATCAAGTGATTTTGCATAGCCACATGGTTTCAACAGAAATACTCATCATAAATGTAGATGATAATACAAGTTATACACATGGAATTATAGATATACCTCTCCTTAATGCAACTGTGGTGTCAGATTTCAAAAATATCGAAAAAGCAAATCATGCAATAATCTGAGACGGAGCTCAGAACAATAGCCAAATTAGCCGCCATGTTGGGGTCAACAGAAACCAGAAAATACATGATAAACGTTTCCTTACCTTTGATGAACAGTCCTAGGAATCCCAGGTCCACAATAAATGCTTGATTTGTTCGATAATGTCCGTTATTTATGTCCAATAAGCTACTTTGGTTAGCGCGTTAGCGGTTTGAGCAGACACATGCACATTTGTGGCCTGCTGGAGGTCATTTTGCAGGGCTCTGGCAGTGCACCTCCTTGCACAAAGGCGGAGGTAGCGGTCCTGCTGCTGGGTTGTTGCCCTCCTACGGCCTCCTCCACGTTTCCTGATGTACTGGCCTGTCTCCTGGTAGCGCCTCCATGCTCTGGACACTACGCTGACAGACACAGCAAATCTTTTTGCCACAGCTCGCATTGATGTGCCATCCTGGATGAACTGCACTACCTGAGCCACTTGTGTGGGTTGTAGACTCCGTCTCATGCTACCACTAGAGTGAGAGCACCGCCAGCATTCAAAAGTGACCAAAACATCAGCCAGGAAGCATAGGAACTGAGAAGTGGTCTGTGATCACCACCTGCAGAATCACTCCTTTTTTGGGGGTGTCTTGCTAATTGCCTATAATTTCCACCTTTTGTCTATTCCATTTGCACAACAGCATGTGAAATTTATTGTCAATCAGTGTTGCTTCCTAAGTGGACAGTTTGATTTCACAGAAGTGTGATTGACTTGGAGTTACATTGTGTTGTTTAAGTGTTCCCTTTATTTTTTTGAGCAGTGTATAAATAAATGGTGGGACCAACAGCAATAGTAGTAGTGGACATGGGATTACCATTAACAACAACTACAACAACAATATTAATCAGAACAACAATACATTAAAGCAACAGTAGTAGACCAGTCTTAACATGACTGAGAAGACACATGACCTGGTATGAAAGACAAAACAAAACAAGATGGGAAATATTATCAACATTACTTTGCACTTTTCACTGGCTGTCCCTCAGGTTGTGGCAGGAGGACACAAAACTGCATATTTTGGCTTTTCACCCAATAAATATGTGCTTTTTTCTTCATATTTTATAGTTTCAAATTCTTTGTATTTAATTATAATTTTGGGAAAGAAATATTCTCTTAGGTCTGAGTATTTGTCACAGTGTAATAGGAAATGCAGCTCTGTTTCTACCTCTCCCCTGGAGCAGAGTGAGCACAGCCTGTCCTCTCTGGGCAGCCAGGTATGTCTGTGACGACCGGTCTCTATAGCCAGACTGTGCTTACTGAGTCTGTACCTAGTCAATGTTTTCCTCAGTTTTCTATCAGTCACAGTGGTCAGATAGTCTGCCACCATGTACTGTCTGTTTAGAGCCAAATAGCATTGAAGTTTACTTAGATTTTTTGTGGTGTCTTTCCAATAGGTGATACATTTTTCTTTTTGTTTTGTGATAATTTGGTTGAGCCTGATTTTCTGAGGGCTGTCCTGAGGCTCTATGGGGCTGGTTTGGGTTGGTGAACTGAGCCTCAGAACCAGCTGGCTGAGGGGACTCTTCTCTGGTTTCATCTCTTGACATTGTAGAGCTGTGTGATGGAATGTTTTGGGGTCACTTGTTTTTAGATGGTTGTAAAATGTGATGGCTCTTTTTTCTATTCGAATGAGGAGGGGGTATTGGGGGGGGGTATTGGTATCTCTCTCTCTCTCTCTCTCTCTCTCTCTCTCCCTCTCTCTCTCTCTGCAGTCAGTAGCACTTGTTGCAGGCACGGAATGAAGGCCAAAGGCTGGAGGCTCAGCAGTGAGAGCAGCACTGTCTTCCTGGTCTGTGTAACTATACAGGCATGTCTAATAAACGTAGAAGTCCTCTTATCGCATTCTTCCGATTTGAAAGCAGAATTACTGGTTGTTGAGGTAGATATTATTTTCATAATTCAAGCTACAAACCTTAACAGAAAAAATTGAAACACGACAGTATGCTAAAATATTAGACATAGACGACTCAGACATGAACAATGAACCTATAAAATCAAATTTATTTATCATGCCCTTTTTACATCAGCAGATGTCACAAAGTGCTATACAGAAACCCTGCCTAAAACCCCAAACAGCAAGCAATGCAGATCTATCCAATGCATGGAAGAAAGGGGCTCATGTTTTGCTGTACTAGACCTTCCCTTTTTCCCTCTATTCTATTTTTCTTGACAGTTGTGGTGGTTAATTTCTTTTCTATCAAATGAGGAGAGACAAAATGATCACACAAGTCAGAGTTGTACTTAAACTAAATCTTTATTCACTTGTTAAAAAAGGCGCAAGTCAATACAACACACACATATAAAGTGAATCGATTGAGTGCTCTACGACAATAATGTCTGGACGACAAATCACCCTCAGATGATTCGTTGAGAACCTCGAGATAAAGGTGCAAAGGTCTTTTATAGCCAAGATACACCCACTTCAGTCCACATTACAAACAACAGATGTATGGAATGGGTCACAAGGTAAACATTTGTATGAAAGATACTTAGAATTCACAGCAGACAGTATCTGCTGTAAAAACTGTTCTCATTGTGTATAAACCCGGGTCTGGCCCCGAGCCATCTCTCCCTGGTACCTTATAGAACAGAAACATTAACTAATGCTCTGGAATGGGTATCACCCAAAGACATTGTGAATCTCCTGTCAGTGTTAAATCTCCCAGAGGCCCACTTTCAGTTCCCACACACACAATAGAGTTAAAACAACCCTCTATTATGTTGCATAAAACAACCATTTGTTGCAATTACAGTATTATAACATGATCCTGCAATTTTGCTCCCACACAGTTCATATGTAGCTGGTCATGTGTATTGTAGCTGGTCATATTTTTTATTTTATTTTATTTTACCGTTATTTTACCAGGTAAGTTGACTGAGAACACATTCTCATTTGCAGCAACGACCTGGGGAATAGTTACAGGGGAGAGGAGGGGGATGAATGAGCCAATTGTAAACTGGGGATTATTAGGTGACCATGATGGTTTGAGGGCCAGATTGGGAATTTAGCCAGGACACCGGGGTTAACACCCCTACTCTTACGATAAGTGCCATGGGATCTTTAATGACCTCAGAGAGCCAGGACACCCGTTTAACGTCCCATCCGAAAGACAGCACCCTACACAGGGCAGTGTCCCCAATCACTGCCCTGGGGCATTGGGATATTTTTTTAGACCAGAGGAAAGAGTGCCTCCTACTGGCCCTCCAACACCACTTCCAGCAGCATCTGGTCTCCCATCCAGGGACTGACCAGGACCAACCCTGCTTAGCTTCAGAAGCAAGCCAGCAGTGGTATGCAGGGTGGTATGCTGCTGGTGTAGCTGTTCCTATGTAGCTGGACATATGTAGCTGGTCATATGTAGCTGGTCATATGTAGCTGGTCATATGTACTATAACTGGTCATATGTAGCTGGTCATATGTAGCTGGACATATGTAGCTGGTCATATGTAGCTGGTCATATGTAGCAGGTCATATGTAGCTGGTCATATCTAACTGTTCATATGTAGCTGGTCATATGTAGCTGGTCAAATGTAACTGTTCATATATAACTGTTCATATGTAGCTGGTCATATGTAGCAGGTCATATGTGGCTGGTCATATGTAGCTGTTCATATGTAGCTGGTCATATGTAGCTGGTCAAATGTAACTGTTCATATGTAATTGTTTATATGTAGCTGGTCATATGTACTGTAACTGGTCATATGTAGCTGTTCATATGTAGCTGGACATATGTAGCTGGTCATATGTAGCTGGACATATGTAGCTGGTCATATGTAGCTGGTCATATGTAGCAGGTCATATGTAGCTGGTCATATGTAACTGTTCATATGTAGCTGGTCAAATGTAACTGTTCATATGTAACTTTTTATATGTAGCTGGTCATATGTACTGTAGCTGTTCATATGTAGCTGGTCATATGTAGCTGGTCATATGGAGCTGGTCATATGGAGCTGGTCATATGGAGCTGGTCATATGTAGGTGTGCCTATGTAGCAGTTCATATGTAGCTGGTCATATGTAGCTGTTCTCATGTAGCAGGTCATATGTAGCTGTTAACTGTGTGTCCTTATACTGTCTTCATAACACACAGACTATGTCAGATAAACGCGTGTTCACCGCATAAAACCAACTTTGTCTTTCTCAGTGTTATGGAGAAGCATAATGATCCCAATTTGAGGTTCAATAAGCTTTCCCAGCAGGAGATGGGTCTGGTCCAGCCGGTCCCTGTGCCAAGCCCCCAGACCAGAGGACAGTGGTCCAGCAAGCTGGAGTTCCTCCTGGCTGTGGCCGGACAGATCGTAGGCTTGGGGAATGTATGGAGGTTCCCATATCTGTGCTACAAAAATGGAGGAGGTGAGTCTCACATCACATCTTTACATGATCTTACAATTAAGCCCACATTAAATGTATGGCAAGGTGAGCCTTTGTCTTTTACATTATCAATGCAAACGATCTAGTCACTTCATTTAACTTCATTGTGGTGGAGACAGTACAGAGTTGTTCTTTTCATATCTTAGGCTAATATTGAAATCACACAATTACAAGACGGTAATGGAATAATCATTAAGAGATGTGTAATCATGGCCTGATATAAACATATCAGTGGTTGCTATAATATTATAGGGATATTTACACACTAGGGCTAGATGTTATCTGGAGGGCACAATCATGAAAACAACAGTGCATGTCTGGGTGCACAAAAGGAACCAAAACCTTCTAGGTGCTTCCAGAATCTCTATACTGATATGCACATCACTACTGTACAACGTTTTGTTACACTCTGATAGAAATATGCTATGGAGAATAAACATGTTTCTCTGACATGTAGAATTAGGAATCACAATGACTCTATTCATGGCCTTTCTATCTGCAATGTTCGATGATGTTAGGCTACTGAACGTGTCCCAGATACCCCACGATAGAGACCAGAGATTCTGGTACTAAAGATGGCGCCGACCGAGATGGCCGCCTCGCTTCGCGTTCCTTGGAAAATATGCAGTATTTTGTTTTTTATGTGTTATTTCTTACATCGGTACCCCAGGTAATCTTAGGTTTCATTACATACAGTCGGGAGGAACTACTGAACATACGATTAACGTCAACTTACCATCGTTATAACCAGGAATATGACTTTCCCGAAACGGATCCAGTGTTTTGCCTTCCACCCAATACAATGGATCTGATCCCAGCCGGGGACCCTATGCGACGCCGTAAAAGGGGCAAACGTAGCGGTCTCTTGGTCAGGCTTCGGAGACGGGCACATCGCGCTCCACTCCCTAGCATACTACTCGCCAATGTCCAGTCTCTTGACAATAAGGTTGATGAAATCCGAGCACGGGTAGCATTCCAGAGAGACATCAGGGATTGCAACGTGCTCTGCTTCACGGAAACATGGCTAACTCAAGAGACGCTAACGGAGTCGGTGCAGCCAGCTGGTTTCTTCATGCATCGCGCCGACAGAAACAAACATCTTTCTGGTAAGAAGAGGGGCGGGGGGGTATGCCTTATGATTAACGAGACGTGGTGTGATCATCATAACAACACACAGGAACTCAAGTCATTCTGTTCACCTGATCTAGAACTCCTCACAATCAAATGTCGACCGCATTATCTACCAAGGGAATTCTCTTCGATCATAATCACAGCCGTATATATTCCCCCCCAAGCAGACACATCGATGGCCCTGAACGAACTTTATCTGACTCTTTGTAAACTGGAAACCACACACCCTGAGGCTGCATTCATCGTAGCTGGGGATTTTAACAAGGCTAATCTAAAAACAAAACTCCCTAAATTCTATCAGCATATCGATTGTGCTACCAGGGCTGGAAAAACCCTAGATCATTGTTATACTAATTTCCGTGACGCATATAAGGCCCTCCCCCGCCCTCCTTTCGGAAAAGCTGACCACGACTCCATTTTGTTGATTCCAGCCTACAAACAGAAACTAAAACAACAAGCTCCCGCGCTCAGGTCTGTTCAACGCTGGTCCGACCAATCTGATTCCACGCTTCAAGACTGCTTCGATCACGCGGATTGGAATATGTTCCGCATTGCGTCCAACAACAATATTGACGAATATGCTGATTCGGTGAGCGAGTTCATTAGGAAGTGCATTGACGATGTCGTACCCACAGCAACGATTAAAACATTCCCAAACCAGAAACCGTGGATTGACGGCAGCATTCGCGTGAAACTGAAAGCGCGAACCACTGCTTTTAACCAGGGCAAGGTGACCGGAAGCATGACCGAATACAAACAGTGTAGCTATTCTCTCCGCAAGGCAATCAAACAGGCTAAGTCCCAGTACAGAGACAAAATCGAGTCGCAATTCAACAGCTCAGACACAAGAGGTATGTGGCAGGGTCTACAGTCAATCACGGATTACAAAAAGAAAACCAGCCCCGTCGCGGACCAGGATGTCTTGCTCCCAGACAGGCTAAACAACTTTTTTGCCCGCTTTGAGGACAATACAGTGCCACTGACACGGCCCCCTACCAAAACCTGCGGGCTCTCCTTCACTGCAGCCGAGGTGAGTAAAACATTTAAACGTGTTAACCCTCGCAAGGCTGCAGGCCCAGACGGCATTCCCAGCCGCGTCCTCAGAGCATGCGCAGACCAGCTGGCTGGTGTGTTTACGGACATATTCAATCAATCCTTATCCCAGTCTGCTGTTCCCACATGCTTCAAGAGGGCCACCATTGTTCCTGTTCCCAAGAAAGCTAAGGTAACTGAGCTAAACGACTACCGCCCCGTAGCACTCACTTCCGTCATCATGAAGTGCTTTGAGAGACTAGTCAAGGACCATATCACCTCCACCCTACCGGACACCCTAGACCCACTCCAATTTGCTTACCGACCCAATAGGACCACAGTCGACGCAATCGCAACCACACTGCACACTGCCCTAACCCATCTGGACAAGAGGAATACCCATGTGAGAATGCTGTTCATCGATTACAGCTCAGAATTTAACACCATAGTACCCTCCAAACTCGTCATCAAGCTCGAGACCCTGGGTCTCGACCCCGCCCTGTGCAACTGGGTCCTGGACTTCCTGACGGGCCGCCCCCAGGTGGTGAGGGTAGGTAACAACATCTCCACCCCGCTGATCCTCAACACTGGGGCCCCACAAGGGTGCGTTCTGAGCCCTCTCCTGTACTCCCTGTTCACCCACGACTGCGTGGCCATGCACGCCTCCAACTCAATCATCAAGTTTGCGGATGACACTACAGTGGTAGGCTTGATTACCAACAACGACGAGACGGCCTACAGGGAGGAGGTGAGGGCCCTCGGAGTGTGGTGTCAGGAAAATAACCTCACACTCAACGTCAACAAAACAAAGGAGATGATTGTGGACTTCAGGAAACAGCAGAGGGAGCACCCCCCTATCCACATCGACGGGTCAGTAGTGGAGAAGGTGGAAAGTTTTAAGTTCCTCGGTGTACACATCACGGACAAACTGAATTGGTCCACCCACACAGACAGCGTCGTGAAGAAGGCGCAGCAGCGCCTCTTCAACCTCAGGAGGCTGAAGAAATTCGGCTTGTCACCAAAAGCACTCACAAACTTCTACAGATGCACAATCGAGAGCATCCTGTCGGGCTGTATCACCGCCTGGTACGGCAACTGCTCCGCCCACAACCGTAAGGCTCTCCAGAGGGTAGTGAGGTCTGAAGAACGCATCACCGGGGGCAAACTACCTGCCCTCCAGGACACCTACACCACCCGATGTCACAGGAAGGCCATAAAGATCATCAAGGACAACAACCAACCAAGCCACTGCCTGTTCACCCCGCTATCATCCAGAAGGCGAGGTCAGTACAGGTGCATCAAAGCAGGGACCGAGAGACTGAAAAACAGCTTCTATCTCAAGGCCATCAGACTGTTAAACAGCCACCACTAACATTTAACGGCCGCTGCCAACATACTGACTCAACTCCAGCCACTTTAAAAATGGGAATTGATGGAAATTATGTAAAAATGTACCACTAGCCACTTTAAACAATGCCACTTAATATAATGTTTACATACCCTACATTACCCATCTCTTATGTATATACTGTACTCTATATCATCTACTGCATCTTGCCATCTTTATGTAATACATGTACCACTAGCCACTTTAAACTATGCCACTTTATGTTTGCATACCCTACAGTACTCCTCTCATATGTATATACCGTACTCTATACCATCTACTGCATCTTGCCTATGCCGTTCTGTACCACCACTCATTCATATATCTTTATGTACATATTCTTTATCCCTTTACACTTGTGTGTGTATAAGGTAGTAGTTGTGGAATTGTTAGGTTAGATTACTTGTTGGTTATTACTGCATTGTCGGAACTAGAAGCACAAGCATTTCGCTACACTCGCATTAACATCTGCTAACCATGTGTATGTGACTAATAAAATTTGATTTGATTTGATAATATCCCTAGCATTTCAGGTGGTAGCTAAGTCCGTCAGCCACACAAACACATACTTGCTGTCACCCTTGCAGGCCAGGGTGTGACTAGGGTGAGCATTCTAGTTTCTTTATTTCTATGTTTTCTATTTCTTTGTGTTTGGCCGGGTGTGGTTCTCAACCAGAGGCAGCTGTCTATCGTTGTCTCTGATTGGGATTCATACTTAGGCAGCCTTTTTTCCTTTTGGGATTGTGGGTGTTATCTTTGTTAGTGGCACTATAGCCCTGTAAGCTTCACGGTTGTTTTTTTCGTTTCTTGTTTTGTTGGCGACATTTACTAAAATAAAATAAAATGTACGCTCACCACGCTGCACTTTGGTCCACTTCTTTCGACGGCCGTGACACTTGTGTTCTTGTGGTTAAACTCAAATATACTAATTGATTTGTTTTTGTTTTTGGATTTAAAAAAAAGTATAATCTTTATGAATTATATCATAAATAGGACTGGTGGAGTTATGTCACACATGCAGCTAACACAGACATGTGGAAATGTCTGATCTACCTAAGATTACAACCAAGTAATTGCAGCATTACCTCAAAAATGGAAGAGGCAAGTGGAAAGGGGATAAAGTAAGGAACTTGTCTGTCGGTCCCTGCATTAAAGACCAAAATTGGTTAAAGAAAATTGTGATAAATAAAAATATATACCAGTTTCATTTAAGGACCAAAACATTGACAGCTGTGCCATATACATTGCAAAAATAGTTGGGAAGAGATTTTTGATGTACTGATTCCATGGCACATGGTTTATGAATTGACACGCAAAAACGACACCGTTTAAATTAATTTGCTAAATTCTTGAAACCAATAGAATGTTATATATATGGGGGATACAAATTTTCCTAGCTCTGCAGATTTTGCTGCGTGGAGGCAGAGTCATTAGATCATTTATTTTGGTAACATCCATATGTAGCTGAAGAATTGCAACATTTACCTAGAGCTAATACTGCAGATAGCAATACTAGGTGATTTGAAAAGTCACAGTCAATCGATCAATAAAATAATTATTATTTTAGCAAAAATGTTTATCTTTAATTTGTAATCTGTAGAAACTATGAGAATAGAAAGGTTCAGTACTTTTGTGAAGCATCACATTACAGTTTAAAAATATATGGCAAATAGAAATCCAATGTGGATGGTGTTAAGAGATAGATGGGAGGGGTTGAATGGAGCTGACGGTTGTAAATAATAACAACAAGATAACAAATGTAAAACATATGGGGTCTGTAAAATGTATGTAGGTTCAGAAGTTTTGTGAAATAGCACAGTTATAAATATATGGCAAATATAAACATCAGAAATAGAGGAAGGCCAGGACAAACAAATAAAAAATATATAACTATTGTAAATTAGATTGTGTCTGTAAAATGTATATAGAATGTATAAGCTGGAAGTAGAAGCCTAAGTTTTATTGTTTATTAGTTTACTCAAATTGGGGGAGGGGTGGTAGGGTTTGCGGGGAATAATATATATATTGATGTTTTTTATACATGTATTTTTTTTTCACTTTTATTTAAGAAAGTAGGCCAGTTGAGAACAAGTTCTAATTTATAACTGCGACCTGGCCAAGAGAAAGCAAAGCGGTGCGACACAAACAACAACACAGAATCACACATGGAATATATAAGCGTACAGTCAATAACAGAATAGAAAAAAAATATGTCTATATACAGTGTGTGCAAATGGCCTGAGGATGTAAGGCAATAAATTGGCCATAGTAGCAAAGTAATTACAATTTAGCAAATTAACACTGGAGTGATAGATGTGCAGATGATGATGTGCAAAAGAGCAGAAAAGTAAATAAAAAAAACAATATGGGGATGAAGTAGGCATATTGGATGGGCTATTTACAGACGGGCTATGTACAGCTGCAGCGATCGGTTAGCTGCTCAGATAGCTGATGTTTAAAATTAGTGAGGGAAATATAAGTCTCCAACTTCAGCGATTTTTCCAATTCGATCCAGTCATTGGCAGAAGAGAACTGGAAGGAAAGGCAGCCAATTGGGATTGGAAATGATGCAGACAATTACATTGATGGAAGTGACAATCTATCCACAATATTTAAGCTGGTCCACCCCCTAAAAATATATATATAAATAAGAAATACTTGCATTCTCTTCTCTGGATGGTATAAACTCACTCAAACTTGAAGTGGGGGAGGGGGATTTGAGGTGATTCAGATGGCTTCGTGAAGTGAAACATTAAGTTATGGTCTTGGGCCATATGTTTAATTGTGTTTTTTTTCTTTTTTCTTTTCTTTTTTTATTTCACCTTTATTTAACCAAGTAGGCTAGTTGAGAACAAGTTCTCATTTACAACTGCGACCTGGCCAAGATAAAGCATAGCAATTCAACACATACAACAACACAGAGTTACACATGGAATAAACAAAACATACAGTCAATAATACAGCAGAAAAAAATAAAACAAAAAAGTATAGTGAGTGCAAGTGAGGTAAGATAAGGGAGGTAAGGCAATATATAGGCCATGGTGGCGAAGTAATTACAATATAGCAATTAAATACTGGAATGGTAGATGTGCAGAAGATGAATGTGCAAGTAGAGATACTGGGGTGCAAAGGAGCAAGATACATAAATAAATACAGTATGGGGATGAGGTAGATAGATGGGATGTTTACAGATGGGCTATGTACAGTTGCAGTGATCTGTGAGCTGCTCTGACAGCTGGTGCTTAAAGTTAGTGAGGGAAATATGAGTCTCCAGCTTCAGTGATTTTTGCAGTTTGTTCCAGTCATTGGCAGCAGAGAACTGGAAGGAAAGGCGACCAAAGGAGGAATTGGCTTTGGGGGTGACCAGTGAGATATACCTGCTACGAGTGGGTGCTGCTGTGGTGACCATTGAGCTGAGATAAGGCAGGGCTTTACCTAGCAGAGACTTGTAGATAACCTGTAGCCAGTGGGTTTGGCGACGAGAATGAAACGAGGGCCAGCCAACGAGAGCATACAGTTTGCAGTGGTGGGTAGTGAATGGGGCTTTGGTGACAAAACGGATGGCACTATGATAGACTGCATCCAAATTGTTGAGTAGAGTGTTGGAGGCTGTTTTATAGATGACATCGCCGAAGTCGAGCATCGGTAGGATGGTCAGATTTACGAGGGTATGTTTGGCAGCATGAGTGAAGTATGCTTTGTTGCGATATAGGATACTAATTCTATATTTAATTTTGCATTGGAGATGCTTAATGGGAGTCTGGAAGGAGAGTTTACGGTCTAACCAGACACCTAGGTTTTTGTAGTTTTCCACATATTCTAAGTCAGAGCCGTCCAGAGTAGTGATGCTGGACGGGCGGTCAGGTGCGTGTAGTGATCGATTGAAGAACATGCATTTAGTTGAACTTGCATTTAAGAGCAGTTGGAGGCCACGGAAGGAGAGTTGTAGGGCATTGAAGCTCATCTGGAGGTTAGTTAACACAGTGTCCAAAGAGGGGCCAGAAGTATACAGAATGGTTTCGTCTGAGTAGAGGTGGATCAGAGAATCACCAGCAGCAAGAGCGACATCATTGATGTATACAGAGAAGAGAGTCGGCCCGAGAATTGAACCCTGTGGCACTCCCATAGAGACTGCCAGATGTCCGGACAATAGGCCCTCCGATTTGACACACTGAACTCTATCAGAGAAGTAGTTGGTAAACCAGGCGAGGCAATCATTTGAAAAACCAAGGCTGTCGAGTCTGCCAATAAGAATGTGGTGATTGACAGAGTCGAAAGCCTTGGCCAGGTCAATGAATACGGCTGCACAGTAATGTCTCTTAGCGATGGCGGTTATGATGTCGTTTAAGACCTTGAGCGTGGCTGAGGTGCACCCATGACCAGCTCTGAAACCAGATTGCATAGCGGAGAAGGTACGGTGGGATTCGAAATGGTCGTTAATCTTTTTGTTAACTTGGCTTTCGAAGACGTTAGAAAGACAGGGTAGGATAGATATAGGTCTGTAGAAGTTTGGATGTAGAGTGTCACCCCTTTTGAAGAGGGGGCTGACCGCGGCAGCTTTCCAATCTTTGGGAATCTCAGACGATACGAAAGAGAGGTTGAGGTTGAACAGGCTAGTAATAGGGGTTGAAACAATTTCCGCAGTGGTTTAACTTGTGTTGTTCATAAGGGGTGTTCTTCATCCCTTATGTGCTCTTTCTGTTCACCTGTGGCATTCCACTCTTTCTCCTGGAGACCTCCTTGGGCCAGTACACCACGCAGGGCAGTATCACCTGCTGGAGGAAGATCTGCCCCCTGTTTGAAGGTAAATATCAGGGCTCATATTTATAAAGCGTCATTGAGTAAGACTGCTGATCTAGAATCAGGTCCCCTCTGTCCATATAAGCTTAGTCATTATGATCTAAAAGGCTAATCTGATCCTAGATCAGCCATCCTACTGGTATGCTATATGAATGCTTTATGAATGCGGCCACAGGGTCTTGTTGTACGTATTGCATCCATATTAGGGATTCAATTGTCAGTGTTTGTCTGACGATAGATAGCATTTAATTCCTAAGATGGTTGCCATCTTGGTGAAATAGACATGAAAGCCTGATAACTAGAAGGAAGAAAGGCTATAGCCTTCAGTAAAGAAAAGATAACAGTCAGAGGCACTGCAGACTAAACTTTGTCTGTTTGTTGTATTTGTGCTCAGGAAAACTCCTAGCTGCCATATCCAAACTTGAGAAAGTAGCATTGCAATCCAAAGCAGTGTCAATATTATTTAAATTGGTATTCAGCACGTAAACTCAAGGTTTCTGTCTGGAGCCTTTGTCAAGAATATGCTGGTTGAGGGTGACATATAGAGCCAGACAATTAGACAATATAGGTACAGTATATGCACAGTACATGCAGGCTTTTCCTTCTGTATATGATATTGCACCATTACATTTGTAAAAGTCAATCCACCATGATTTTAATCTCTGCTTTACCAGTTTGAAACAATATCAGGATACATTTTAGATTGATTGTTGGGTGACTGGTCTGTTTCTGACCTGATTTAACTTCAAATATGAAAAAGGGGTTAAAGTAAGAAGACATTTCACTCAAGTTATTGGATGAAGCTTGGATTAAACATCAACAGATTTACTCAGGCTCACACTAATTCATGAGCTATTACATGATAGAGTAAGTGACAATGCTTAATGTGCAATGACACGTGCATTCAGGACACTTGTGTTCAAGCATTCACAAATGTCTGTCTTGTTGGAATGGCACTATAACTTATTAATCAGGGCTGGTGACTTTGAAAGGAGTCTAATCCACATCAAAAAGAAACACAGTTAAATATTTTTTATGGTTTTAGGTTGAGAATGTGATTGGATATAAACATATGTCACATATATTTCTTAGAAGAAGCCTTTATTCCATTTACATCTCCATGTTTGTCTGTAAAATCTCCTCCTCCTCCTCCTCCTCCTCCTCCTCCTCCTCCTCCTCCTCCTCCTCCTCCTCCTCCTCAGGACTGGGTTATGGTAGTCAGGTGGTGGTTCTATATTCCAGCATCTATTACATCATCATTCTAGCCTGGGCCTTCTTCTACCTCTTCTCCTCATTCAGCTCTGAGCTCCCCTGGGCCAGTTGTAGAAACAGCTGGAACACAGGTATGTACTTCAATATAGCCTGAGTGCCAGTCTGCTTGTGCTGTCATACCAACTGCTTGTCACTCATTGTCATAACAAACCTGTTTGGATTGACAAGGACAGCAATGGAGTTGGCATTGCAAAGAACACAAACAGATCTGGGACCAGGTTAACTTCAGTGTGTAGACATGTTGACGTTGAGATACCTTTGTCATGCCCAAATGATAGATAGTATCTTACATTTATGTACACTACTTCAAACTGAGATATTCTGTTTTTAAAAAGTGAGTTTAATTTTTGTAAATGTCTCCTTATCCAGGAAAGATTCAGAGAGTTCTGAGACATGCTTGTTATTGTCTAATTTCCTCCTAACCAGCAACCTGCATGGAGTTTGACAGAAGAGTAGTGGGACATCTAAATTGGACAGTAGCAGGAAATGCAACATCGCCAGTGAGAGAGTTCTGGGAGTGAGTATACAAAATCATTCCAATTTATCAACTCCTTATTAAGTCCTTACAGATGGAAATCAGGGCTATTTGCCTTAGGAGGCGCAGAGAGAATGGTGAAAAGCAAGTGGTGGGATTGTAACTCAAAATATGATTTCAGGAGAAGAGTTTTGAATCTCACAGACAGTCCAAACAATCTAGGCAGTGTTCGCTGGGAGCTGGCTCTGTGTCTTCTACTGTCATGGATTCTCTGTTACTTCTGTGTCTGGAAAGGAGTGAAGTCTACTGGGAAGGTAAGGTGGGATCTCTGCCATTCAACCTGATGACACCATGAATACTGTAGAGTTGTTAGGATGAGCCATAGACTGAGTGAATGTAACGCTGGTCTGGTCCCCCCTCCCTTCAGGTGGTCTACTTCACTGCCACCTTCCCCTATCTGATGCTGCTGGTGTTGCTGGTCCGTGGACTCACACTGCCGGGGGCAATAGATGGTATCAAGTTCTACCTCTACCCAGACCCAGCCCGCCTCACAGACCCACAGGTAGGAACACACTTCACTGTATAATTTGTGTTCAGGTGTAACAAAAACGATCAGTACATACTGTAGTGATTCGTGGGGGATAAATGGTAACGTCTCTGATGGTGTTTGAACGCTGGTCAACATGACCGAGGGCAGCAACCATTACCACTGACACAAGAAACGTAACTCCCTTGGTGGAACAGTTTGTAGTTTTAAGAGCATCAGATTCGTTACAATATCAATACCTAATAAAAAAAAATAACTCTGAATTTCAAAGCAAATGCATTTCCTGTTGACTTATTATTGCAAGGTCAAAATAGGTACCATTTGAATTCGCCTCTAACACCCTGGGATGAGACTAGTGTATAAGAATTGTGAAACTATGAAGACTATTGTGTCTCTCTCTGGTGTGTCTCACAGGTGTGGATGGATGCTGGAACACAAATCTTCTTTTCCTATGCTATCTGCCTCGGCTGTCTGGCTGCTCTTGGCAGCTACAACAAATATGACAACAACTGTTACAAGTGAGTGGAAGAATGAATTACACAAACAGTGGAGGAATAGAATGTATGATGGGCCTATGGAGAACCTACCTCAGAACAGTAACATACAATAAATGGACTTTGGGACAATATGGTTTGTCAGTCAAAATGGGGGTAATGACGATAAATGGAATATGAAAATGAGTGTCGCTTTTGTTATGTTATTAAAAGTTAAATTACGACATTATAAAGGAAACATTGTAACTTGAAGAGTTTTCATAATATGTACATGATGTTTACATACTGTACGTTATGTGGAAAATGTCCAGATGAAATAGAATGTTTTTGTAAAGGTGAAATGTGGTTAGTTGTCTAAATTGGATCTGAGTAAAATCCAGACCTTGCCTCGTAACTAGCGACGCCCAGAGAACTTGCCATAAGACGGAAACGCCCCATTCTGACCCGAGGATATTAAACATGTGAGTTAAGAATTATAATATCAGACACGAGCTGCAGCCAAGGTCCGAGGTAGTCGCAAACGCAAAACGCAACACGAGGTCGAAGAAGACCAAGGAACCTCTTAATCTATGCTACAGATGAGTAGCTGTGTCTAAGAGGGTGAATTCAAGCAGGACCACCCGGTTACCACTCTCCAAGGAATCTTGTGTCTACACTGCTTTTATTCCCACGCTGGAACCACCTATACGCTAATTAGCCATCCTCAGAAGACCCCTTTTCAGAACAAGTGCGAGGAAACAGACCACTAAGACAAAGGACACTTACATCGTGTGGACAATCAGAGACTTACACCCGGTAACATCAGAGGAGAAGGAAGAACTCGGTCCACGAGGAGCTACCCCACCGGAGACCTTCGACACGTAATTACATAATTATATTCTGACCCATAAGAGCGGTAGTTCGGGGCAAGGTTAGGGCTAAACTTAGCATAGTTTACAAATGTTCCCAAAAGTGCCTTTTTCTTGTGCATTCTCTCTTTTTAAATCCCCATTTTGTGTAACACGTGCCATACTGTGTTGACTTGCTAGGGACCTGTTTCATTGTACTAAGTTCTAATCAATAGCCTAGACTGTGTGTTTGTGTATCTTATATTATCTTTTAGCTTGTTAGTAAATAAATAATCAACTCAATTGGTGTGGTACAGACTTATTTAGTGGGACTCGGGTTTGTGCAGATTCACAGATTATGCGATATTCAGGACGAGACTGTAGAGGAAATTAATGAATTAGCGACTGTTGTAAAATACTAAAATCAATATACTGACAATCTTTGAGTTAATTTGGGAAATGGAACCTCAATAAAACCAAACTTTCCCATGGTGCCCAGTTGCTGAGTTAATAATTAAGTTAAGTTAATTAATCGATGAACAGCAGTCATCAAATTAATCAAAACAACATCACGACATTAGATAAAATGTGCTGGCAGAATGTTTTCTCTTGCCTGCAAAAACATCCCCTGTGCACATAATTCTTTGGAGGTTGGGTTGCAGAAATGGTAGGGTATCTGGGAAGTTTGATGATCTCCATATTGTAGGTCATTTGGATGCCTTCGTGTTGTGACTAACAGGGAAGTGAATCTCTTTTTAGGGACTGTGTGTACCTGTGCCTGTTGAACAGTGGAACCAGCTTTGTGGCCGGTTTTGCTATCTTCTCTGTTCTGGGCTTCATGGCTAATGAACAAGGGACAGACATCTCAACGGTGGCCGAATCAGGTAAGTGTTGCAGCAGTGAGATACGAATTAATTAATGAATTAATGAATAAAAAATGTAACAAATGCACAAACAAACAAACGAACATACCCTTTTAAGTTGTGCTTTGTTACAAGACAGGTTTCTTAGCATTTCAAGGATCTAACTATTCCCTCTGCCCCTGAGAGTTCAGTAATGAGTTTACCTGTGTTGCTGCATACAGGTCCTGGCCTGGCATTCATCGCCTACCCTCGTGCCGTGGCCATGATGCCATTACCCCAGCTTTGGGCCATCTTATTCTTCATCATGATAATCCTACTGGGGTTAGACAGTGAGGTGTGTTAGAGTGGTCCTGAAGGTCTACGGAATATTTCCTTAGTGAAGGATAATTACATAACCTACAATAGATGCTACAATCATCACTAAACTAATGGATGTGAAACTGTGAAGAAGTAGCTAGTATTTCAAAGAACAGAGTTTCCACTGACCTTCCCCATCATCTCTCCTTCAGTTTGTAGGTCTGGAGGCTTTGGTGACAGCCATCTCAGACATGAATCCCTCCTTCTTCCTGGTTGGCCATCGGCGTAAAATCCTCCTCCTCATCATCAGTGTGGGTAGCTTCTTCATCGGCCTGGTCATGGTCACAGAGGTGAGAGGTCATTTGAAGTCATCATTCTATAAGGATATAGGTTATAAAATATAGAATTTAAAGGCCATCGTTATTGGATTAATCATGACAGTAATGAGATATATGATCAATTATGTACCTCCCAAGTGATCTGTTTCAACATATCCCTGTGTTTCAACATACCTCCTCGTTCCGCATAATTGTTGGTTGATTCCACTTATTTCGTAAGCGATTGGGCTGCTGGACACACCTACGATCATTGTCTGAGTGTTTTGTAGACTCTGGAGGTAGATTTATAGTCTTATTGTTGTGCTCAGTAAGACTGTACCTTATACATTCTTTCTACCCCTCCTCTATTTGCAGGGAGGCCTGTATATCTTCCAGTTGTTTGATTACTATGCCTGCAGTGGGATGACTCTGCTTCTCTTCGCTATACTACAGTCAGTGTGTATCAGCTGGGTTTATGGTGAGTTAGCGCGGCCTACTCCCAGTGTCTCTTAGGGCCCACAACCACTTTTGTTCAATGTCAGTCGGGGTCTCAACTTACTGTTAGTTAAGATAGTAGAATACACAATGTGACATTTTGAAACGTGGTAGTGCATCCGCAGTTTTCCTCTTGTTATGTCAGTCACTGGCAGTCACCCAATTAGCCCATGTCAGCTACCATGTTATAGTTTGCTAGGTAAGTTAGTCTATCCAGCTATCTAAACCTTGTATTATATTACAAACATTAATGAAGGCATTTTCATGTAAGTTATTATTAAGTGTTACAACTATCATTGTAGGTGTTATGAAAAGAATAGTAAAATATGGTCAGTGCTATCATACCTTAAACCCTAACTTAACCCCCCCCTTACCCTGACCTTAACCATTTTAAATGTCAACTTCAATGGAGTCGAAACGTCCCAAGGATCCCTGATAACAAGGTGCTGTAAAAGACCCTGCTTGGCCCCATTCTATCAATCCCAGATAATCAATCACAGAAACCCTAATTGCAGGTCAGCTTCCCTCAGGATGTTTCTGTTCAAGGTGTTTATGGCATTATCCAAGTTGTTCCTCTGGCACACATTGCCACTTCGGACATTGATGTGAAACGACACCTCGTTACTTTGGGATTATAAGGTTCTGACAATGTTGGTCAAAAATGAGTTATTCACATAGAGTTGCTGCTTGTGGTCCTTTACGCGTGAGATAAGTCAGGTTTTTGATCAAGTATATTTACAATGAAAAAAATGAAAAATCGAAAAGTTCTATCTATGCAAACACCTTTTAACTTGGTGCTATAAGGTTCTACTTGCAATCCAATCACACAATGCTGGGTTGTCAATAACAAATAATTGTACATAAGTAAGGTGATATACTTGAAAACAGGAGGACATCACAAAACAGTTCTGAGATCTGGTACTTAAAAATACTCATTATCTTAAAACTATACATTTTGCAGGTAGAACCTTATAGTCCTGAGTCCTTGATGATTCACATCACAGGTTCTGGTTGTAACATGTACGCTGGGAGTCGGGAAACAAGTTCAGGGAGTGAATTTAATAAATAAATGAACATAGAACAAAACAAGAAGGATTTGTAGCGTACAGACATGAACACCAGAACAGAAACAGTAACACCTAAGGAAGGAACCAAAGGGAGTGACAGATATAGGGAAGGTAATCAGGAAGGTGATGAAGTGCATGTGAGTCTGATGAGGTGCTGGTGCGCGTAACGATGGTGACAGGTGTGCATAATAATGAGTGGACTTGGTGACCTAGAGAGTCGGAGAGAGAGGACACGTGACACTGGTCCTCTTTTTATATTTTTTGATTTTCTTTCACCACTTTTTCAGAAGAATGGCCATAACGTAAGCTCATTATGTACGAAACAAATAAATACAGGTACCTTAGATCAGTGTTTCCTAAACTCGGTCCTGGGGCCCACCTCTGGGTGCATGTTTTGTTTTTTGCCATAACACTACACAACTGAATCAAATAATGAAAGCTTGATGATGAGTTGGTTATTTGAATCAGCTGTTGGGGGCCCAGGACCGAGTTTGGGAAACCCTGGTTAGAGCTGTTGTCCAGGTTTCCTAATCTGCAATTGTTTGAACCTGTCTGTCACTTGGTGGTTTGAGAATGTTTACCTGGGTATTTGACAGACCAACTGGTTATTTGACAGACCAACTGGTTATTTGACAGACCAACTGGGTATTTGACAGACCATCTGGGTATTTGACAGACCAACTGGGTATTTGGCAGACCATCTGGGTATTTGACAGACCAACTGGGTATTTGACAGACCAACTGGGTATTTGACAGACCAACTGGTTATTTGACAGACCAACTGGGTATTTGACAGACCATCTGGGTATTTGACAGACCAACTGGGTATTTGGCAGACCATCTGGGTATTTGACAGACCAACTGGGTATTTGACAGACCAACTGGGTATTTGACAGACCAACTGGGTATTTGACAGACCAACTGGGTATTTGACAGACCATCTGGGTATTTGACAGACCAACTGGGTATTTGACAGACCAACTGGGTATTTGACAGACCAACTGGGTATTTGACAGACCAACTGGGTATTTGACAGACCAACTGGGTATTTGACAGACCAACTGGGTATTTGACAGACCATCTGGGTATTTGACAGACCAACTGGGTATTTGACAGACCAACTGGGTATTTGACAGACCAACTGGGTATTTGACAGACCAACTGGGTATTTGACAGACCAACTGGGTATTTGACAGACCATCTGGGTATTTGACAGACCATCTGGGTATTTGACAGACCAACTGGGTATTTGACAGACCATCTGGGTATTTGACAGACCAACTGGTTATTTGACAGACCATCTGGGTATTTGACAGACCAACTGGTTATTTGACAGACCATCTGGGTATTTGACAGACCAACTGGGTATTTGACAGACCAACTGGGTATTTGACAGACCAACTGACCAAACCCTTTTATTGACTGCTGTTATTTTGAGTCCCTGTTGATATGTTTACTCCACAGGTGCAGACCGTCTGTACGATAATATAGAGGACATGATCGGTTATCGACCATTACCCATCATTAAGTACTGCTTGAAGTATGTCACTCCAGTCATCTGCACTGTAAGTTAATTCTTTACACCCCACTGTCAACAGCAAATTAGTTTGTTATTTTTCCAATTATAGTTATAGTAAACATGACGTTGATGTCCCAGTAATACAAGTGATTTACAGAAAACCAGAAGTTAAGATGACAATACAGAGAAATATAAATCAAATGGATGCCGATGTGTAACCTATGTAAAGTAGATAATCCTAACTTTATGTTCATTATAAATGCTTCTATAAAGACGAAGAGAGTCGCACACTCTATGTATAAACTCACTGTAATTTATTGGGTAAACCACCAACGTTTCGACATCATTGTTCCTTCTTCAGGGTAATGTTATGAATGATTGAACCAGGTTATGAAGACAAAACAGTGCAATTAGTGCAACTAATGACAATAGTGAGAGGTGTGTCATAATTATTAGGTTGATTAGAATGAATTAAGTGAAACTATTAGAAGACAATAGTTTACAGTATATTGAATATATCAGGCTTTTGTTACCATTAGCGCTAGCATAGAATTAACATTAACATACATTACTGCTTAATTTCATTTCAAATATACAGTAGCACTCAAAAGCACTCTACTCAAGGGTTTTTCTTTCTTTTTACTATTTTCTACATTGTAGAAAATTAACACATATGGAATCATGTAGTAACCAAAAAAAGTGTATACTAATAAAAATATATTTTTGATCTTAGGTTCTTCAAAGTAGCCACCTTTGCCTTGATGACAGCTTTGCACACTCTATGATTTCTCTCAACCAGCTTCATGAGGAATGCTTATACAAGCCCCCTTCCACCACCCACCATCACACCTCCTCCTCCATGCTTCACGGTGGGAACAACACATGTTGAGATCATCCATTCACCTACTCTGCATCTCACAAAGACACGGAAGTTGGAACCAAAAATCTCAAATTTGAACTCATCAGACCAAAAGACAGATTTCCACTGGTCTAATGTCCATTGATCATGTTTTTTGGCACAATCAAGTCTCTTCTTATTATTGATGTCCTTTAGTTGTGGTTTCTTTGCAGCAATTCGCAGCAATTTGACCATCGACGCCCGTTTCACGCAGTCTCCTCTGAACAGTTGATGTTGAGATGTATCTGTTAATTGAAATCTAATTGAATTTATTTGGGATGCAATCTGAGGTGCAGTTAACTCTAATGAACTTGTCATCTGCAGCAGAGGTAACTCTGGGTCTTCCTTTCCTGTGATGGTCCTCATTAGAGCCAGTTTCATCATTGCCCTTGATGTTTTTTGCAACTGCACTCAAAGAAACTTTCAAAGTTCTTGAAATGTTCCTCATATTCTTTACCTTCATGTCTTGAAGTAACGATGGACTGTCATTTCTCTTTTTCTTATTTGAGCTGTTCTTGCAATCTTATGGACTTGGTCTTTTACCAAATAGCGCTATCTTCTGTATATCACCCCTACCTTGTCACAACACAACTGATTGGCTTAAATGTGTTAATTCCACATATTAACTTTTAACAAGGCACACCTGTTAATTGAAATGCATTCCAGGTGACTACCTCATGAAGCTGGTTGAGAGAATACCGAGAGTGTGCAAAGCTGTCATCAAGGCAAAGGGTGAATAATTTGAAGAACCTCAAAAATAAAATACATTTTGATTTGTTTAACACTTTTTTGGCTACTACATGATATATTCCATATGTTATTTCATGGTTTTGATGTTTTCACTATTATTCTACAATGAAGACAATAGTAAAAATAAAGAAAAAACCTTGAATGATTAGGTCTGTCCAAACTTTTGACTAGTAATGTATATTTAATTGTTTCCAATTTCATAAAATGTTTGTTACATGTAATCTTTTGTTTCAACTATAATCCCTGATAAGCATCATCAACAGAAGGAACATATTGGGTGTGCGCCAGCTCATGCTTTATATTAGACCATTATAAATGCTTCACCAGAAGCCTGACCTAAATGTACTGGAGAAACCATAACCGTCTCCTTAACCTTATCTTGTTCATCTCTGTCTTCACTCAAGCCTCACTGTTACCCTATAATGTTATAATTAGTACAATACTATCGGAAAATACATTGTGTTCTTTAATGTTTATTATACAACCTCCATCCATATCTTTTGTTCTAGGCTACATTTGTCTTCTCCTTGATAAAGTTTACTCCGCTGAAGTTCAACAACACCTTTCAGTATCCTTGGTGGGGTTTCGCCGTTGGCTGGTGGTTCACTCTCTCCTCCACCCTCATGGTTCCTCTATGGATGGTGTACATCGTGAGCGTCACTCCTGGTACACTGCGACAGGTAAAAAGGGACATCATTTTTTATGTTTCTGTAGAGTTTCACATTGCTCTCCGGAGCTGAGTACCGGCACCTAAAATGTTTAACAGCTTGAGCTCCTGTTCCTCTTATAGAATATTATCTCAAAAGTATTGTGAAGCTCATGCACCTAAATGTAAACAGTACCGGCACCAAACATGAGTACCGGCAACTGTCTCAGCCCAAGTCAAGCACTAGAGTTTCAAAACAGAAAAGCATCTCAAAGTGGTCCAAAAGCAACAAAAAATCAAGCAATATATCATAGGTAGCCTAGCTATATCTAGTTGCGTAGGTCGACGATAGAGGCTAAGTCTTTGAGGACATCCTCCAAAGATGGAGCAATGGTCATGAGAGGCCATGGTTAATTTCTCACTATCAATTCCAAAACTTCAGATCTTTTAAAAGGTGGCAGGTACCACTTGTGTTGTTATCGCTAGCTATGTATCTATTTATACAATGATCAGATCCATTACCCAAACCCTGTTTACTCCCCAATACACACTGATGATGTTGTTTCTTCTACCAACTAAGAAAATAAGACAAACAATCAACGTTCTGCAAACATCACCAGTTATTGCATGTCTCATTTCTTGGTGGTTTATCTTTGAAATGCTTCTCTGTCCTCTCTCTTATTCCTCAGAGACTGTCCATCCTCACCACTCCGTCAGAGGATCTCCCCATGACCAAGGCCCAGAAGAATTCCCTCCTGGCCAAGCAGTCAGAGCAAGACAGACCCCTGGGGGACATGGAGACACCAGCCTGGGGCCACAACCTCCTAGACATAGACACTGTCCCCCTGTAGAGACACTGACCCCCTCTCTCAACCACCATCCCTATAGGACTAGAGATAAGCAGGTCCTGACATAAACAATGCAAATACTTCCCATTGTGTAACAGAGGCTTATGTGACCCTTTGCTTGGTCTGAGTGGCTTAGAAAAGTATAGTACATAACATAATCCACCCCATGCCTTTTTCTTGGGAGGGCGATGTGGGCAAGTGTTTCCAAAACACACACTATTTCCTGTATGTAGCGCTGATGAGACGTAGAAGCACTGGTTCTGGGAAGTCTTGGTGTGAAATTTTTTATTTTGTTCATTCATTCTGTTTGGCCCAGAAAACCCTACCTAGAATTATTAGAATTACCGGTCAATCTTGCTGTCACATGTCAGAATGCAGAGAAAGCATCTGAAGTGAGATATTGCGTAAGGTCCGGCAAAATGAACCAGGTCATGGCAGAGTAACCAGGTCATGGCAGACTTGGGTCTTGGCAGAGTGATGGATGAATAGATCAAACACGTTTCACAAAACATGGTGGAAACAAAAACATGACATTCGTGCTATTGGTCCCAGTTTGTTAACTGAGTCTGTATAAACAAGTGAACAAACCATTTTTTTTAAAGATACATTTTATCTTTGATTTGGGTGAGTTTAATAATCCGACATTGTTTTGTTCTACTACTATGTAATTTCTTAAGACTTTGAAGTATGACATTTGTGAAAATATATCGATGGTAAATTATAAGGGATTGTGTAGATGCGGTTAGGGTGATAATAGTATTTCAAGATTTGGATATTTTATTGTTGTTCTCGTGATCATTTTACACAATTCATCAGCTGCACATGACGTACTCCACTATATTTGACATTGTGGTTAATTGATTGGTTGTGTCACTCCACATGTCAGGCTATCATCCTTAGTGCTTCAGCAAGTTGTAATACTAGTTCTAACAGAGATGTTAGACTCTGGTTCTAAACTCTGCTGAGTTTAAAGACTAGGGGCTCTATTCAATCTGTAAAGCTGAAGTGTTACAGATTCTGTCATAGAAAAGTCAAGGTAATTTCATATTGGACCGACATATACAGAGTTTACGGTGTATATCTCCACTTAAGCGGGAACATTGCCTTTAAATCTCAATCACACTGTAAAGATATATTTCTGCGATGCAGATTGAAAAGAGCCCTGGGTCATTCAGGGTTTCAGGGGAAGAAGTTGAATGTAAAATTCTGAATTCAAACAAGATATCTCTCAGAATCTCCATTGAGAATTTTAGTCCTGGGTTAGGCTTAATCTGTGTCTGGGAATCTGGCTCATTATCTCCTACCTTTTTAATACTGATTTGAAATTTGACAGAGTAGCCAATCCAGGGAGATACTGACAAGACATAATGCCGAAGTCATCTTAACTTAAACACGCTTTTGAAAGGGACCCTTGTTGCCCTGTTATGGTATTGCATTACAGTAAATAAAGAAGAACAGAACAACACTGATATTGTGTGCTCCTTGGAATTCAAATATGAGGAAGCTTGGCAAGTTTGTTGTTGTGTGTAAGGTAAGAAAGAACGCCTATTAAAAGTGTGCCAGTTATCAGGTCGTACAACATGCCTACAGTATGTGGTACTATGAGATCTCTCAGTGTGACTGTGATGAGTGACAAGTTGTACTTTGTCCTATTGCCTTCTGCATTCATATGTCCAATGATAAAATATGACATTTGGACCCTTTTTGTATTTGGCATTTCAGGCCAGAAGGGAAGAGAGCTGAGAGCTTAGTGCCTGGGTATAACAACCCTTATTTCTGGTTGAAGATATTTTACATTACCTCCACCGGAGAACTTATACGTTCTGCAGTAAAAAATAATACACAAGTTACAACAGGAGAAATATGACTTGTAAATGAATATATCTCATAACTGAAATGGTGTCTGACTTCACTTTTATTTCCATAGATAGGAGACAACTGAGGATGGATCAACAACATTGCCTAGTTCAATAAAGGTTACACTAAGAGCATAGCATTTCTACACCCTAATTTTGTAATTCTTGTCTAACCATAACCAAACGAAGTGAAAATAAAAATCTCATTGATTTATCAAGACCGGTCCCGATGACTGTGCTAAAATAGCTGTAGGCTTTTGCTTCTAATGTCAATATGCTCTTTAAATAAATAAGACCTACACCATTTTTAACAGCACATTACTCAGCACTAGTGAGACTCATTTCGTCTTTGGTAGGCCTACATTATATAGAGAAATATTGTTTTCAATGACGTGACTCTCCCCCAATAATTACATTTAGAGCATTGGAGGACTCTAAATTAATATCTAAGGGTCATTTTCCATTAGGATCTGTGAGAATATCTGAGAATATCTAAGGGGTTTTTATATAATTATATATTAATTAATAATAATAATAATAATAATTGTCGCTTTGTTTAAAAGTAACAATATTTTGGAGATTTCGTTTTCATTTAACCTAGATTGAGCGAGAAAAAGGCAGTTCTTGAACTGGGGTGAGACATTCTCACTAATTTGTAAATAAAGCCAGTTTGTTATTTAGAATAATTTATTTCTGGAGAAACCTAACTTGATTATTTAGCAGACATCACTTGCTTATATTCAGTCAACACATATCCTAAGAATATCATGGAATATTTTTGTTTCTCCATGCATATATATATATTTTTGGGTCCCTCTAAGTCCCACGGTGTAAGCTCACAACTTTTAAAGGAGGAACCACTGTAGATGCGCTCGGGAGGACAATTCCGGGTGCGGGCTCCCTATCTAGAGAATGGCGGATATCCACATCTATGTCCCAAACCAATGGACCTACGACTCAGGAGGAAGGGATTATAGGTGCACTCTGGACAGGAACCTGTCCCGAATCGTAGATATGGGACAAGACATCTGCCTTGATGTTCCTAGAACCTGGGCGATAAGTCAGTGTGAAGTCGAACCTGGTGAAGAAAAGTGCAGAGTTTTTTTCCCTCTGGTTGCACATTTAACATGCTGATAGAAATTTGGTAAGACGGATTTAATTTCCCCTGCATTAAAGTCCTCGGCCACTAGGAGCGTCACCACTGGCTGAGCATTTTCCTGTTTGCTTATGGCGGAATACAGCTCATTCAGTGAGGTCTTAGTGCCAGCATTGGTCTGTGGTGGTATGTAGACAGCTACGAAAAATAAAGATGAAAACTCGCTAGGTAGATAGTGTGGTCTACAGCATATCATGAGATACTCTACCTAAGGAAAGCAAAACCTCAAGACTTCCTTAGATATCGTGCACCATCTGTCATTTACAAAAATACACAGTCCGCCACCCCTTGTCTTAACAGACGCCGCTGTTCTATCCTGCCGATACAGCGTATAACCAGGCAGCTGTATGTTGATAATGTCGTCGTTCAACCACGACTCCGTGAAGCATAAGATATAACAGTTTTGAATGTCCCGTTCGTAGGTTAATCTTCCGCGTAGGTCATCGATTTTATTTATCCAAAGATTGCACGTTTGCTAGCAGAACGCAAGACAGTGGGGGTGTATTCGATCGCCTACGAATTCTCAGGAGGTAGCCCGACCTCCGACCCCTTTTTCTCCGCCTCCTCTTCACACAAAAATGACGAGGATCTGGAACTGTTCCCAGGAAAGCAGTATGTCATTCTCGTTGGGCTCGTTAGGAGAAAAAGTATTCTGCCAGTTCGTGGTGAGTAATCGATGTTCTGATGTCTAGAAGTTATTTTCGGTCATAAGAGATGGTAGCAGCAACATTATGTACAAAATAAGTTAAAAAAATCCGTTACAAACAACGCAACGAAACAAACAAAAAACACAATTGGTTAGGAACATGTAAAGCGTCAGCCTTCTTCTCCGGAGCCATCTTACGATCACTAACTATTCACTAATCAGCTCTGGGTGTGCGGTAGATTCCGCCTATTATATAAAAAAAAATGTTAGATAATGCTAATATTAGCGGTCGAAATTGTTGCAATCATTTGCACCAACATTGGGGATTATAGCACTGGCACCTAAAATGACAAACTGAAGGCAAACAAGACGAATCCATCTGACATGAAATGCATTCCATTAAGCATTCCTCTCATATCAAACAAAAGATGGGACAACTTTTGGAACTTTTTGAAATGTAATTGTATAACACATAATTCATTTGTTGACTGTTGTGTACAGTAAGATCCCACCATTTACCATACAGCAAATATCTGTGGCCTTTAGTGTCCAGTCGCCAGGGGCAGACTGGCCATCTTTAGCCCAGTGGGCCTGTCTAACTTAGGTTTTTTGCTCAAAATAATCACTATCTGGCTTATAATGGGGGACTTGAGAACAAAAATGGGCCGGTGTGGGGCCCTCAAGGAAAAAAATGTGTTGGAGTGTTTTAAATGCAAGGGCCAATTTCTGGTCACAGTCCACCCATGCCCGTAGACCACTACAGTCTTACATTTTGCCATCATTCAAATGGGACTGACTGCATGACAAGTGCTTGAAACTAGTGCGCTATTGCCACCTACAGTACAACTACTTGTAGATAAATGACTTACTTTCAGTGGGACAAAAACAATCACCACTCACTCACCAAGGAACTGAAAACCACCTGTAGTAACATTGCATGAACAGTTGGTGGTACTAACGCACTACAACTGTGACATGGATATGGTTGTCGTAAAGTCATATTGATTGAACTACATACATTGATTATACTTTTGTAATAATAATAAGACTATTATTATGGTACTAGAGGTGTCACGCACCAAATTATTGAAGGGCCATTGATGGTCAAATTCAATATATTTTACTTTAACAATATCTTACATTTTTACATTTTGATAATTTAGCAGATGCTCTTCTCCAGAGCCACTTAGAGTCAGTTCATTCAACTAAAGGTTGCTAGATATGACAGTATTTGTAAAAACCAGTCATTACAAAGTCAGTGCTAGTGGAAAAAGATACCTATTAGTACAAGAAAACAAGTATAACAGTAAGGTGATTGTTTTTTTATAGGGGGTAGGGGTTTTAGGGGGATAACAGTGAAGGAGCCTAAATGGGTCTGTTTATAAGTAACTAACATCACCTTTATATCACAATTATAGATAACTTTTTGTGTGGTGACACAGTTTTGTGATCTCTAACCTTTGGCCAAAATCGTGAAATGGAGATAATTTATTAACATTTCTTAACATCTTTCTCAGTTTTGTCATTTCAGAGCGCTGTTCCATACAGTAGGTCCACATAGGGTATGATACCTAAACGATATCATAACCGTCATCGATAAAAGACAGTGCTGTGCAGCCGTCTTCATCGACCTGGCAAAGGCTTTCGACTCTGTCAATCATCGTAGTTTTATCGGCAGACTCAACAGCCTTGGTTTCTCTAATGACTGCCTCGCCTGGTTCACTAACTACTTCTCTGATAGAGTTCAGTGTGTCAAATCAAAGGGCCTGTTGTCCGGACCTCAGCCAGTCTCTATGGGGTGCCACAGGGTTCAATTCTCGGGCCAACTCCATGTGTAACTCTGTGTTGTTGTTTTTGTCGTACTGCTTTGCTTTATCTTGGCCAGGTCGCAGTTGTAAATGAGAACTTGTTCTCAACTGGCCTACCTGGTTAACCTGTCTAGGATGAGGGTGCCGCTAGCGGCACTCCCCCCCCCCCCCCCTACTGAAAAGGCAGAGCCGCGAAATTAAAAAAAAATATTTTTTTTAAATATTTAACTTTCACACATTAAAGTCCAATACAGCTAATGAAAGACACAGATCTTGTGAATCCAGCCAACATGTCCGATTTTTTAAATGTTTTACAGGGAAGACACAATATGTAAAGATGTACATCTATTACCTAAAAACACATTAGCATAATCCACCATCTTTTATTTGTCCACCAACACCAGTAGCTATCACCAATTCGGCTAAACTAAGATATTTATAGCCCCTAACCAAGAAAAAAACTCATCAGATGACAGTCTGATAACATATTTATGGTATGGGATAGGTTTTGTTAGAAAAATGTGCATATTTCAGGTAGATGGCATAGGTTACAATTGCACCCACCGTCACAAATGGACTAGAATAACTACATAGAGCAACGTGTTTACCTACTTACTAATCATCAAACATTTCGTAAAAATACACAGCATTCACTAATCGAAAGACACAGATCCTGTGAATACAGACAATATTTCAGATTTTCTAAGTGTCTTACAGCGAAAACACAATAAATCGTTATATTAGCATAGCACAGGTGCAAACATTACCCCAGCATTAATTCTAGCCAAAGTGAGCGATAACGTCAACATCGCCAAAATATGTAATTTTTTTCACTAACCTTCTCAGAATTCTTCAGATGACACCCCTGTAACATCACATTACAACATGCATATACAGTTTGTTCGAAAATGTGCATATTTAGCCACCAAAATCATGGTTAGACAATGGGGAAAGTAGCCCAGCTGGTGAGAAAATTTCCGTGCGCCATATTAGACAGTGATCTACTCTTATACATAAATACTCATAAACGTGACTAAAAAATATAGGGTGGACATCGATTGATAGACAATTTAATTCTTAATACAATCGCGGAATTACATTTTTTAAATTATCCTTACTTTTCAATACAGTTTGCGCCAAGCGAAGCTACGTCAAAAAACATGGCGTCCTAAGCCACTAACATTTTTCGACAGAAACACGATTTATCATAATAAAAATGTCCTACTTTGAGCTGTTCTTCCATCAGTATCTTGGGCAAAGGATCCTTTCTTGGGTCTAATCGTCTTTTGGTGGAAAGCTGTCCTCTTGCCATGTGGAAATGCCAACTGCGTTCAGCATGAACTGGAAGCGTGCCCGGCGATTCACAGCGTTTCAGAAATAAATGTCCCAAAATCGCACTAAACGGATATAAATTGCTATAAAACGCTTTAAATTAACAACCTTATGATGTTTTTAACTCCTATAACGAGTCTTAACATGACCGGAGAAAGATTACTCCCAACACTAATGCTTGGAACAGGTGCGGGTCGGTGTCCTCCACGCGCATAACGCAGCTCCAAAAGACTTACTAGCTACAGGGTTTTTTAATTTATAGTGCCTGTGAACGCGCAATCGACCCCATTCAAATCGTCATCACGTAAAGGCATCCAGGGGAAGACGTAAGCAGTGTCCGTATACTCATAGCAATAACAGTGACCTTTTAACTGACTCCAGATCAGGGGCCAAAATTTCTGAAATCTGACTCCATGTCAGGGAAATTGCTGTAGAATGGGTTCTGTTCCACTTAGAGACAAAATTTCAACTCCTATAGAAACTATAGACTGTTTTCTATCCAATAATAATAATAATATGCATATTGTACGCTCAAGAGTTTTGTAGGAAGCCGTTTCAAAAATTACAAGATTACCATAAATAGTGACAACAGCGCCCCCAGCCTCAACAGGTTAAATAAAGGTGAAATAAACAAAAATATGTTAAAAAATTATAATAATAAAAAAAAATGAGGGTCAATTATTACACAACATTCAAATAATAAAAATACAAGAAAAACATTGTGATGAACAAAGTTGAGAGGCGTTCAGAGGAAATGCTTGAAGAATACTGCTCAGCTACAAAGCATGGAGAATGGTGAGCACTACAGTTTTCATTATTTTCTTTGAGATAGAAGTTTTGGTAACACTTTATATTACAGTGCCCTTTTTACAGTGGAATTATTCTTGTAAGTACAGTGCAACAGTATTGTAATTACTCATTATTATACTGTACTTACACTGTAATGTAAAATGCAACAGATTTTCTTGACGTGACCCTCACCTGAAAGTCACTGGATGTGTTTACACGACTTTAACATAATTAAGTTATTATGTTATTTCTTAATAAATGGCTGGTGATTTATGTGCTGTAAAATATCATGTTACCACTATGGCCTTTAAAGAGGCTTAGACAGAATGCTTTTGTTATCGTCATATTTTATTCGCTGAAGTTTTAGATTCCATCCACAGTCATTAGACACCGTCCATCCAACCAACCAATAAGACTGTAGTTGTTGGAGGGAAAAGCATAGGGGATAATGGCCACCTCTCAGTTAACGAATAATGTAGAAAAATGTGGCTTAAATTTCCCATCAAGGCACTCTTGAAGAATGGATGAAGGTGCTTCTTGATTTAAATACACAGAAGTTATTTGGATGACTGCTTGCACAGTGTGAGAGGGAAATTAAACAACTGTATTGTTTTATATTCATAATCGCCACACATGTTTGAATGAGTGCATGTACAGTCAGCGTGAGAAGTCAAAGCATCTATGTCATGTTCTCAAAGCCTTGTTTTTGAGACTGACACTATTTGTGGAGGCAACAAATGCACTGTTTTGTTGTGAAGGCCAGCATCCCGGAGTCCCGCCTCTTCACTGTTGACCTTGAGACTGGTGTTTTGCGGGTACTAGTTAATGAAGCTGCCAGTTGAGGACTTGTGAGGCGTCTGTTTCTCAAACTAGACACTCTAATGTACTTGTCCTCTTGCTCAGTTGTGCACTGGGGCCTTCCACTCCTCTATCTATTCTGGTTAAAGCCAGTTTGTGCTGTTCTGTGAAGGGAGTACTACACAGTGTTCGAAATCGAAATCTTCAGTTTCTTGGCAATTTGGTTGTTGATAATGGGCCTTTGTACGCAAATGTAGATATCCCATTAAAAATTGTCCATTTCAAGCTACAATAATAATTTACAACATTAACAATGTACAATGTAACAACTGTATTTCTGATCAATTTGATGTTATTTTAATGGACAAAAAAATGATTTTCTTTCAAAAAATAAGGATATTTTAAAGTGACCCCAAACTTTTGAACGGTAGTGTAGGTAACGTAATTACTTTCAGTGGGACAAAAACAATCATCACTCTCCAAGGAACTCAGAACCACCTGTAGTAACATTGCATGAACAGTGGGTGGTAGTAACACACTACAACTGTGACATGGATATGGTAAAGTCCTATTGATTGAACTACATTTTTTTTTTCTTTTTTTTTCTTTATTTAACTAGGCAAGTCAGTTAAGAACAAATTCTTATTTACAATGACTGCCTAGGAACAGTAGCTTAAGTGCCTTTTTCAGTGGCAGAACAACAGCTCGGGGATTCGATCTATCAACTTTTCGGTTACTGCCCAACGCTCTAACCACTTAGCTACCTGCTGCCCCATGCATTGATTGTACTTTTATAATAACAATAAAAGGATTATTAGGGTACCAGAGGTGTCACGCACCAAATTATTGAAGGGCCATTGATGGTCAAATTCAATATATTTTAATTTAACAATATCTTACGTTTTTACATTTTGATCATTTATCAGACACTCTTAACCAGAGCCACTTACAGTCAGTTCATTCAACTAAAGGTTGCTAGATATCACAGTATTTGTCAAAACCAGTCATTACAAAGTCAGTGCTAGTAGAAAAAGACACCTATTAGTACAAGAAAACAAGATTAACAGTAAGGTGTTGTTGTTTTATTTAGCGGATAAGGATTTTAGGGGGATAACAGTGAAGGAGCCTAAATGGGTCTGTTTATAAGTAACTAACATCACCTCTATATCACAGACTTACATCACTTTTTGTGTAGTGACACAGTTTAGCGATCTCTAACCTTTGGCCAAAATCCTGAAATGGAGATAATTTATTAACATTTAGAATAAAGGAGCATCTTTCTCAGTGTTGTCTTTTCAGAGCGCTCTGCCAGACAGTAGGTCCACATAGTCAATTATAGCACAACATTCAAATCATAAAAATACAAGAAAAACGTTGTGATGAATGAAGTTGAAAGGCATCCAGAGGAAATGCTTGAAGAATACTGCTCAGCTACAAAGCATGGAGAATGGTGAGCACTACAGTTTTCATTATTTTCTTTGAGCTAGATGTTTTGGTAACACTTTAAATTACAGTGCCCTTATTACAGTGGAATTATTCCTGTAAGTACAGTGCATCAGTATTGTAATTACTCATTATTATACTGTACTTACACTGTAATGTAAAATCTAACAGATTCTCTTGACGTGGCCCTCACCTGAAAGTCACTGAATGTGTTTACACTACTTTAACATAATTACTGTGTCATTAACATGTTATTTCTTAATAAATGGCTGGTCACTTATGTGCTGTAAAATATAGTGTCCCCACTATGGCCCTTAAGAGGCTTTGACAGAAAGCTTTTGTTATCGTCATATTTCATTGGCTGAAGTTTTAGATTCCATTCACAGTCATTAGACACCGTCCATCCAACTAGCAATTGTTGATCATGCTGATATGTTGAAATAATACATCATGTACAGCATATTTTAGAAAGTTGAAATCAGTGGACTTTGGTATGAGGTAATGAAAAAATATGTCTGTCAAACTAGATGTAACATTATCACTCTCCATTACATTTCAAAAGTTTTTCAAGTAATGTACATTCAATGTATTATGCCCCCTTTTCCTATTCATTTAAGTGCTCAAGTTCTGTCACTCCTCTCCTCTATCCATTGTAAAGTTGTAATGCAGAGTTCATTTGTTCACATTCCACACATCCATGCCCCTACAGCATTCAAAAGAAGCCAGCACGCTGCTGCCGCTTTCACAGAGCAAATCCCCTCCTCTTCCTCGCAATGAAGGAGCCAGTGTAACCTCGACTCAATAGCTCCGCCTCACACACACAGGCACATGAACACACACACACACTCCAAACTATCCACATGGGTTCACTCATGGTTAGTTCTGGGAAGGGCATTTGACAGGGAGAAACACATGGTCTAGGTTTGCTTCCAATGAAAGGGAACAGAACAAGTCTTCCTTAATGGAGAAGTAGACTACTACAACAGACTTCAGAACTACAACTTCATCCTTAAGGTACTCTCTCTCTCTCTCGCGCGTACTAGTCTCTTCCGTTTCTATCAGGAAACCTTTTATTTAGACTGTTTATCACTGTTTGTATTTGAAATCTAGCAAACTTGGCAGGCGCGGGCTATGATAACACCTAGACATCTCCCTGGATGTACAGAGAGACAGAGACAGACATGAGGCTTCAGTCAGTGGTATGGTAGCTCTCTTTCTCTTTCTCTCGCTGTCTCTCGCTCTCTCTCTCTCTCTCTATCTGCAGTCAGTAGCACTTGTTGCAGGCGCTGAATGTAGGCCAAAGGTTACAGACTGGAGGCTCAGCAGTGCTAGTGAGAGCAGCAGTGTCTTCCTGTTCTGTGTAACTCTACAGGCATGTCTATACAGGCAACGTAAAAGTCCTCTTATTGCATTCTTTCGATTTGAAAGCAGAATTACTGGTTGTTGAGGTAGATATTATTTTCCTAATTCAAGCTACAAACCTTAAGAGAAAAAATGCCACACTACAGTATGCTAAAATATTAGACATAGACGACTCAGACATGAACAATGAACCTAGAAAATATTATTTATTTATAAAGCCCTTTTTACATCAGCAGATGTACAGAACCCCTGCCTAAAACCCCAAACAGCAAGCAATTGCGATGTAGAAGCACGGTGGCTAGGAAAAACTCCCTAGAAAGGCATGAACCTAGGAAGAAACCTAGAGAGGAACCAGGCTCTGAGGGGAGGCTAGTCCTTTTTTGGCTGTGTCCTGGGTGGAGATTACAAGAGTACATGGCCATTAAGGCCAGAGCGTTCTTCAAGATGTTCACACATTCATAAATGACCAGCAGGGTCAAATAATAATCACAGTGGTTGTAGAGGATGCAACAGGTCATCACCTATTAACTAAATGTCAATTGGTTTTTCATAGCCAAGCATTCAGAGTTCGAGACAGTAGTTGCGGTAGAGAGAGAGAGAGCGGAGGGGAGAAGGAGAGAGAGGGTCGAAAACAGCAGGTCCGGGACACGGTATCACATCCGGTAAACAGGTCAGGGTTCCATAGCCACAGACAAAACAGCAGAAACTGGATCAACAGTACAACCAGGTGGACTGGGGACGAGCACAGCAAGGAGTCATCAGGTCAAGTGAAGACTGGGGGTTAGCCTGATGTCCCAAACTACCCAATAATCCCCTCCATGTAGCCTAACTCTCACACTCACACACACAAACCTGCACACTCACATACACACACACAAAAAAAACATGTTTTTTTCATGTAAACTGAGTATATCATGTACAATTATAATTAATATAGTTTGTTTAACTGATTGAACAAACTTTTTTTTGTACTTATATTTGTGGTGCGGTTTTCATATAGAGTGCCTTGGGAAAGTATTCAGACCCCATGACTTTTTCCACATTTTGTTAGTTTACAGCCTCATTCTAAAAGCGATTAAATAGTTTTTTCCCCTCATCAATCTACACACAATTCTGTTACACTCAATGAGGACAATTGTAAGGAGTCAGGCGCAGAGAGCAAAGGTAACGGGGAAAACCACTTTTTAATGTCCAACCAGAATAACAACTGGTAACGTCAAAAACATTGGCGTAAAACTCCGACTTGAATAAAGTCCAAAACTGGAAAATAAATCCAGACTGTGGAAAACCCCAATGAAAATAACAACCTCATATACAAACAGAGAAACAAGCCCGCACAAACATAAACGGGCTAAACGAACTTAAATAACACCACCCTAACAACCAAACAATAAACAGGTGAAATCAATTAGTCAAAACCAAACGAAAAGGAAAAAGGGATCGGTGGCAGCTAGTAGACCGGCGACGACGACCGCCGAGCGCCACTCGAACAGGAAGGAAGGCCACCTTCGGTAATACTCGTTACAGTACCCCCCTCCTGACGCGCAGCTCCCGCAGCGCGCCGACGCCGGCCTCGAGGACGACCCGGGGGCCGAGGCGCAGGGCGATCCGGATGGAGGCGATGGAACTCTTTCAGCATAGATGGATCCAATATATCCCCCACCGGGACCCAGCACCTCTCCTCCGGACCGTACCCCTCCCAGTCCACGAGGTACTGCAGGCCCCCCACCCGGGGTCTGGAATCCAGAATGGACCTTATCCTGTACGCCGGGGACCCCTCTATATCCAGAGGTGGTGGAGGGACCTCCGGCACCTCACCTTCCTGCATGGGACCAGCTACCACCGGCCTGAGGAGAGACACATGAAATGAGGGGTTAATACGATAATAAGAAGGAAGTAACAATCGGTAACACACCTCATTTATTCTCCTCAGGACTTTAAATGGCCCTACACACTGCAGACCCAGCTTCCGGCAGGGCAAGCGGAGGGGCAGGTTTCGGGTCGAGAGCCAGACCCTATCCCCCGGTGCAAACACGGGGGCCTCACTGCGGTGACGGTCAGCGCTCTTCTTCTGCCGTCTACTCGCTTGACGCAGAGACTCCTGGACGGCTCTCCAAGTCTCCTTAGAGCGCTGTACCCACTCCTCCACCGCAGGAGCCTCGGTCTGACTCTGATGCCATGGTGCCAGAACCGGCTGATACCCCAACACACACTCAAATGGTGACATGTTGGTAGAGGAGTGGCTTAGTGAGTTCTGAGCAATCTCTGCCCAGGGGATGTATCTTGACCACTCCCCTGGCCGGTCCTGGCAATACGACCACAGAAACCTACCCACCTCCTGGTTCACTCTCTCCACCTGCCCATTACTCTCCGGGTGATACCCCGATGTAAGGCTGACCGAGACCCCCAAATGCTCCATAAACGCCTTCCATACTCTGGAAGTGAACTGGGGACCCCGATCAGAAACAATATCCTCGGGCACCCCGTAGTGCCGGAAGACATGGGTAAATAATGCCTCCGCAGTCTGCAGGGCCGTAGGGAGACCGGGCAACGGGATAAGACGGCAGGACTTAGAGAACCGATCCACAACGACCAGGATCGTAGTGTTCCCGTGAGATGGAGGTAAGTCAGTCAGAAAATCTACCAAAAGATGGGACCACGGCCGTTGTGGAACGGGGAGGGGTTGTAACTTCCCTCGAGGCAGGTGCCTAGGAGCCTTACTCTGAGCGCACACTGAACAGGAAGAGACATAAAATCGCACATCCCTCTCCAAGGTGGGCCACCAGTACTTCCCCCTAAGACCTCGCACTGTCCTCGAAATACCCGGGTGACCTGACGAGAGTATACCATGAGCCCATCGAATCAATTGATCACGAACAGCGAGCGGTACATACCTACGCCCCTCCGGGCACTGTGGAGGCGCAGGTTCCTCCCTTAACGCCCGCTCGATGTCCGCGTCCACCTCCCATACTATCGGTGCCACCAACTTGGCCGCCGGAATGATGGGAGTAGGATCGATGGACCGCTCCTCTGAGTCATAGAGGCGAGACAGCGCGTCGGCCTTAGTGTTAAGGGAACCTGGTCGATACGAGATCGTAAAACGAAATCTGGTGAAATACATGGCCCACCTTGCCTGACGCGGATTCAGTCTCTTAGCTGATCGGATATACTCCAGGTTACGGTGGTCAGTCCAGATGAGGAAAGGGTGCTTAGCCCCCTCAAGCCAGTGTCTCCACACCTTCAGGGCTTTAACCATAGCCAACAACTCCCTATCCCCCACATCATAATTCCGCTCCGCTGGTCCGAGTTTTTTCGAAAAAAAAGCACAAGGGCGGAGTTTTGGTGGCACACCCGAGCGCTGTGAGAGCACCGCTCCAACCCCAGCCTCGAATGCGTCCACCTCTACTATAAACGCCAAAGAAGGGTCCGGATGCGCAAACACTGGCGCCTCGGTAAACAGCACCTTCAACCTACAGAAGGCCCTGTCTGCCTCTGCCGACCACTGCAAACGCACCGGCCCCCCCTTCAGGAGTGAGGTAATAGGGGCTGCTACCTGACCAAAACCCCGGATAAACCTCCGGTAGTAATTGGCAAACCCTAAGAACCGCTGCACCTCCTTTACCGTGGTCGGAGTCGGCCAATTACGCACGGCTTTTACGCGGTCACCCCCTATATCCACCCCCGAGCTGGAAATGCGGTAACCCAGGAAGGAAACGGCTTGTTTAGAAAACTCACATTTCTCCGCCTTCACGTACAGGTCATGCTCCAGCAGTCGCCCAAGAACCTTGCGCACCAGAGACACATGCGTGCCGCGTGTAGCGGAGTAGATCAAAATATCGTCAATATACACCACCACACCCTGTCCGTGCAGGTCTCTGAGAATCTCGTCAACAAAGGATTGAAAGACAGCTGGAGCATTCTTTAACCCGTACGGCATGACGAGGTACTCATAATGGCCCGATGTAGTACTAAACGCGGTTTTCCACTCATCTCCCTCCCGAATACGCACCAGATTATACGCGCTCCTGAGATCCAGTTTCGTGAAGAACCGTGCTCCGTGGAATGATTCCATCGCCGTAGCGATGAGAGGTAGTGGGTAACTAAAACCCACCGTGATGGAATTGAGACCTCGATAATCAATACACGGACGCAACCCACCATCCTTTTTCTTCACAAAAAAGAAACTCGAGGAGACGGGTGACATGGAGGGCCGAATGAATCCCTGTCCCAGAGCTTCCGTAACATATGTCTCCATAGCCAACGTCTCCTCCTGGGACAAAGGATACACATGACTCCTGGGAAGTGCAGCGTTTACCTGGAGGTTTATCACGCAATCCCCCTGTCGATGGGGAGGTAATTGGGTCGCCTTCTTTTTACTGAAAGCGATAGCCAAATCGGCATACTCAGCGGGAATGCGCACGGTGGAAACCTGGTCTGGACTCTCCACCGTTGTCGCACCGATGGAAACTCCTACACACCTGCCTGAACACTCATCAGACCACCCCTGTAGAGCTCCCTGTTTCCACGAAATTGTCGGATTGTGAATAGCCAGCCAAGGAATCCCCAGCACCACCGGAAACGCAGGTGAATCGATAAGAAACAGACTAATCCGTTCCTTATGATTCCCCTGCGTAATCATCTCCAAAGGAATTGTGGCCTCCCTGACCAGCCCTGACCCTAACGGTCGACTATCTAAGGAGTGCACAGGAAAAGGGGGGTCTACCTTAACTAACGGAATCCTCAACCTCTGAGCGAGTCCGCGATCTATAAAATTCCCAGCTGCGCCTGAATCGACTAGCGCCTTATGCTGGAGAGAGGGAAAAAATTTAAGGAAACATATTAACAAAAACATGTGACCAACAGGAAGCTCTGGGAGAGTGTGGTGCTGACTCACCTGAGGTGACCGAGGAGTGTTCTGCCTGCCCTCTCGATTCCCAGATGAACTCCTCCAGCACCGACCGGAAGTGTGCCCTCTTCGGCCACAACTGGTACAGGAGGAGCCTCCTCCGATCTCCCTAGATGCTGCCCCTCCTAGCTCCATCGGGATGGGAGCAGGAGGGTCAGGAGATGGAACGGACAGGACCCTTTCAGAACGTCCGCGAGCAGCTAGCAGATGGTCTAACCGGATAGACATGTCTATTAGTTCATCCAAACTTAGAGTAGTGTCCCGACAAGCCAGCTCTCTGCGGACGTCCTCTCTCAGGCTACACCTGTAATGGTCTATCAGGGCCCTGTCGTTCCACCCTGCTCCAGCGGCCAAGGTCCGGAAATCCAGCGCGAAGTCCTGCGCGCTCCTCGTCCCCTGTCGTAGATAGAACAATCTCTCACCCACCGCTCGGCCATCTGGAGGATGATCGAACACGGCCCGAAAACGGCGGGTGAACTCCGGGTAGTGGCCCCTCGCTGAGTCGGCCCCGTTCCAGACCGCATTGGCCCACTCTAGGGCTCTACCCGTCAGGCAGGAGACGAGGACACTCACGCTCTCTTCGCCCGAGAGAGCTGGTCGGACGGTGGCCAGGTACAGATCTAATTGTAGCAGGAATCCCTGGCACCCCGACGCCGCTCCATCGTACTGGCTTGGAGGCGTAATACGCAAAGCGCTGGTACCGGGTCCCGCTGGAGGAGATGGTATAGTTGCTGGAGGGAGGGTAGGTGGGTTAGTAGGGAGACCACTCCTCTCCCAACGATCCATCCTCTCCATCATAAGATCCATAGCTGATCCGATGCGATGGAGGATGGACGTGTGATGAAGGACTCTCTCCTCCATCGTGGGGAGAGGGGTGGTCGCTGCTCCTGCTGGCTCCATAATTAGGTGCGGGCTTCTGTTACACTCAATGAGGACAATTGTAAGGAGTCAGGCGCAGAGAGCAAAGGTAACGGGGAAAACCACTTTTTAATGTCCAACCAGAATAACAACTGGTAACGTCAAAAACATTCGCGTAAAACTCCGACTTGAATAAAGTCCAAAACTGGAAAATAAATCCAGACTGTGGAAAACCCCAATGAAAATAACAACCTCATATACAAACAGAGAAACAAGCCCGCACAAACATAAACGGGCTAAACGAACTTAAATAACACCACCCTAACAACCAAACAATAAACAGGTGAAATCAATTAGTCAAAACCAAACGAAAAGGAAAAAGGGATCGGTGGCAGCTAGTAGACCGGCGACGACGACCGCCGAGCGCCACTCGAACAGGAAGGAAGGCCACCTTAGGTAATACTCGTTACAAATACCCCATAATGAGAAAGCAAAAACAGGTTTTTAGACATGTTTGTTAATTTATTAAAAATAACAACAACTGAAGTATCACACTTACAAAAGAATTCAGATCCTTTACTCAGTACTTTGTTGAAGCAACTTTGGCAGCCATTACAGCCTTGAGTATTCTTGGGTATGATGCTACAGGCTTGGCACACCTGTTTGAATACATTCTTCTCTGCAGATCCTCTCAAGCTCTGTCAGGTTGGATGGGGAGCATTGCTGCACAGATGTTCGATAGTTTCAAGTCCGGGCTCTGGCTGGGCCACTCAAGGACATTCAGATACATGTCCTGAAGCCACTCCTGCGTTGTTTTGGCTGTGTGTTTTGGGTCGCTGTCCTGTTGCAAGGTGAACTTTCACCCCAGTTTGTGGTCCTGAGCAGGTTTTCATCAAGAATCCCTCTGTACTTTGCGCCGTTCATTTTTTTTCTCAATCCTGACTAGTCTCCCCGTCCCTGCCGCTGAAAAACACCCCCACAGCATGATTCTGCCCCCATCATGCTTCACCGTAGGGATGGTGCCAGGTTCCCTCTAGATGTGACACTTGGCATTCAAGCCAAAGAGTTCAATCTTCAAATCAAATCAAATCACATTTTATTGGTCACATACACATGGTTAGCTGATGTTAATGCAAGTGTAGCGAAATGCTTGTGCTTCTAGTTCCAACCATGCAGTAATATCTAACAAGTAATCTAACAATTTCACAACAACTACCTTATACACACAAGTGTAAAGGAATGCATAAGAATATGTACAGTACATGAATATGTAGTGTACAGTATATACATATGAGATGAGTAATGTAGGGTATGAAAACATATAAAGCGGCATTGTTTAAAGAGGCTAGTGATACATTACATCAAGATAGCAAGATGCAGTAGATGGTAGAGAGTACAGTATATACATATGATATGAGTAATGTAGGGTATGAGAGCATTATATAAAGTGGCATTGTTTAAAGTGGCTAGTGATACATTTAATTACATCAAGATGGCAAGATGCAGTAGATGGAATAGCGTACAATATATACATATGAGATGAGTAATGTAGGGTATGTAAACATTATATAATATAAAGTGGCTAGTGATAAATTGATTACATCAATTTTTCCATTATTAAAGTGGCTGGAGTTGAGTCAGTATGTTGGCAGCAGTCACTCAATGTTAGTGATGGCTGTTTAACAGTCTGATGGCCTTGAGATAGAAGCTGTTTTTCAGTCTCTCAGTCCCATCTTTGATGCACCTGTACTGACCTCGCCTTCTGGATGATATCAGGGTGATCGGGCAGTGGCTCGGGTGGTTGTTGTCCTTGTTGATCTTTTTGGCCTTCCTGTGACATCGGGTGGTGTAGGTGTCCTGGTGGGCAGGTAGTTTGCCCCCGGTGATGCGTTGTGCAGACCTCACTACCCTCTGAAGAGCCTTGCAGTTGTGGGCGGAGCAGTTGCCGTACCAGGCGGTGATACAGCCGGACAGGATGCTCTCAATTGTGCATCTGTAAAAGTTTGTGAGTGTTTTTGGTGACAAGCCAAATTTCTTCAGTCTCCTGAGGTTGAAGAGGCGCTGTTGCGCCTTTTTCACCACGCTGTCTGTGTGGGTGGATGTGTTGGTGGATGCCGTGATGTGTAGGAACTTAAAACTTTCCACCTTCTCCACTACTGTCCCATCAATGCATGGCCACGCAGTCATGGGTGAACAGGGAGTACATTAAAGGGCTGAGAACGCACCCTTGTGGGGCCCCAGTGTTGAGGATCAGCGGGGTGGAGATGTTGTTCCCTACCCTCACCACCTGGGGGCGGCCTGTCAGAAAGTCCAGGACCCAGTTGCACAGGGCGGGGTCGAGACCCAGGGTCTCGAGCTTAATGACGAGTTTGGAGGGTACTATGGTGTTAAATGCTGAGCTGTAGTCGATGGACAGCATTCTTGCATAGGTATTCCTCTTGTCCAGATGGGTTAGGGCAGCGTGCAATGTGATTGCGATTGAGTCGTCTGTGGACCTATTGGGGCGGTAAACAAATTGGAGTGGGTCTAGGGTGTCAGGTAGGGTGGAGGTGATATGGTCCTTGACTAGTCTCTCAAAGCACTTCATGATGACGGAAGTGAGTGCTACGGAGCGGTAGTCGTTTAGCTCAGTTACCTTAGGGATACCGTCTTGACCGGCAGCCCTGCGAGGGTTACCATGTTTAAATGTTTTACTCACGTTGGCTGCGGTGAAGGAGAGCCCGCAGGTTTTGGTAGCAGGCCGTGTCGTTGGCACTGTATCATCCTCAAAGCGAGCAAAGAAGTTATTTAGTTTGTCTGGGAGCAAGACATCGGGGTCCGCAACGGGGCTGGTTTTCTTTTTGTAGTCCATGATTGACTGTAGACCCTGCCACATACCTCTCGTGTCTGAGCCGTTGAATTGCGACTCTACTTTGTCTCTATACTGACACTTAGCTTGTTTGATTGCCTTGTGGAGGGAATAGCTACACTGTTTGTATTCGGTCATGTTTCCAGTCGCCTTGCCCTGATTAAAAGCAGTGGTTCACACTTTCAGTTTTGCGCGAATGCTGCCTTCAATCCACGGTTTCTGTTTGGGGAAGGTTTTAATACTCACCCTGGGTACAACATCACTGATGCACTTGCTAATAAACTCGCTCACCTTTAGCACTAGACACAGCCTCATTCAATTCAAGGTGGTTTACCGTATCCACTGGTCTGGGGACAGACTTGGAAGAATATTCTCTGATTTTGATCGTACCTGTGTCAGATGTAAAATTGAACCAGCCACACTGTTGCATATGTTCTGGGGCTGTCATAAACTGTCAGGTTTCTGGGAATTAATATTTAAATGTTTCTCTGATATATATAACACTTATAGATCCCTCTCCCCTTACAGCCCTTTTTGGAGTACTGCCCATAGGTACCCCCCTGTCAAGAATCCAGTCGGACACTGTTGCTTATACAACTCTTTTAGCTAGACGGCTAATACTACAGAACTGGAAGATGGCAGCTCCCCCATCTTATAAATATTGGGTGAGAGATGTGTTGTGCTCTCTGAAACTAGAAAAAATTCAATTCAATTCACGTGGGAACCCCAAACTGTTTAATGAGGCTTGGGCTCCATTCCGGTCTTACTTTAAACAGTCCATCCTCTGATGGCCTTCCTATTAAAACCAAAATAAGTCTGTATTTGACCCCCCTGTGACTTAGAGGTTGGATGAGCATTTCTCTGTGTTTTTTCTGGGGTGAGGGTGGGGGGCATTAAGGTTGATGTGCTTATTGATTGTGACCTGCGGATGCCTTGTTCATCTTGCCCGGGCAGAGACGAAGGTGTGAGCTTGTTTTTCCCAGTTATTTTTATTTTTTAATTCTGTTCACGCCTACATAAAATTATTATTATTCATTTTTTATTTTAAAGCATTGTAAACTTTTTATTTTTGGTCCAGTGGATGGTTGGTCTGTGGCCTTGACTGTCTGTGAGTGGTTGCATTTCTCCACCCCATCCCTTGACTGTTTACAGGAACAATGGTGAGGTGTTTGCTCTGTCCCTATACTATAGATTGCCCTTTAACCTTTGTAGCCTTCTGCCTGGTGTGTTTAACTTGTCTAAAGTATGGTATCTTTAAAGCTATTTTTTTTTTTATGTATTATTTGTATTTTTTCTAGTTGAGTATATTATTTATATTGCTTTGTCTTGTCTGTGTGTGTAAAACTTAATAAACAGAGTTTTCAAAAAAATAAAAATAAACTCGCTCACCGAATGAGCGTATACATCAATGTTGTTGTCCGATGCTATCCGGAACATATCCCAGTCCACGTGATCGAAGCAATCTTGAAGCGTGGAATCAGATTGGTTGGACCAGCGTTAAACAGACCTGAGCGCGGGCGTTTCCTGTATTAGTTTCTGTCTATAGGCTGGGAGCAACAAAATGGAGCCGTGGTCAGATTTGCCGAAAGGAGGGTGAGGGAGGGCTTTGTTTTTATCGCGGAAGTTAGAGTAACAATGGTCCAGAATTTTGCCAGCCCGGGTCACGCATTCGATATGCTGATAAAATTTAGGGAGCCTTGTTTTCAGATTAGCCTTGTTAAATTCCCAAGCTACAATAAATACAGCCTCAGGATATGTGGTTTCCAGTTTACATACAGTCAAATGAAGTTCTTTCAGGGCCGTCAAGGTGTCTGCCTGGGGGGGATATACACGACTGTGATTATAATCGAAGAGAATTCTCTTGGTAGATAATGCGGTTGGCATTTGATTGTAAGGAATTCTAGGTCAGGTGAACAAAAGGACTTGAGTTCCTGTATGCTGTTATGATCACACCACAACACGTTAATCATAAGGCATACACCCCCGCCCTTCTTCTTAACAGAGAGATGTTTGTTTCTGTCGGCGCGATGCGTGAAGAAACCAGGTGGCTGTACCGACTCTGATAACGTATCCCGAGTGAGCCATGTTTCCGTGAAACAGAGAATGTTACAATCTCTGATGTCTCTCTGGAATGCAACCCTTGCTCGGATTTCGTCTACCTTGTTGTAAAGAGACTGGACATTGGCCAGGAGTATACTCAGGAGCGGTGGGCAATGTGCCTGTCTACAGAGCCTGACCAGAAAACCGCTATGTCTGCCCCTTCTGCGACGCCATTGTTTTGGGTCGCCTGCTGGGATTCGATCCATTGTCCTGGGTGGTGGACCAAACAAAGGATCCGCTTCGGGAAAGTCGTATTCCTGGTCGTAATGTTGGTAAGTTGACATTTCCTCCTGGCTGTCTGTAATAAGACTTAAGATTTCCTGGAGTAACAATGTAAGAAATAATGCATAAAAAAAACAAAATACTGCATAGTTTCCTAAGAATGCGAAGCGAGGCGGCCATCTTTGTCGGCGCCGGAAATAACTCAGGTTTCATCAGACCAGCGAGTCTTGTTTCTCATGGTCTGAGAGTCTTTAGGTGTCTTTTGGCAAACTCCAAGCGGGCTGTCATGTGCCTTTTATTGAGGAGTGGCTTCCGTCTGGCCACTCTGCCATAAAGGCCTGATTGGTTGAGTGCTGCAGAGATGGTTGTCCTTCTGGAAGGCTCTCTCATCTCTACAGAGGAACTCTAGTGCTCTGTCAGAGGGACCATTGGGTTCTTGGTCACCTGCCTGACCAAGGCTCTTCTACCCCGATTGCTCAGTTTCGCAGGGTGGCTAGCTCTAGGAAGAGTCTTGGTGGTTCCATCCTTCTTCCATTGAAGAATGACAGAGGCCACTGTGTTCTTGGGGACCTTCAATGCTGCAGACATTCTTTTCGTAACCTTCCCCAGATCTGTGCCTTGACACAATCGTGTCTCGGAGCGCTACGGACAATTCCTTTAACCTCATGCCTTGGTTTCTGCTCTGACATGCATTGTCAACTGTGGGACCTTATATAGAAATCCAAATCATGTCCAATCAATTGAATTTACCACAGGTGGACTCCAATGAAGTTGTATACACATCTCAAGGATGATCAATTGAAACAGGATGCACTGGAGCTCAATTTCAAGTCTCATAGCAAAGGGTCCGAATTCTTATGTAAATAAGGTATTTCTGTTTTAATAATTTAGCAAAACTGTTTAAAAACCTGTTTTCGCTTTGTCATTATGGGGTATTGGGCTTCCAACCTCACCTGCACACTGTTTTTATCATGTTTTATGTGTACTGTTTTGTCTTTCACTTCTTTTTTTGGTGCGAATAAATCAAACCTAAGGGCCAGGTAGTCCTGAGTCATGCTCCTAAGGCTCAGATCCTCAGAGAGAGAGAGAGAGAGAGAGAGAGAGAGAGAGAGAGAGAGAGAGATGAGAGATGAGAGATGAGAGATGAGAGATGAGAGATGAGAATTAGAGGGAGCATACTTAAGTTCACACAGGATACTAGATAAGACAGGAGAATTTCACCAGATAGGACAGACTGACGCTAGCCCCCCGGCACATACACTATTCATTTTTTTAATTTTCATTTTAATTTTATTTAACTAGGCACGTCAGTTAAGAACCAAATTGTTATTTACAATGACAGCGGGTTAACTGCAGAACAACAGATTTTTAACCTTGTCGGCTCAGGGATTTGATCTAGCAACCTTTCTGTTACTGGCCCAACACTCTTACCACTAGGATACCTGCTGCCAGGCTATTCCATCAAACCCCCGGTGAAGGCTAACCAGGCAGGATACAACCCCACCTACTTTGCCAAAGCACAGCCTACCCTTAGACAAAGCTAAGTATAGCCCAAAAAACAGACTAATGAACTTTGATATTTAGCTGTATTAACACTCCATATTTATCTTATTGTTCCCATAAATCGTTACATGTCTTCTCTATCAACTCTGTCATCCATTTAAAACAGGGTGTACTGTATTGAACCAATAAATATTATACTATCAAAGATATACAGTCAGTACCTACTCTTAGTATCACAAACTGTGCCCTGGCTCTGGCAGGTTGACTACTGGGTGTCTAGTAGTGTCACAGTAGTGTCCTCCTCTGATGCATGCCCAGGAAGTTCCTCATACTTTAAATGGTGAAGGTAAAGGTAACTATTTAGAACACATTGCCCTAGCAACAGACATTGCGCTTGTGCTTCTTATAACTGTATAAGTACAGGGTGTTCATTTTCAGAAATCACCATAATGGTAGCAGCAGCTGCGGCACATATTTTCCATTGTATGTGTCCTACTCCCACAGGGATACTAGGCAAGGGTACAAAGGCAACATTGATGACAGGATTACACTAGTCCCACCAAGCTGTGCTGATCCCCTCCTACTCTAATGCAACAAGACTGGTACAACAGTGTGGAATTTGAACATTCATACACATTGCCAAACAGTGAGATGCTGCCCTGGCTCCTCACAATATCAGATTCAATTGGAATCTCACCTCTTTGTGTGGCCAATGCCAAAACGTCTGCTGATATTGGCTATTCCCAGATAATCAGGCTTCTCCCGATACTCAGGCTACTTCTAGAATAGACCCTAGTATGGATCAGTGTATGGGAACCGTGCCTTTTCTCAGGATCATTAAAAAATAAAAATCGATGTGTCTTCATACTGTCATGTGTAGCTCAGTTGGTAGAGCATGGCGCTTGCAATGCCAGGGTTAAGGGGTCAATTAACCAGTATAAATAGGTATTCACTTACTTCTGTAAGTTGCTTTGGACAAGAGTGTCTGCTAAATCACAGAAACTGTAAAAATAATACACGGAGCACAATACAGTAGTTGATTCCACTGTTACAAGTCAACATTGCTTATTTTACCTTCAGAACAGTACATTTTAACAGTGCCTCGCTAATTTCCTTTGGAGGGGGGGGGGGTTATGCACATCCATAGTAATAACAGGAGCTGGACAAAAGAAAGATCAAATTTATTGAATAATAGGGGCTCATGTTGTCACGACTTCCGCCGAACAAGTCGGCTCCCCTCCTTGTTCAGGCGGCGTTCGGCGGTCGACGTCACCGGCCTTCTAGCCATCGCCGCTCCATTTTTCATTGTTCCATTTGTTTTGTCTTGTTCCCCGCACACCTGGTTGACATTCCCTAATCAACTGCATATATATATTCCTCTGTTCCCCCCATGTCTTTGTGTGGGATTGTTTTGTTACGTGTTTTGTATTGACGCGCCTAGCTGTTTTTCCCAGAGTACTATGTTTCAACCTGGAGTATGTTTAGTGTTAAACATTTTTGCTTATTTGTGACTTTGTCGCGCTTTGCACTTTTGCCTTTGCTGGAGGTTTGTTGGACACTGTTGTGTCCGTTTGTTGTTTGCTTCTGCCGAATAAAGTGTGCACCTGATCACAACTCTCTGAACTCCTGCACCTGACTTCCACACCAGTAGCGCACACGCTGACACATGTTTTGCTGCACTGGACCTTCCCTTTCCCCCCGTTTTTTCTTGACAGGTCATATGAAGCTGTTCATATATACATTCATATTTTAGCAAACACTCTTATCCATTGCAACTTACAGAAGCAATTGCTCAAGGGCACATCGACACATTATTCACCTGGTCTGATGGGGGATTCAAACCAGAGACATTTGGTTACTGGCCCAACACTCTTAACCGCTAGGCTATCCAATCAATCAATCAATCATTCAATCAAATGTATTTACATCAGCAGATGTCACAAAGTGCTATACAGAAACCCTGCCTAAAACCCCAAACAGCAAGCAATGCAAATCTATCCAAAGCATGGAAGAAAGGGGCTCATGTTTTGCTGTACTTGACAGGTCATATGTACCGTAGCTGTTCATATGTAGCTGTTCATATGTAGCTAGTCATATGTACCGTAGCTGTCCATATGTAGCTAGTCATATGTAGCTGGTCATATGTAGCTAGTCATATGTAGCTGTTCATATGTAGCTAGTCATATGTAGCTGTTCATATGTAGCTAGTCATATGTAGCTAGTCATATGTAGCTGTTCATATGTAGCTAGTCATATGTAGCTGTTCGTATGTAGCTAGTCATATGTAGCTGTTCATATGTAGCTAGTCATATGTAGCTGTTCATATGTAGCTAGTCATATGCAGCTGTACATAGTCCATCTGTAAACTACCCACCCAATTTACCTACCTCACCCCCCATACTGCTTTTATTTATTTACTTTTCTGCTCTTTTGCACACCAGTATCTCTTCTTGCACATGATCATCTGATGATTTATCACTCCAGTGTTAATCTGCTAAATTGTAATTACTCGATTTATTGCCTATGTCACGTTCCTGACCTATTTCTGTTAGTTTGTTATATGTGTTAGTTGGTCAGGACGTGAGTTTGGGTGGGCATTCTATGTTTTCTGTTTCTGTGTTGGTTTATTGGGTTGCCTGGTATGGCTCTTAATTAGAGGCAGGTGTTTGGCGTTCCTCTAATTAAGAGTCATATTTAGGTAGGCGTTTTCACAGTGTTCGTTGTGGGTGATTGTCTTCCGTGTCTGTGTATATGTTTGCACCATACGGGACTGTTTACGGTTTGTTCGGTTTGTGTAGCCTATGTTTCCTATTCGTGCGTTCTTCTTGTTTTATGTAAGTTCGTCGTCTAGGTCTGTCTACACCGTTTGTTGTTTTTGTTAGTTTAGTCAAGTTCGTGTTTTCGTTAATAAATTATGTCATTTCACTACGCTGCGCCTTGGTTCCCTCAATACTCCTCCTCTTCAGATGAAGAGGAGGAGGACTGCCGTTACAGAATCACCCACCAGAAATCCAGAACCAAGCAGCGGAATTTTGAGCAACGGGAGAGTATACAGGACTTGTGGAGTTGGGAGCAAGTATTTAACGGAGAAGGACCATGGGCTAAAGTGAATCACCGTCCATGGGAACAGCTGGAGGCAGTTCGGAGAGCGGAGGAAAAGAGAGAGAGGAACCGGAGTTATGAGGGGACGTGTCTTGCACAGAAGCCCAAAAAGCCCGTGAGTAACACCCCAAAATTTCTTGGGGGGGGGCTAAGAGGTAGTGGGCCAAGGGCAGGTAGGAGACCTGCGCCCACTTCCCAGGCTTACCGTGGAGACGTGTTAAGCAGTAGAGCGCACGGTGTCTCCTGTACGAGTGCATAGCCCAGTGCGGGTTATTCCACCTCCCCGCACTGGTAGGGCTAGATTGGGCATTGAGCCAGGTGTCATGAGGCCGGCTCAACGCGTCTGGTCTCCAGTGCGTCTCCTCGGGCCGGCATACGTGGCACCTGCCTTACGCATGGTTTCCCCGGTTCGCCTACATAGCCCGGTGCGGGTTATTCCACCTCCCCGCACTGGTCGGGCGACCGGGAGCATTCAACCAAGTAAGGTTGGGCAGGCTCAATGCTCAAGAGAGCCAGTACGCCTGCACGGTCCGGTATTTCCGGCGCCACCTCCCCGCCCCAGCCTAGTACCTACAGTGACTACACTACGCACTAGGCTACCAGTGCGTTTCCAGAGCCCTGTTCCTCCTCCATGCACTCTCCCTGTAGTGCGTGTATCCAGTTCGGTGCCTCCAGTTCCGGCACCACGCACTAAGCCTCCTGTGCGTCTCCAGAGCCCTGTACACACTGTTTCTTCTCCCCCTACTAATCCTGATGTGCTTGCCCTCAGCCCGGTGCCTCCAGTTCCGGCACCACGCACCAGGTCTACAGTGCGCCTTATCCGGCCAGAGCCATCCGTCTCCCCAGCGCCATCTGAGCCATCCGTCTCCCCAGCGCCATCTGAGCCATCCGTCTCCCCAGCGCCATCTGAGCCATCCGTCTCCCCAGCGCCATCTGAGCCATCCGTCTCCCCAGCGCCATCTGAGCCATCCGTCTCCCCAGCGCCATCTGAGCCATCCGTCTCCCCAGCGCCGTCTGAGCCATCCGTCTGTAATGAGCCTGCAAAGCCGCCCGTCTGCCATGAGCCTACAGAGCCGTCCGCCAGACAGGAGCCGCTAGAGCTGCCCGCCAGACAGGAGCCGCTAGAGCTGTCCGTCAGACAGGATCTGCCAGAGCCGCCAACCAGACAGGATCTGCCAGAGCCGCCAACCAGACAGGATCTGCCAGAGCCGCCAACCAGACAGGATCTGCCAGAGCCGCCAACCAGACAGGATCTGCCAGAGCCGCCAACCAGACAGGATCTGCCAGAGCCGCCAACCAGACAGGATCTGCCAGAGCCGCCAGCCAGACAGGATCTGCCAGAGCTGCCAGCGAACCATGAGCAGCCAGAGCCGCCAGCGAGCCATGAGCGTCGAGAGCCGTCAGCCTGCCATGAGCGTCGAGAGCCGTCAGCCTGCCATGAGCGTCGAGAGCCGTCAGCCTGCCATGAGCGTCGAGAGCCGTCAGCCTGCCATGAGCGTCGAGAGCCTTCAGCCAGCCATGAGCGTCCAGAGCCGTCAGCCCGCCATGAGCGTCCAGAGCCGTCAGCCAGCCATGAGCGTCGAGAGCCGTCAGCCAGCCATGAGCGTCGAGAGCCGTCAGCCAGCCATGAGCGTCGAGAGCCGTCAGCCAGCCATGAGCGTCGAGAGCCGTCAGCCAGCCATGAGCGTCGAGAGCCGTCAGCGAGCCATGAGCGTCCAGAGCCTTCAGCCAGCCATGAGCGTCGAGAGCCGTCAGCCAGACATGAGCGTCGAGAGCCGTCAGCCTGCCATGAGCGTCCAGATCCGTCAGTCAGCCATAAGCTGCCCTTCAGCCAGAAACGGCTATATACCCAGAACTGCCCCTCAGTCCAGAGCTGTCTCTCTGTCCGGAGCTGCCCTTCAGTCCGGAGTTGCCCCTCTATCCTGATCTCCCTCTCTATCCTGAGCTACCTCTATATTCTGATCTATCCCTCTGTCTTGTGCTATCCCTCTGTCTTGATCTATCTCTCTGTCCCGGTGTTGTCCCTGTCATTGATGTTACCAAGAGGATTTTGTGGGGGTAGAATGAGGGTGGACATTCTTAGGGGGAGATAGAGGCTAGGATTGATTATGGTGGGGTGGGGACTTCGCCCGGAGCCTGAGCCACCACCGTGGTCAGAGGCCCACCCAGACCCTCCCCTAGACTTTGTGCTGGTGCGCCCGGAGTTCGCACCTTATGGGGGGGGTTATGTCACGTTCCTGACCTATTTCTGTTAGTTTGTTATATGTGTTAGTTGGTCAGGACGTGAGTTTGGGTGGGCATTCTATGTTTTCTGTTTCTGTGTTGGTTTATTGGGTTGCCTGGTATGGCTCTTAATTAGAGGCAGGTGTTTGGCGTTCCTCTAATTAAGAGTCATATTTAGGTAGGCGTTTTCACAGTGTTCGTTGTGGGTGATTGTCTTCCGTGTCTGTGTATATGTTTGCACCATACGGGACTGTTTACGGTTTGTTCGGTTTGTGTAGCCTATGTTTCCTATTCGTGCATTCTTCTTGTTTTATGTAAGTTCGTCGTCTAGGTCTGTCTACACCGTTTGTTGTTTTTGTTAGTTTAGTCAAGTTCGTGTTTTCGTTAATAAATTATGTCATTTCACTACGCTGCGCCTTGGTTCCCTCAATACTCCTCCTCTTCAGATGAAGAGGAGGAGGACTGCCGTTACAGCCTACCTCATGCCTGTTGCACACATTGTATATAGATTCTCTTTTTTCTACCATGTTATTGACTTGTTTATTGTTTACTCCATGTGTAACTCTGTGTTGTTGTCTGTTCACACTGCTATGCTTTATCTTGGCCAGGTCGCAGTTGCAAATGAGAACTTGTTCTCAACTAGCCTACCTGGTTAAATAAAGGTGAAATAAAAAAATACAAATAAAATGTAGCTGTTCATATGTAGCTGGTCATATGTAGCTGGTCATATGTTGCATTCATATCTAGCGGGTCATATGTAGCTGTTCATATGTACCTGGTCAAATATAGCTGTTCTCATGTAGCAGGTCATATGTAGCTGTTAGCTGTGTGTCCTTAAACTGTCTTCATAGCACACAGAATATGTTAGATAAATGTGTGTTCACCGCATAAAACCAACTTTGTCTTTGTCTTCCTCAGTGTTATGGAGAAGCATAATGATCCCAATTTGAGGTTCAATAAGCTTTCCCAGCAGGAGATGGGTCTGGTCCATCCTGTCCCTGTGCCAAGCACCCAGACCAGGGGACAGTGGTCCAGCAAGCTGGAGTTCCTCCTGGCTGTAGCCGGACAGATCATAGGCTTGGGGAATGTATGGAGGTTCCCATATCTGTGCTACAAAAATGGAGGAGGTGAGTCTCACATCACATCTTTACATGATCTTACAATTAAGCCCACATTAAATGTATGGCAAGGTGAGCATTTGTCTTTTACATTATCAATGCAAAAGAGCTAGTCACTTCATTTAACTTCATTGTGGTGGAGACAGTACAGAGTTGTTCTTTTCATATCTTAGGCTAATATTGAAATCACACAATTACAAGACGGTAATGGAATAATCATTAAGAGATGTGTAATCATGGCCTGATATAAACATATCAGTGGTTGCTATAATATTATAGGGATATTTACACACTAGGGCTAGATGTTATCTGGCGGGCACAATCATAAAAACAACAGTGCATGTCTGGGTGCACAAAAGGCACCAAAACCTTCTAGGTGCTTCCAGAATCTCTATACTGATATGCACATCACTACTGTACAACGTTTTGTTACACTCTGATAGAAATATGCTATGGAGAACAAACGTGTTTCTCTGACATGTAGAATTAGGAATCACAATGACTCTATTCATGGCCTTTCTATCTGCAATGTTCGATGATGTTAGGCTACTGAACGTGTCCCAGATACCCCACGATAATATCCCTAACACTTACATGCCAAATGGACGCACAATACTTCAGGTGCTAGCTAAGTCTGTCAGCCACACAAACAAATACTTGAGTTCTTGTGGTTAAACTCAAATACACTAGTTGATAAAACATAATTTTTTCGATAACATTAAAAAAAGTATCATCTCTGTAAATTATATCATAAATAGGGCTGGTGGAGTTATGTTACACATGCAGCTAACACAGACATATGCAAATGTCTGCTCTACCCAAAATTACAACCATGTGATTGCAGCATTACCTAAAAAATGGAAGTGGCAAGTGGAAGGAGGAACAAGTAAGGAACTTGTCTGTCGGCCCTGCATTAAAGACTAAAATTGGTTAAAGAAAATTGTGATAAATAAAAATATATACCAGTTTCATTTAAGGACCAAAAAACTGACAACTGTGCTATATAAATTGCAAAATAGTTTAAGAGATTTTCGACGTATCAATTCCATGACACATGAGTAATGAATTGACACACAATACGACACCGCATTCAAAACATTGAATTTTTCCATTTAAATTATTATGCAAAATTCTTGCAGCCAATAGAATGTTATATATATGGGGGATACAATCTTCCCAGCTCTGCAGATTTTGCTGCGAGGAGGCAGAGTCATTAGATCATTTAATTTGGTACTGTCCATATGTAGCTCGTTTTTGGTCACAGGTCCAGGAACGGCTGTCACGGCCATCGAAAGAACTGGATCAAAGCGCAGCGTGGTGAGCGTACATATTCCTTTTATTTAGGATGACGCCGACAAAAACAATAAACAATACAAAACAACCGTGAAGCTTAAGGCTATAGTGCCACGAACAAAGACAACTTCCCCCACTGAAAGGAGGGAAAGGGCTACCTAAGTATGGTTCCCAATCAGAGACAACGATAGACAGCTATCCCTGATTGAGAACCATACCTGGCCAAAACATAGAAATACAAAATCATAGAAAACAAAAACATAGAATGCCCACCCCAAATCACACCCTGACCAAACCAAATAGAGACATAAAAAGGCTCTCTAAGGTCAGGGCGTGACAGCGGCAGAAGAATTGCAACATTTACCTAGAGCTAACGCTGCAGATAGCAATACTGGGTGATTTGAAAAGTCATAGTCAATCGATCAATAATATAATAATTATTTTAGCGAAAATGTTTATCTTTAATTTACAATCTGTAGAAACTATGAGAATAGAAAGGTTCAGTACTTTTGTGAAGCATCACAGGACAGTTGAAACATATATGGCAAATAGAAATCCAATATGGATGGTGTTAGAGATAGATGGGAGGGGTTGAATGGAGCTGAAGGGTGGGAATAATAACAACAAGATAATAAATGTAAAATATTCAGGATCTGTAAAATATATATAGGTTCAGAACTTTGTGAAATAGCACAGTTATAAATATATGGCAAGTATAAACATCAGAAATAGAGGAAGGCCAGGACTAAAAACAAAGAAAATAAACTAGTAGAAAGAGGACGAAGGGAAGCGCTACTAAGGTACACAATAGTACATTTTGGTAGATAGAAGGTGCTCTTTGGTAAAAGGGGTAAATTGGTCATCAAAAAGAAAAGAGGACCAAGGCACTCTTCATGTAATTAATTTAAATTCCTTTATTAGTATGGCATGTTCAATAGAAACAAAGTTTTAAAAATCCGACATTTCGGCTGCATAGCCTACGTCAGGGAAATAAAATAAACTATTGTAAATTAGATTGTGTCTTTAAAATGTATATAGCATGTATAAGCTGGAAGTAGAAGCCTAAGTGTTATTATTTATTGGTTTTGTCCAATTAGGGGAGGGTTGGTAGGGTTTGCTGGGAATAATAAAGGAAAATATATTCTAAAAAGATATGTATATGAATATATGTATGGGTATTTATATATATGTATATGTGTTTATGTATATATATGTGGGTATGTGTATGTATGTATGTATGTATATGTGTATATATATATATATATATTTCCACAAAAAAATATATGGGGGATTAGAAATGATCCAGACAATTACATTGTAGGAAGTGGCAATCTATCCTCAATATTAAAACTGCTCCACCCTCTAAAATATATATAAATACCTGCGTTCTCTTCTCTGGACGGTATAAATGCACTCAAGCCTGAAGTGACTGGGAGGTTGAGGTGGTTGAGATGGCTTCTGTGAAAAATGTTAGTCTTGTGAAACCATAATCACGTGAAGTGAAACATTAAGTTATGTTCTTGGGCCATATGGTTAATTGTGGTTTAACTTGTGTTGTTCGTAAGGGGTGTTCTTCATCCCTTATGTGCTCTTTCTGTTCACCTGTGGCATTCCACTCTTTCTCCTGGAGACCTCCCTGGGCCAGTACACCACGCAGGGCAGCATCACCTGCTGGAGGAAGATCTGCCCCCTGTTTGAAGGTAAATATCAGGGCTCATATTTATAAAGCGTCATTGAGTAAGACTGCTGATCTAGAATCAGGTCCCCTCTGTCCATATAAGCGTAGTCATTATGATCTAAAAGGCTAATCTGATCCTAGATCAGCCATCTTACTGGTATGCTATATGAATGCTTTATGAATGCGGCCATGGGGTGTTGTATGTATTGCATCCATATTAGGAATTCAATTGTCAGTGTTTGTCTGACCATTGATAGCATTTACTTCCTAAGATGAATGCCATCTTGGTGAAATAGACATGAAAGCCTGATAACTAGAAGGAAGAAAGGCTATAGCCTTCAGAAAAGTAAAGATTTGATAGTACTGTAAACTGTGCCAAAAGAAAAGATAACATTTAGAGGGACTGTAGACCAAACTTCGTCTGTTTGTTGTATTCGTACTCAGGGAAACTCCTAGCTGCAATATCCAAACTTGAGAAAGTAGCACTGTAATCCAAAGCAGTGTCAATATGATTTAAATTGGTATTCAGCACGTAAACTCAAGGTTTCTGTCTGGAGCCTTTGTCAAGAATATGCTGGTTGAGGGTGACATATAGAGCCAGACAATTAGCCATAATAGGTACAGTATATGCACAGTACATGCAGGCTTTTCCTTCTGTAAATAATATTGCACTCTTGTATTTGTAAAAGTCAATCCACCATGATTTTAATCACATTGCTTTAACAGTTAGAAACAATATAAGGATACATTTTAGATTGCTTGGAAGATGATTGGTTTGTTTCTGGCCTGATTTAATTAAAAAAAATTGAAAAAGGGATTAAAGTAACAAAATATTTAATTCAAGTTATTGGATGAAGCTTGGATTAATCAACAGTATTACACAGGCTCACAATGTGATTCATTAGCTATTACATGATAGAGTAAGTAATAGTCCTTAATGTGAAATGACACGTGCATTCAAGACACTTGTCCTGCGTTCAAACATTCACAATTGTCTGTCTAACCATAACTTATTAATCAGGGCTGGTGACTTTGAAAGGAGTATAATCCACATCCAAAAGAAACAGTTAAATGTTTTTTTTATGGTTTTAGGTTGAGAATGTGATTGGAATTAATAAATGTCACATATATTTCTCAGAAGAAGCCTTTTTTTCCATTTACATCTCCATGTTTGTCTGTAAAATCTCCTCCTCCTCAGGACTGGGTTATGGTAGTCAGGTGGTGGTTCTATATTCCAGCATCTATTACATCATCATTCTAGCCTGGGCCTTCTTCTACCTCTTCTCCTCATTCAGCTCTGAGCTCCCCTGGGCCAGTTGTAGAAACAGCTGGAACACAGGTATGTACTTCAATATAGCCTTAGTGCCAGTCTGCTTGTGCTGTCATACCAACTGCTTGTCACTCATTGTCATAACAAACCTGTTTGGATTGACAAGGACAGCAATGGAGTTGGCATTGCAAAGAACACAAACAGATCTGGGACCAGGTTAACTTCAGTGTGTAGACATGTTGACGTTGAGATACCTTTGTCATTCCCAAATGATAGATAGTATCTTACATTTATGGACACTACTTCAAACTGAGATATTACGATTTTGACAAGTGAGTTGATGATAAAAGAATTTATAAGGTAATATAAATTATTAAATAATTCTACCCGGAAACTTAACCGTTAGGGATTAGAGGTTATGTAGCATGGATAAGGAGTAATTAAAAGTATTAAACATAAGTCCAACAAGCTTAGACTGGGAGAGAGAGAAATGTGTGAATGCTTAAGAAAACACCTAGAAACAATTAAACTATGGTTGAACCGACCCGGCTATAAGTCTGGGAAGATAAGATAGGACAGGGAGGACCCCTCCAGGTAGCCTTTATCTGGGGGGGACTGGAACTGTCAGCTGGGTAGTGAGAAACTGTGGTGAGAATTTTAGAGAAGAAGATAGCTCTCCTAATGTTAGTGTGTATGTGTGTGCGTAGGTTAGAAGAATGTTATAAAAGGAACGGTAGAGCTCTCGTGAATAAAACTGTGTTTGACTAATTGTGAGCTGGGAATTCTGTCTGTTTCATTTAAACCAGAACTTTACACACTCTGGGTTGCAGACCGATTAGGATAATTGAAATGTAGGTAAATTGATCACAAAATTCTATATCAGCTGATTAATGTTTTATTTTTGTAAATGTCTCCTTATCCCGGAAAGATTCAGATAGTTCTGAGACATGCATGTTATTGTCTAATTTCCTCCTAACCAGCAACCTGCATGGAGTTTGACAGAAGAGTAGTGGGACATCTAAATTGGACAGTAGCAGGAAACGCAACATCGCCAGTGAGAGAGTTCTGGGAGTGAGTACACAAAATCATTCCAATTTATCAACTCCTTATTAAGTCCTTACAGATGGAAATCAGGGCTATTTGCCTTAGGAGGCGTTGAGAGAATGGTGAAAAGCAAGTGGTGGGATTGTAACTCAAAATATGATTTTCAGGAGAAGAGTTTTGAATCTCACAGACAGTCCAAACAAGCTAGGCAGTGTTCGCTGGGAGCTGGCTCTGTGTCTTCTACTGTCATGGATTCTCTGTTACTTCTGTGTTTGGAAAGGAGTGAAGTCTACTGGGAAGGTAAGGTGGGATATCTGCCATTCAACCTGATGACACCATGAATACTGTAGAATTATTAGGATGAGCCATAGACTGAGTGAATGTAACGCTGGTCTGGTCCACCCCCCCCCCCCCCCCCAGGTGGTCTACTTCACTGCCACCTTCCCCTATCTGATGCTGCTGGTGTTGCTGGTCCGTGGACTCACACTGCCGGGGGCAATAGATGGTATCAAGTTCTACCTCTACCCAGACCCAGCCCGCCTCACAGACCCACAGGTAGGAACACACTTCACTGTATAATTTGTGTTCAGGTGTAACAAAAATCAGTACATACTGTAGTGATTCGTTGGGGATAAATGGTAACGTCTCTGATGGTGTTTGAACGCTGGTCAACATTACCGAGGGCAGCAACCATTACCACTGACACAAGAAACGTAACTCCCTTGGTGGAACAGTTTGTGATTTTAAGAGCATCAGATTTGTTCCAACATCAATACCTGATAAAAAAAATACTCTGATTTTCAAAGCAAATATACTTTCTGTTGACTTATTATAGCTACAAGGTCAAAAAAGGTACCATTTGAATTCGCCTCTAACACCCTGGGATGAGACTAGTGTATAAGAATTGTGAAACTATGAAGACTATTGTGTCTCTCTCTGGTGTGTCTCACAGGTGTGGATGGATGCTGGAACACAAATCTTCTATTCCTATGCTATCTGCATCGGCTGTCTGACTGCTCTTGGCAGCTACAACAAATATGACAACAACTGTTACAAGTGAGTGGAAGAATTAAGTACAGAAACAGTAAATGTGCCTTGCTAGATAAAATGTGCTGGCAGAACGTTTTCTGGAAAGTTTGTTGATCTCAATATTGTAGGTAATTTCGTGTTGTGACTAACAGGGAAGTGAATCTCTTTTTAGGGACTGTGTGTACCTGTGCCTGTTGAACAGTGGAACCAGCTTTGTGGCCGGTTTTGCAATCTTCTCTGTTCTGGGCTTCATGGCTTATGAACAAGGGACAGACATCTCAACGGTGGCCGAATCAGGTAAGTGTTGCAACAGTGAGATATGAATCATTTAATTAATTAATCAAATAAATTAAAAAAAAAATGCACAAACAAACAAATTAACATACCCTTCTAAGTTCTGCTTAGTTACAAGACAGGTGACTTAGCATTTCAGGGATCTAACTATTCCCTCTGCCTCTGAGAGTTCAGTAATGAGTTTACCTGTGTTGCTGTACACAGGTCCTGGCCTGGCATTCATCGCCTACCCTCGTGCCGTGGCCATGATGCCATTACCCCAGCTTTGGGCCATCTTCTTCTTCATCATGATAATCCTACTGGGGTTAGACAGTGAGGTGTGTTAGAGTGGTCCTGAAGGCCAACGGAATATTTTCGTTGCGAAGGATAATTACATAACCTACAGTAGTTGCTACAATCATCACAAAACTCAATGGATGTGAAACTGTGAAGGAGTAGCTAGTATTTCAAAGAAGAGAGTTTCCACTGAACTTCCCCATCATCTCTCCTTCAGTTTGTAGGTCTGGAGTCTTTGATGACAGCTATCTCAGACATGTATCCCTCCTTCTTCCTGGTTGGCCATCGGCGTAAAATCCTCCTCATCATCATCAGTGCGGGTAGCTTCTTCATCGGCCTGGTCATGGTCACAGAGGTGAGAGGTCATTTGAAGTCACCATTCTATAAGGATATAGGATATAAAATATATATATTAATTAATTAATAATATAGAATTTAAAGGCCATCGTTATTAGATCAATCATGACAGTAACGAGATATATGATCAATAATCTACCTCCCAAGTGATCTGTTTCAACATATCCCTGTGTTTCAACATACCTCCTCGTTCCGCATAATTGTTGGTAGATTCCACTTATTCCGTAAGAGATTTCGCTGCTGGACACACCTACGATCATTGTCTGAGTGTTTTGTAGACTCTGGAGGTAGATTATAGTCTTATTGTTGTGCTCAGTAAGACTGTACCTTATACTTTTTCTACCCCTCCTCTATTTGCAGGGAGGCCTGTATATCTTCCAGCTGTTTGATTACTATGCCTGCAGTGGGATGACTCTGCTTCTCTTCGCTATACTACAGTCAGTGTGTATCAGCTGGGTTTATGGTGAGTTAGCCCGGCCTACTCCCAGTGTCTCTTAGGGCCCACAACCACTTTTGTTCAATGTCAGTCGGGGTCTCAACTTACTGTTAGTTAACATAGTAGAATACACAATGTGACATTTTGAAACGTGGTAGTGCATCTGCAGTTTTCCTCTTGTTATCTCAGTCACTGACAGTCAACCAATTAGCCCATGTCAGCTACCATGTTATAGTTTGCTAGGTAAGTTAGCTGACTAGACTATCTAAAACTTGTATTATATTACAAACATTTATGAAGGCATTTTCATGTAAGTTATTATTAAGCGTTACCACTATCATTGTATGTGTTATGAAAAGATAATAGTAAAATATGATCCTTGGGACCTCCCTATCTTGAACCCTAACCTTAACACCTACCCTTACCCTTACCCTGACCTTAACCATTTTAAATGTCAACTTCAATGGAGTAGGAACGTCCCAACGATCCCTGATAGCAAGGAGTTTTAAAAGACCCTGCATTCCATCAATCCCAGATAATCAATCACAGAAACCTTAATTTCAGGTCAGCTTCCCTCAGGATGTTTCTGTTCAAGGTGTTTATGGCATTATCCAAGTTGTTCCTCTGGCACACATTGCCACTTTGGACATTGATGTGAAACGACACCTCGTTACTTTTGGATTATAAGGTTCTGACATGTTGGTCAAAAATGAGTTAATCACATAGAGTTGCTCTTTAGGTGGTCCTTTACGTGTGAGAAGTCAGGTTTTTGAAAAAGTACATTTACAATGAAAAAAAATGAAAAATCGGAAAGTTCTATCTATGCAAACACCTTTTAACTTGGTGCTATAAGGTTCTACATGCAATCCAATCACACAATGCTGGGTTGTCAATAACAAATAATTGTACATAAATAAGGTGATATACTTGAAAACAGGAGAACATCACAAAACAGTTCTGAGATCTGGTACTTATTAAAAATACTTATTATCTTAAAACTATACATTTTGCAGGTAGAACCTTAGTCCTGAGTCCTTGCTTGATTATTCACATCACAGGTTCTGGTTGTAACATGTACGCTGGGAGTCGGGAAACAAGTTCAGGGAGTGAACTAAATCAACATAGAACAAAACAAGAAAGACGTGTAGCTGTCACGGTCATCTTGAGGTGAATGAATGGACCAAGGCGCAGCGTGATATGAATACATCTTCTTTTATTTTACGACGAAGATGAACACGAAACGAAACACTTATACAAACTATACAAAAACAACAAACAACCGTGAAGCTACAAATGAAAGTGCACACACAAGCTACTTACGTTCAACATAGACAATCTCCCACAATCACCTAAAGCCTATGGCTGCCTTAAATATGGCTCCCAATCAGAGACAATTAATGACATCTGTCTCTGATTGAGAACCAAACCAGGCAACCATAGACTTTCCTAGAACTCTCTCCTGAACACAACCCCATACACTATACAACACCCCCTAAACAATACACACACCCTAAACTAGACAAAACACAAACTTCCCATGTCACACCCTGACCTAACTAAAATAATAAAGAAAACAAAGAATACTAAGGCCAGGGCGTGACAGTAGCGTACAAACATGAACACTGGAACAGAAACAACAATGCCTTGAGAAGGAACCTAAGGGGTGACAGATGTAGGGAAGGTTATCAAATCACATGTTATTTGTTACATGCTCCGCATACAACAGGTGTAGTAGACCTTACAGTGAAATGCTGAATACAACAGGTGTAGTAGACCTTACAGTGAAATGCTTACTTACAAGCCCTTAACCAACAATGCTTTAAGAAGTTAAGAAAACAAATTCAAATAAATGCTAATTAAAAAATAGATAAGTAAAATAGAAAATACAAGTAACCAATAATTAAACAGCAGCAGTAAAATAACAAGCAAAGCTATATACAGGGGGTACCGGTACAGAGTCAATGTGCGGGGGGAACCGGTTAGTCGAGGTAATTGAGGTAATATGTACATGTAGGTAGAGTTAAAGTGGCTAGGCATAGACTATAAACAGAGAGTCACAGCAACGTAAAAGAGGGGTCTGGGTAGCCCTTCGATTAGCTGTTCAGGAGTCAGGAAGGTGATGAAGTCCAGGTGACAAGTGGGTGTAATAATGAACAGCCTGGTGACCTAGAGCGTCGGTGAGTATATGTGACAGTACCACCTCCCTGACGCACGGCTTCAGCCGCAGGACACTGACCAAAAGTACGATCTCGGTGACCAGGAGCGGACCGGTCGTCTCTGCTGATGCGCGGGAACCTGTCGAGCCGGAAGAGGAGCGGGAATCTGACTTATTACATTTATTACTTGTACCACACTACCACCAGGTGGATACTAGTCAAACGTCCTGCCCCAGAATTCACATGCGCCACATTCCGGGCAAGGGCCCTGTGTGCGAAGTGACAGGCTGTCCCCCCGTACTGCCCTTGGGCCCCATGTGAGTTTGGGTATTGATTCTAAAAACGCCCCCCCCTCATACACTACCTTCCCTTGGTTGTGGATATTGTGCCTTTTGGGTATGGCGGGAACCTGACGAGCCGGAAGAGGCGCGGGAACCTGACGAGCAGGAAGAGGCGCAGGAACACTGGAACAGAAACAATAATGCCTGGGGAAGGAACCAAAAGAAGTGACAGATATAGGGAAAGTAATCAGGAAGGTGATAAAGTCCAGGTGAGTCTGATGAGGCGCTGGTGCGCGTAACGATTGTGACGGGTGTGTGTAATGATGAGCAGCTTGGTGACCTAGAGAGAGAGTATACGTGACACCGGTCCTCTTTTTATATTAATTTGATTTTTTTTCACCACTTTTTCAGAAGAATGGCCATAATGTAAGCTCTTATTTTCTAAACAAATAAATACAGGTACCTTAGACCAGCATTTCCTAAACTCGGTCCTGGGGCCCACCCCTGGGTGCATGTTTTGTTTTTTGCCATAACACTACACAACTGAATCAAATAGTAATAGCTTGATGATGAGTTGGTTATTTGAATCAGCTGTTGGGGGCCCAGGACCGAGTTTGGGAAACCCTGGTTAGAGCTGTTGTCCAGGTTTCCTAATCTGCAATTGTTTAAACCTGTCTGTCACTTGGTGGTTTGAGAATGATTACCTGGTTATTTGACAGACCAACTGGGTATTTGACAGACCAACTGGTTATTTGACAGACCAACTGACCAAACCCTTTTATTGACTGCTGTTATTTTGAGTCCCTGTTGATATGTTTACTCCACAGGTGCAGACCGTCTGTACGATAATATAGAAGACATGATCGGTTATCGACCATTACCCATCATTAAGTACTGTTTGAAGTATGTCACTCCAGTCATCTGCACTGTAAGTTTTATTTATTTACACCCCACCCTCAACAGCAAATTAATTTGTTATTTTTCCAATTATAGTTATAGTAAACATGACGTTGATGTCCCAGTAATACAAGTGATTTACAGAAAACCAGAAGTTAAGATGACAATACAGAGAAATATAAATCAAATTGGTGCCGATGTGTAACCTATGTAAAGTAGATAATCCTAACTTTATGTTCATTATAAATGCTTCTATAAAAACAAAGAGAGTCGCACACTCTATGTATAAACTCACCGTAAATTATTGGGTTCGACACCAACGTTTCGACATCATTGTTCCTTCTTCAGGGTAATGTTATGAATGATTGAACCAGGTTATGTAGACAAAACAGTGCAATTAGTGCAAACAAATGACAATAGTGAGAGGTGTGTCATAATTATTAGGTTGATTAGAATGAATTGAGTGAAACTTTGAAAACAATAGTTTACAGCATATTGAATATATTCGGCTTTTGTTATCATTAGCACTAGCATAGGATTAACATTAACATACATTACTGTTTAATTTAATTTCAAATATACCGTAGCACTCAAAAGTTGGAACACACCTACTCATTCAAGGGTTTTTCTTTCTTTTTACTAATTTCTACATTGTAGAATAATAGTGAAGACATCACAACTATGAAATAACACATACAGAATCATGTAGTAACCAAAAAAGTTTAAAACAAATCAAAATATATTTTTGATCTTAGATTCTTCAAAGTAGCCACCCTTTGCCTTGATGACAGCTTTGCACACTCTAGGCATTCTCTCAACCAGCTTCATGAGGAACGCTTTTCCAAGCCCCCCCCCCCCCCCCCCCACGCACCATCACACCTCCTACATGCTTCACAGTGGGAACCACACATGCAGAGATCATCAAATCACCTATTCTGCATCTCACAAAGACACAGCGGTTGGAACCAAAAATCTCAAATTTGGTCTCATCAGACCAAAGAACAGATTTCCACTGGTCTAATATCTATTGCTCGTGTTTCCTGGCCCAATCAAGTCTCTTCTTCTTATTGGTGTATTGAAGCAATTTGACCATGAAGGCCTGATTCACGCAGTCTCCTCTGAACAGTTGATGTTGAGATGTGTCTGTTAATTGAACTCTGTGAAGCATTTATTTGGGCTGCAACCTGAGGTGCAGTTAACTCTAATGAACTTGTCCTCTGCAGCAGAGGTAACTGTAGGTCTTCCTTTCCTGTGGTGGTCCTCATGAGAGCCAGTTTCATCATAGCGCTTGACGTTTTTTGCAACTGCACTCAAAGAAACTTTCAAAGTTCTTGAAACGTTCCGCATTGTCTTACCTTCATGTCTTGAAGTAATGATGGACTGTCATTTCTCTTTGCTTATTTGAGCTGTTCTTACAATCTTATGGACTTGGTCTTTTACTAAATTGGGCTATCTTCTGTATACCACCCCTACTTTGTCACAACACAACTGATTGGCTCAAACGCATTAATTCCACATATTCACTTTTAACAAGGCACACATGCTAATTGAAATGCATTCCAGGTGACTACCTCGTGAAGCTGGTTGAGAGAATGCCAATAGCTTGCAAAGCTGTCATCAAGGCAAAGGGTGAATAATTTAAAGAATCTCAAATATAAAATATATTTTGATTTGTTTAACACTTTTTTGGTTACTACATGATTCCGTAAATATGTTATTTCATAGTTTTGATGTTTTCACTATTATTCTACAATGTAGACAATAGTAAAAATAAAGAAAAAACCTTGAATGATTAGGTCTGTCCAAACTTATTACTAGTAATGTATATTTAATTGTTTCCAATTTCACAAAATGTTTGTTACATGTAATCTTTTGTTTCAACTATAATGCATGATAAGCATCATCAACAGAAGGAACATATTGGGTGTGCGCCAGCTCATGCTTTTTATTAGACCATTATAAATGCTTCACCAGAAGCCTGACCTAAATGTACTGGAGAAACCATAACCTTGTCCTTAACCTTATCTTGTTCATCTCTGTCTTCACTCAACCCTCACTGTTACCCTAATATGTTATAATTAGTACAATGCTATCGGAAAATACATTGTGTTCTTTAATGTTTATTATACAACCTCCATCCATATCTTTTGTTCTAGGCTACATTTGTCTTCTCCTTGATAAAGTTTACTCCGCTGAAGTTCAACAACACCTTTCAGTATCCTTGGTGGGGTTTCGCCGTTGGCTGGTGGTTCACTCTCTCCTCCACCCTCATGGTTCCTCTATGGATGGTGTACATCGTGAGCGTCACTCCTGGTACACTGCGACAGGTAAATAGGGACATCATTTATTATGTTTCTATAGAGTTTCACATTGCTTGACTTGGGCAGGAGCTCTCCGGAGCTGAGTACCGGCAACTAAAATGTTTAACAGCTTGAGCTTCTGTTCCTCTTATAGAATATTATCTCAAAAGTATTGTGGAGCTCATGCACCTAAATGTAAACAGTACCGGCACCAAACATGAGTACCGGCAACTGTCTCAGCCCAAGTCAAGCACTAGAGTTTCAAAACAGAAAAGCATCTCAAAGTGGTCCAAAAGCAACAAAAAATCAAGCAATATATCATAGGTAGCCTAGCTATATCTAGTTGCGTAGGTCGACGATAGAGGCTAAGTCTTTGAGGACATCCTCCAAAGATGGAGCAATGGTCATGAGAGGCCATGGTTAATTTCTCACTATCAATTCCAAAACTTCAGATCTTTTAAAAGGTGGCAGGTACCACTTGTGTTGTTATCGCTAGCTATGTATCTATTTATACAATGACCAGAACCATTACCCAAACCCCGTTTACTCCCCAATACACACTGATGATGTTGTTTCTTCAACCAACTAAGAAAATAAGACAAACAATCAACGTTCTGCAAACATCACCAGTTATTGTATGTCTCATTCCTTTGGTGGTTTATCTTTGAAATGATTCTGTCCTCTCTCTTATTCCTCAGAGACTGTCCATCCTCACCACGCCGTCAGAGGATCTCCCCATGACCAAGGCCCAGAAGAATTCCCACCTGACCAAGCAGTCAGAGCAGGACAGACCCCTGGGGGACATGGAGACACCAGCCTGGGACCACAACCTCCTAGACAGAGACACTGGCCCCCTGTAGAGACACTGACCCCCTCTCTCAACCACCATCCCTATAGGACTAGAGATAAGCAGGTCCAGCCAGTCAATCAAGATCCTGACATAAACAATACAAATACTTCCTGTTGTGTAACAGAGACTTATGTGACCCTTCGCTTGGTGTGAGTGGCTTAGAAAAGTATAGTACAGAACATAATCCACACCATGCCTTTTTCTTGGGAGGGCGATGTGGACAAGTGTTTCCAAAACACACATTATTTCCTGTGTGTTGTATGTAGCGCTGATGAGACGTAGAAGCACTGGTTCTGGAAAGTGAAAAGAGAGATTCTGTTTGCCTTGTAAACCCTACCTAGAATTATTAGAATTACAGGTCAATCTTGCTAACTCATGACAGAATGCAGAGAAAGCATCTGAAGTGAGATATTGAGTAAGGTCCAGCACAAAATATGGACCTTTGAAGTTGTCCTTTAACCAGGACTGTGGTAATGGCAGAGTAATGGATGAATGGATCAAACACCTGTCACACAACATGGTGGAAACAAAACATGAGGGTCATGCTATTGGTCCTGGGGTCTGTATATACAAGTGAACAATTTTTTTTAAAGATACATTTTATCTTTGATTTGGGTGGGTTTAATAATCCGACATTGTTTTTTTCTACTACTATGTAATTTCTTAAGACTTTGTGAAGTATGACATTTGTGAAAATATATTGATGGTAAATTATAAGGGATTGTATAGATGCATATATAGTAGAAACACTCTAAAATACTGTGATAGGATTTGATGCCAATATCAATAAAATCACCAAACCTTGTGCCATGATTTATATGTCATTTTTCCACCCTTATTCTTTGGAGTACTTTAAATAAAAAGTGTAATTCGCTGCAGAAATCTCTTCCGATATTCAGACGTAAAATTCATCTGAGACCTGGGCCCGTATTCATAAAGCGTCCTAGAGTAGAAGTGCTGATCTAGGATCATAGAAAAGGCTAACTGAACCTAGATAAGCACTCCTACTCTGAGGTGATTGAACAGAGACATCGTCATTCCACTGACTGTAAATACGTTTTCCCCAGAGGGTACAGACAGTGTTCCATAGCCGAGCTGAAGACTAAGAAAGGAACAATGCCCTTCTATGAGTTACAGATAAGACCAGTAGTTAACAGCAGTTATCATTAGTTCATGCTAAACCAGCACAGAGCGTCCCCCACCTGCATTTGTGTCTGAGGTGAATTTAGCCTGATATGGAAAATGAATACTCGTAGCTTTAGACAGTACAATATCTATATTCATCCTTTAATGACTTTTTATGGTCTGTATTACAGTGTACAAATGTTTCTGATGGTTGCTGAGCAAAGGCAGTGGCAGCTCCAGCTCTACTATCCCTGATGACAGTTTGTGTTTTATCATTCATAGATACCATTATGACCCTCAATGTAGCGGGTTAGGGTGATAAAAGTGTTTCAAGATTTTGATATATTATTGTTGTTCTCGTGATCATTTTACACAATTCCCCATTTGCACATGACGTATTCCACTAGTATTTCACATTGTGATCCAGTAATTGGTTGTGTCATTCCAGATGTCAGGCTATCATCTGGTGTGCTTCAGCAACTTGTAATAGTAGTTCTAACAGAGATGTTAGACTCTGGTTCTAAACTCCAATGAGTTTAAAGACTAGGGGCTCTATTCAATCTGTAAAGCTGAAGTGTTACAGATTCTCAGATAGAAATGTAAAGGTAATTTCCGATTGGACCGACATATACAGTCGTGGCCAAACGTTTTGAGAATGACACAAATATTAATTTTCACAAATTCTGCTGCCTCAGTTTGTATGATGGTAATTTGCATATACTCCAGAATGTTATGAAGAGTGATCAGATTAATTGCAAAGTCCCTCTTTGCCATGCAAGTGAACTGAATCCCCAAAAAACTTTTCCACTGCATTTCAGCCTTGCCACAAAAGGACCAGCTGACATCATGTCAGTGATTATCTCGTTAACACAGGTGTGAGTGTTGACCAGGACAAGGCTGGAGATCACTCTGTCATGCTGATTGAGTTCGAATAACAGACTGGAAACTTCAAAAGGAGGGTGGTGCTTGGAATCATTGGTCTTCCTCTGTCAACCATGGTTACCTGCAAGGAAACACGTGCCGTCATCATTGCTTTGCACAAAAAGGGCTTCACAGGCAAGGATATTGCTGCCAGTAAGATTGCACCTAAATCAACCATTTATCGGATCATCAAGAACTTCAAGGAGAGCGGTTCAGTTGTTGTGAAGAAGGCTTCAGGGCACCCAAGAAAGTCCAGCAAGCGGCCAGGACGTCTCCTAAAGTTGATTCAGCTGCGGGATCGCAGCACCACCAGTACAGAGCTTGCTCAGGAATGGCAGCAGGCAGGTGTGAGTGCATCTGCACGCACAGTGAGGTGAAGACTTTTGGAGGATGGCCTGGTGTCAAGAAGGGCAGCAAAGAAGCCACTTCTCTCCAGGAAAAACATTAGGGACAGACTTATATTCTGAAAATGGTACAGGGATTGGACTGCTGAGGACTGGGGTAAAGTCATTTTCTCTGATGAATCCCCTTTCCGATTGTTTGGGGCCTCCGGAAAAAAGCTTGTCTGGAGAAGACAAGGTGAGCGCTACCATCAGTCCTGTGCCATGCCAACAGTAAAGCATCCTGAGACCATTCATGTGTGGGGTTGCTTCTTAGCCAAGGGAGTGGGCTCACTCACAATTTTGCCTAAGAACATGCCATGAATAAAGAATGGTACCAACACATCCTCTGAGAGCAACTTCTCCCAACCATGCAGGAACAGTTTGGTGATGAGAAATGCATTTTTCAGCATGATGGAGCACCTTGCCATGAGGCAAAAGTGATTACTAAGTGGCTCGGGGAACAAAACATCAATATTTTGGGTCCATGCCTAGGAAACTCCCCAGACCTTAATCCCATTGAGAACTTGTTGTCAATCCTCAAGAGGCGGGTGGACAAACAAAACCCACAAATTCTGACAAAATCCAAGCATTGATTATGCAAGAATGGGCTGCCATCAGTCAAGATGTGGCCCAGAAGTTAATTGACAGCATGCCAGGGCGGATTGCAGAGGTCTTGAAAGAGAAGGGTCAACACTGCAAATATTGACTCTTTGCATCAACTTCATGTAATTGTCAATAAAAGCCTTTGACACTTATGAAATGCTTATAATTATACTTCAGTATTCCATAGTAACATCTGACAAAAATATCTAAAGACACTGAAGCAGCAAACTTTAGAAATGTATATTTGTGTCATTCTCAAAACTTTTGGCCACGACTGTACAGCGTTTACAGTGTATATCTCCACGAAAGTGAGAACATTGCCTTTAAATCTCAATCACACTATAAAGATGAATTTCTGCGATGCAGATTGAAAAGAGCCCTAGGTCGTTTAGGGTTTCAGGGGAAGAAGTTGATGTTAATTTCTGAATTCAAACAATATATCTCTCAGAATCTCCATTGAGAATGCCTTTTAGTCCTGGGTTGGGCTTAATATGTGTCTGGGAAACTGGCCCATTATTTCCTACCTTTTTAATACTGATTTGAAATTTCAAAGAGTAGCCAATCCAGGGAGATACTGACAAGGTACAATTCCAAAGTCATCTTAACATAAACAAGAGTTTGAAAGGGACCCTTGTTGCCCTGTTATGGTATTGCATTACAGTAAATAAAGAAGAACAGAACAACACTGATATTGTGTGCTCCTTGCAAACTCCTTGCTCCCTGAAAATTGTCAAAGACTCCAGCCACCCTTGTCATTGACTGTTCTCTCTGGTACCACACGGCAAGCGGTAACGGAGCGCCAAGTCTAGGTCCAAGAGGCTTCTAAACAGCTTCTACCCCCAAGCCATAAGACTCCTGAACATCTAGTCAAATGGCTACCCAGACTATTCATATTCACATCACATTAACTTTACCTACACGTACATACTACCTCAACTAACTGGTGCCCCCACACATTGACTCTGTACCGACACCCCCTCTATTGTTATTTTTACTGCTCCTTTTGAATTACTTGTTACTTTTATCTCTTAGTCTTATCTGTATTTTTTTTTAACTGCACTGTCGGTTAGGGGCTCGTAAGTAAGCATTTCACTGTAAGGTCTACTACACCTGTTGTATTTGGTGCATGTGACTAATAAAATTTGATTTGAATTCAAATATGAGGAAGCTTGACAAGTTTGTCGTTATGTGTAAGGTAAGAAAGAACGCCTATTAAAAGTGTGCCAGTTATCAGGTCGTACAACATGCCTACAGTATGTGGAGGCATGTTGTTCACTTGTATAAACAGACCCCAGGACCAATAAGATATTTTACATTACCTCCACCGGAGAACTTATGGGTTATGCAGTAAAAAATAATACACGAGTTACAACAGGAAAAATATGACTTGTAATGAATATATAATACAACTAAGCCTACAACAGCGACACACTATCTCATCAACTGAAATGGTGTCTGACTTCGCTTTTATTTCCATAGATACACTTTGTGTCCTCGTCCCCCTTGTTTGACACCTCAAGTAATATAGGTTTTTGTTCCACAAAAACATATTGCTAAAGAGCAACACTAGACTCATGATACTACCTAACAGACACAACATTTGGTTTAAAACTGAGTAAAAAAATACAATTTCAAGTTCTCTTGACAGGCAATTGATATTGGGGCTTTTTGACTGGGGTTTTCTTTGTTCCTTTTCAAGTTATGTTATCTTCAAATATTTACACACAGAAGGACATCATCTTGATCCTCTGACTGAACACCATGGAGATCCAGTCACTCGTTTCACTAATGTTCCGTGGTAGACAAAGAACACTTATCACTAACAGTACAGTTGGGGTAGGGGGCAGGTCAATGCAAACTAAAAGTGTAATCTCTAATGCCTGAATTTGCAAATTTACCAGAGATAGATTGACTACTTAATCGTTGGATGATACACAGTTTCAATAGCATCTGTGTCATGTTAATAACACTTACAGCAGGCTTCTCTGTACAGTACGTGATATATAGTATTATTACACTCTAAGACTCCGTTACGCTCAGTGTAGTCCAATAACATTAATAGCTGGCTCCCCTAGAAAACAGTACAAATTGAAGGAAAGTCATTTGTATCCAAAGCATTGATGAACAAATATTATGGATATCATTAGCATAGAAACTCTTGATAAGGTTTTTATGCTCTGATATCTAATCCTGGCAACACTACACATTACACTTACCCTGTGGCATTAATGTAGGTATAGGTAACTACCCTCCAATTACAAAAAAACATTTTTTTTAACTAGGCAAGTCAGTTAAGAACAAATTCTTATTTTACAATGACAGCCTACCTATCACAAAACCCTCCCCTAAACCGGACGACGCTGGGCCAATTGTGGGCCACCCTATGGGACTCCCGATCATGGCCGGCTGTGATACAGCCCAGGATCGAACCAGGATGTGTAGTGATGCCGCTGTCACTGAAATGCAGTGCCTTAGACCACTGCACCACTCGTGAGCCTTCAAAAGCAGTGTTGGGTACAGACAGACATTTCTTTTTTTAAATAAAAAAGCATACGCACAAGGATTCAATGGTTTCTTTTTATAGTGAGAGTTTAAGCCTGCCTTTTCTTGTTTCACAATGATAATATCAGTAAGACACCCAAGGGCCTGATGTCCAACGAATGCAAAAGCAAATGTCCAAAAATATAAAGCCCAGATTTTATCCAAGGCTTAAATCATTGAGTGTTACTTTTCCTAAAAAGACAACATCGGTGGTTTTACAATCTTTGCTGAAGATTGAAGTGAATCCTTGTCCATCATTTAACACCATTTTAGTAGAGGGAAATAAGTGTACTAAAAGGTCAGACAGTACAGTCACCCATTCCAGGACTGGGGAGGAAGAGAACTACACAACTAGAATCTATATGCCCTAATTATCATCAGTCACATAACCCAAATTCTAACAGCGTAGATGGAAAAAAACATTTGTCCAGGAGAGAATGAAATGTTGAAGTCAGAGAGGACTGGACAGCAGCTTGGAAAGCTGAGACTTAAAGCTTCATTAATGGACTTTCTTTGATTTTGGACTTCCCGGACAGTCAAAGAGAGTAGCAAACACATAACAGTATGTAGCATCTGCAGCATGCAATGGTCCATGAGTCTGTACTTGTTAATTCTCTATGTTCAAGAGTAAAGAGTGGGAGGTTCTTCAGCCAAACTGTCTGTGCAAATATACTGTATGACTCATTGTCTAAACATAACTAGTCTTTTGGGACTGCGGGTGTCATGACAACTAGGTGACGATGATGCCAGCTGTTTTGTCTGTTATAGTGGCTCAGCGTCGCACCACTGTTCCACATGGTCAAGTTATATATATTTAGGATTCCAATTGTGAGTTTAAGCACAAGGTGTAAGGCAACCCCAGACATCCCAACCAATAGATCAAAGCAACCAAAATACAATGATACCTGTTGTTCATCTGTTTGTGCAAAATGGGAAAATGCAATGCCAAGCAAAATTATATTATATTGTATTATCTTATGTGATTCATTTTGATTGGATTATCAACATAATGCAGTCTGTGGATCTGAGTTAAATTGAGGTGTGCATTTGGAGGAATTGCGCAACGCATGAGGTTGAGGACAAGACCTGGACAGGATTCCATGTTATAGACTGAAGGAAGGATTGCTGTTTGGCTTGGAGCCTTCCCCACTCACGCCCCCTGTCTGTCATGCTGGATATAGCACACATGGTGGAGGGGTAGGTAGGGGATGATGAGATCAGGGTGAAGGGGTGTGATCCAGCCCCGCCCAGTTCCTGCCTCAGACCCCTGGTCTCTGTGTGGGTAGCAAGGGGAGACCTGCCCCCCTGGCTTTGCCCTCCTCCAGACCTTCTCTGGAGCATCAGGGACAGTCCTGGCCGTGGTCCTGACTCCTGCGTCGTCTCTTAATGGCCACTTGATGGTTCTCGTTCATCACTCCACTGTCCTCCCCCCTCCTCCTCTTCCCCTTCCCTGCCTGTTCGAGCACACAGATACAAAGGAGAGAGACTTGAGTAAAGAATGTTTATGGAAGTCATGTGTAGATTTCTTCCATTGTGCTAAAATAAATAACTTTTCCTACATTTTGTTTTGTAATATGAATTAGTATAATATAAATGTTTATGTTAATGAAGACACAACTTGATAATAGATTATGGAGTAAAATGGAAGCATCAATGAGTGGTCCTTTGTAGCTCATTTGCTAGAGCATGGTTCTTGCCACGCCAGGGTAGTGGGTTTGATTCCCAGGACCACTCATACATAAAAAAAATGATTATGCATGTGTCACTTGGATAAAAGTGTCTGCTAAATGGCATATATTATAATGAGAGAATTTGATAAAAAAAAGTTCAAATAAAGTTGCCACTCAATACTACCACTAGGTGTCAGCCTAGTACCAGTAAGCGTGAATCTCTAAACCATGAACGATGGACTACAATAGGTCAGCAGCACAGCAGAGATGATTGAAATAGATAAACGTGTGATATCACATGTATCCACTTACTCAGACAGAACAGTGAACCAGGTCAGATTGTACAATTGATTACACATCCAGATTACATCCCAAATGGCACCCTATTCCCTATATAGTGCACTGCTTTTGACCAGGGCCTATAGGGCTCTGTTTAAAAGTAGTACACTACATAGGGAATAGGTTGCCATTTGGGATGGATCCCATCCAGACTGTGAAAGACGTTGATACAGACCTTGACGTCACGCTCAGCGAACTTCTGGAACATGTTGGCATAGATCTTCTTGTCCTTTTCGTGGTGTTCCCGGATATTGCGTTGACATATGGATACTTGATCGCGTGCCGCCCGGTTGGAGGGGTTGACCTGCAGCACCAGTTTAAAGTCAGACATGGCCAGGCTGAACTCGTTACGGAAGAGACGAGCCTCCCCACGCCGGTACAGAGCCTTCTCATTCTTCTCATCCAGCTCTATCACCTGGAAGATACACACATAGATACTATATTGGTAACTATATTTGTAACATTGAGGTGTACCTACAAGGATTTATAAAGGTCTTTATAAGTTTATAAAGCTGTTTAAGTTCGTTTATAAAGCCGTTTAAAAAAAGTTACAGAATGGTTGAAAATGTGTGATTGTAATTTTAATGCTTGTCAAACAGATTAATACATGTATACAACCCCAGTGACCCAGAGCAAAAAGTCATAGACAAAAACAACTGTATGCTATTCCATGAACAGGTGTTAGCTGCATGCTCTATGTGGCTTCAGTATGGTATACGTGTATATGTGTGTGGGGTTTCTCATGCGTGGTGCCAGGTATGCAGTGAGAGTGTACCTTGTTGCAGTTCTCCACAACCAGTGCGTACTCTCTCAGCTTCAGGTAGCACATAGCCAGGTTGAGCTGGGCAGCCAGTAGGAAGTCCTGGAGCTTCTGCTGCTCCTCCTTGCCCACACCAAACTCCATCTCCAGCCACGACACAACGCGCTGGTACTGGACCACCGCTTGAAGGTAACGCCCCGCCTACAACCAGGGACAACGCATGGGCTAAGTTTAGCAGGTCTCGCATACAAAATAGATTTTAGACAACATTTTCATAGTTCAAAAGCGATGTGCAAAGTACAAAAAAACTGTGAACCTAATTTTAATCTCACAGTTGTGATTTTGAAGCTTTTCTTCAACAATGTGCGGTATGAGGTGTTGATTATTTAACTAGACTTTAGTAATCTGAGCAATATATAAAAAGTCACCTCTTCATAATGCACGTTGTTGAAGAAAATGTTCTAATTAAATGACTCTTCCAGGTTATAATGAGGTTTATGGTAATTTTGACAATGTACAATGCCTTTGCACTATGAAAATGTCGCTATTTGTCTAAATAAATCGTTAAATAAATGAAAGATTCTGAAAGAAAAAGAAAATGCAATTTTTCATGTCCTTGTGAACTTGTTTGCAGGGTTCAAGTTCTGTAAGTTCACAGGGTTTGGTTCAAGTTACTGAAATATTCAGACACAGATGAATCCAATGGCCCTGAGATTTTTGTCTATTTTCTGAAAGAGATGGTGGCCCACTATACTTTGAAATATTGGGTCCCTTTCTGTTTGGCTGCAGCAGACAATTTCAGTTTCTCCTTCTGATCCAACTCCCAGGATTCTTTGGCCTTGAAAAGAAAACATATTGTTATGTTTCAGAGGAGGAGATTTGAGGATGACCTTCATTGAGATGATGCCTGTTTCTTCCCATTATTTTCTCCAGGGTCACTCTGCCGTCATGCAATATCTAACTGAGACCCTCATTGTCTAAACTCCACCAGCTCAAATACAATCAATCTGTTGGTATCTTCCAGGGACACTAACAGGATACTGGAACACATTGTTGTTACCCTATCTAATCCAGCAAGTAGAACTCACCTTCTCAAAGTTGTTTAGAGTCACTTCATACACCAGGTCTGAGTTTGGTCCAATCTTATAATGTGCTCTACCCTCTTTTCCAAAACCATACCTACAAAAAAACAAGACAGAGAGTATTGTATGGCTGATTAGTCCTGACATACACCTGTTTCATGAAAGGCAAACATAAAGTCAAGATTTTTGTATAGTGATGCTTGTTTAAAGCAGCAATCAGCAGATGAAACAATAACAAAGCGTCCTCCCTAACCCTGTTTTGGTAAAAAGCTGAGTGATGGGGCTGGATAAATGTAACCACTCTCAAATCCATAGATATGGACGCAAGGTCTTACCATCCATGATATCAAAATTATAGTTTTAACCATGTTTTGAGGCAATGTTTGTTTACAAACATTGGAGTTCTCTTGGGGTACGACAGTTGAACTAAGCTCATGAGGTATTTATAAGTTATATTCTTCAAGAACCAATGGGTATATATCAATCATTTATGTCCAGAAATGTATGTAGAAACTGCAGATTGGCCATTTAAAGTAACTTTTCCAGATTTCTATGAAATATTACCCATAATTAATTAAAATATGAGTGAAATAGTTTTCCATCACAAAAAAATATTTTCTATGTTGTAATGGTGTGGGCATATACTGGTCATTCAAAATAATTCATATGAGTAGACCACTGATTGGCTAGTTCTTTGTCCTCGGGATGATGACATCATCCTCTATGAGGAACTAGCAGATTTTTTTCTGTTTGATATATAATTTGAGGTGGGGTTTTGGATGTCTTTTGTTTCATATATTTTTTTATCTGGAAGAAAAATATGAGTATAGGATGAGTCAAAAACATTATTTTGGTATGAGCGTATCTACTTTGTGTTGCAACAGGGACACTTCAGCAATAGGTAGTGATGTAAGTTTGATACCGGAGTTTCGAGGTATGCGTCGAAATCGCTAACACCTCGATCACACCGCCAGTGTCATTGCGCAAAATGGTACTCAGCATCATCTGGATATGTATGCAACAAAAGTTCAACATTCACCTTCCGCTACCCTTTCTGTGAAGCCGTTGACGTATACAGTTTGACTCATTCGTTCAATAAATCCAACATATGCACCACACAGAACGCACTGCAACTGCCTCTGCAACGCAATGCTGCAAGGCAAACCCAGGGTTCCGTTGGAAATGAATGTACTTCTGGTGTACCAAAATGCAATGACGCTATTGGTGTGATCGAGGCGAAAGCAGCAAAATTTGAAGCAGTGTGCCAATGCGTGTATCAATGACATCCGAAGCTTTGTCTGTTCATGTGATTGGTGAGATCCCACTTGATTTCACAATGATTCCGGTGCTTTCTTCGATTCCAAGCTGCCTTCAAACACCGATCTCTACTGGACACAGTACTTACACATTTTGGATTTTGTATAAATAGTTTCACCTGACCGGTAGCTTACGCCTCGATCACACCGACAGTGTCATTGCATTTTGGTACACCAGAAGTACATTCATTTCCAACGGAACACTGCGTTTGCCTTGCAACATTGCGTTTCAGAGGCAGTTGCAGTACGTTCTGTGTGGTGCATATGTTGGATTTATCGAACGTACTGTATGTGTTAAACTATATACGTTAACGGCTTGACAGAAATGGTATCAGAAGGTGAATGTTGAACTTTTGTTGCACACATATCCAGATGATACTGCCTACCATTTTGCCCCCACAACACTGTTGGTGTGATCGAGGTGTTGGCGGGTAGAGTAGGGAACATTCAGGGATGTGAGGGTGAGGTCGAATCCTGATGAAGGCAAAACTGAAACCACACTTACTGCACTGTTGTTCAAATAATTGTATTTAGTTATAATTGTAATTATATTTAGTATAGTATAAGCTTCTGTCTTAAGCATCCTAATGAAAGCCATAAATTCATTTTTTTAAATATATATACTGTATTAAACTTGAAGGCAAAAAAGGGAAGCATGAATTCCAACTTTAGGCTACTGATGCCAAAAACGTAAAACTGCGCCACAGAGTTTGATAAAACCAGTGGAGAACGAAAAAGTCTATCTGATAATCAGATAAGCTGCTATTTATTGTTGACCAGCAAATGTCACTAATGTGCATTGTGAACAAATAATGAAGCTATGAGTAATTAACCGTTTTTTGGAACAATTTGGTAAAAGTGGAAGCCTTCAGAAATCCTTGTTTTCCCATCACTATCGATAAGGAGTAGAGTAGAGTCATCACTAGCGATAAGGAGTAGAGTAGAGTCATCACTACCGATAAGGAGTAGAGTAGAGTCAACACTAGCGATAAGGAGTAGAGTCATCACTAGCGATAAGGAGTAGAGTAGAGTCATCACTAGCGATAGGGAGTAGAGTAGAGTCATCACTAGCGATAAGGAGTAGAGTAGAGTCATCACTACCGATAAGGAGTAGAGTCAACACTAGCGATAAGGAGTAGAGTCATCACTAGCGATAAGGAGTAGAGTAGAGTCATCACTAGCGATAGGGAGTAGAGTAGAGTCATCACTAGCGATAAGGAGTAGAGTAGAATCATCACTGGCGATAAGGAGTAGAGTAGAGTCATCACTAGCGATAAGGAGTAGAGTAGAGTCATCACTAGCGATAAGGAGTAGAGTAGAGTCATCACTAGCGATAAGGAATAGAGTAGAGTCATCACTAGCGATAGGGAGTAGAGTAGAGTCATCACTAGCGATAGGGAGTAGAGTAGAGTAGAGTAGAAGCTCTTACTTGGGTTTTAAGTACAGCATGCAGCATTCTCCTTTCTGCATCTTCTCCATGGCCCTGTCTACACCCAGAGGAACGCCCATGTCCTCTGACTCGCCCACCACGAATTGCACATCCCTGGAGTCAAACAGACGCTCTTCACAGCGACCCTCCAGGTGTACTGTGGGATACAGGAGGAAATTGGAAAATAAGATACTTTTTTGAATGGTAAATATTAATATTATTATATTTTACTTAATGGGAATGGACTGTTCAGATAGAACAATATAGTTTAGATTGTTTAACATGTTTAGTTTGAGTGTTCAAAAAGTTTTTTTGTCTTGTTTGAGACTGTATAAAAATCTGTAAACATTTTGATCACAATCAATCTGATCACAGTCACTAGCTAGGTTTCCATCCAATTGGTGACATATTTTCATGTGAATATGCCCAAAATCTGCATAAATACAATGTGCATTTTCCCATCAGATATGCGTTTCCTTCTAATCTAACGGTTGTCGGTGATGAAGTAGTGCACATAAAAATAACTTTGGTGATTAAATTCCCATGCACTGAATAAAAAATACAAGTTAAATGGGTTTCTATCACATTTTCAACTCAGGTTTTGTCACCAAATAAATTGCGGTTATGTAGCGAATATGCCCACTCTGGTCTTGGTACGTGTGCTCTACCCAACAGCTGGCAGATATACAGTGTGGGTAGGCTAGCCTACATGCTGACGTTATTATGAACAAAATAGCGAGATTCTTTTTATTTGTCAAACAGCAGCCAAACCTTGATCATCATGTCACCAGAATAAGACCCTCGATATTTATTGTATAGGAGCCTCTATTGGAAAGGAGCGTCAAGCTTATCACCGTGCACTTTCACCACCTTGTGAAGTTCATCGGAACTTATTTTATCTGTAGCCTAATAAATGAAACTGTATGCTTTCCCGAGTTGTAGTGAGAGGACCACATAGCGTATCATTGCTTGACTCCAAGTTTACTTTGTGATATGATGGTTATAATAATACCACCATTTCTCGCATAATGTATTTTACCGACACAAAAAGAGCTCACTTTGTCTAGGGTAATTTGTTTTGTTGACATTTGGAAAGTTTTTTGCTGTTTCAATCAGGCCTGTCGTAAAAAAAAATATCCAACATGCACTTTACTCAAATAAAAAGGTTGGATGGAAACCTGGTTAATGTGAGACAAAGCCTTTGTACCAAAATCAATTAACATGTTGATCACCAAGATCACAGTCAATTAGATCACAGTGAATGTGATAGAGAGAGAGCATGTCCAGCTTACCGTATACTGTTGATCCGTCGTTGGGGTTATTATAGCCCTCCCCTTTGACCTTTATCCTCCTTGTGATGCCGCCGTCGTCCGTCAGCACCTCGCCTTGGAAGCTCAGCAGCTCCACCTACAGGAAGTGAAGAAACACGTAAGAACAGAATAAAACGCCACGTCACATCCATGTGTTGCCATAGCAACACTAGCAGCAGTGGCACACTTTTACACAATGGTAACCGAAAGATTCCAGAATGATGAAAATGATGACAGAGACAGTGTTATGTGTTCTGTTCACAATGCCGAGAGAGAATCTAGGACAATGCACAGTCAGAATATAAAGGGGAAACTTGTTACGTGCAGAGGAAGGCCTATATACCATCATCCCCTTGGCAACCACTAAGCTTTACCTACCTCAAACTGTAACATGGCGTTGGGAGGTATTTTGGGCGGGCATCCAGCTGACCCATAGGCATATGCTGGTTTACAGAGGAGCATGCACACCTCTCCTCTCTGCATAGAGGACACACCGATATCCAAGCCCTTAATCACCTGACCTGTGGAGGGATACAAAATTAGAGACATGACAAACAGATGTAGGCTACATATGCAGTGACATATGGGCGATACAAAGGGCGGATGAGTTAGATGAGTTCTTTCTTCCATACATACAGATGTCAAAAATGTAAGTATAATATAGAAGCTATATGTACAATATGTACATCTGTATGTCCTGACGACAGATCTTCTTCAGCTGAAAAGGTATCTGAGATGTTTAGAAACGAGTACCGCAGTAAGAGGCAGTCTCAGACTCGGACATACCCTTTCCCAGGCTGAAGGTGAAGGGTTTTTTGCGTTCCATACTGGAGTCAAACTTCTTCCCATTGATTAGTTTGCCAGTGTAGTGTACTGCTACCTTGTCCCCAATCATGGGTCTGTCCCCATCCTCTCCCTGGTTTTTCACCACCTGTATAAAGAACAAATGTCAGCCCTGAGATAATCTCAACTCAGCATGCTAGTACTTGTTTCTCTAGCTAGACAGTGATGATGGTTTCTTCGTGTCACATATTTCTTTTTCATGTACCCCTATTATTATTTTTCATCCTAACAGTTAGGCATTTCTTGCAGTGCTCTGTTTTAGAGGTAACACCGAGGATGTGCTCAATCCAAAGGAACACTCTTGGTTCTGGTGGCAGAATTATGAAGGCTGCGTTTCTCTGAAGTCTCTCTGATTACTGTGACAGGGAAGACTTTGTGTGTGTGCTTCATGTAATAAGGTGAGCTGCACTCCTGTATGGAGCTTGGTCTCATAGACTAGACGTAACATAGTAATAGTACATCTGAAACACTCAAATGAGTAGGATATGTTACGTTTGGTATGGTTAAAGGCAAAAACGAAAGGAGGTGGATGAGAAGGTGGGTGAGAAGGTGTATAACGGTGAACGTTTAGCAACCCAAAGGTTGCGTGTTGGAATCTCATCACGGACAACTTTAGCATTTTAGCTAATTAGCAACTTTTCAACTACTTGCTACTTTTTAGCTACTTTGCAACTACTTAGCAAGATAACTAACCCTTCCCCTAACCTTAATCTTTTAACCTAACTCTTAACCTTAACCCTAACCTTAATCCTAACCCTTAACCCTAACCCCTAGCCTAGCCATCTTAGCCAGCTAGATAACGTTAGCATTAGCCACCTAACCACCCAGCATTAGCTACAACAAATTGGAATTAGCAACATATCATACGTTTTTGAAAATTAATAACATATTGTACGTTTTGCAAATTCGTAACATATAGTATGTTTTGCAAATTCGTAACATATAGTATGTTTTGCAAATTCGTAACATATCATAAGAAATGGATAATGCACATCCACAAATTAATACATACCATATGAAATGTAACATATACTAAAGGGAGTGTCTCGGTTTACATACAGAATAATACAAAATGCTCTGAGACCAGGTTGCTGTATGTTAAGACAGAGTTTGTCCCTCACAGAGGAGGTTGGGAATGAGGTTGAAGCCTACCTTGAGAACTCCCTCGTCTTTGCTAGGAGTGACGTCGATGCCTTTGGCAGCAAAGACCACAGCAGGAGACTGGTCATCCATGGACTGGTCCTTATCTGTGGTCATATCTGCATCTGGGCATGCTACTCTAACCCTGCACAAAAGAGTCACACACACATTTAAAACTGGGATGTGCACCAAAGTAATAACAGACTCACAAAACCCCACCAACACACAAAGCCCCCCTTAAAAAAAGGCCTTCCAGAACCACCTGAATGTCAATTAAACTGTAATCAATTATACGCATATGCTTTAAGTAGGTAAATGTGTTAGCTATGCTATATCTCTGACATTCTGTGAGTCAGGGAATTACGCTTCTAACCTCTCAACTCTATTTCTTCTTCATTCTGATCAAATGCATGAGCTGACGCAGTGTATGTAGAGGTGCTGACTAACGGAGAGTACCGGTAAACTCTGTGCCGTTACTTATTTTGAGACTTGCAGCACAGTACATTATTGGGAGACGGTTGAAGAGCCAAACAAGCTTTCTGATGATGAGCTACAGAAATAATATCCTCATATACCTCAATGGCCAACCTTCTCCCAGCCCACAGTATATTATGGTAACTCTGGGAATTTGCTACAGTCATACCATCATATTAATGTCAAGACTCCAGTAAACATGCTGGTTCATAGCAGTATACTACGCTCACATTCACTTTTGACAATGTCGAAGGTTTCAATTCAACCAAAACTGCAATGTGGTAACCTTTATACGCAGTAGATAGTTTTTTTTCCCCATGGTCAAATTTTTTAAAAAGTGTTTCTTCTTCATTCTGAAAAAAACTGGACCGTGAAATATGAGATCTGTTGGAGCAACAGTGCCGCCACTCTTTGTGAGACATGCTGCACCATCGTTGTTGGGTAACTGTTGAAGAGCTTTCTGGTGATGAGCCCATTATAATATTATCCTGATGTCTTTCTATAGCAGCCTTTACCTCGCAAACAACAGTACATCATTTAAACACATTTGAATTCATACCATAATACTAGTGTCGTGTGTGCAGTGGATGTAGGTCTGACCTAACTAACTGTGATACAAACTTATCACATTTAATGACTGAAAATGCCACACACGATGTGTCACAAACACGATGGCTTTTTGTTCTAGGACGGCCACAGGCCTCACAAGACTCTTCTGAAGGTCCAACGGTACAAGTTTAAAAAATGTATGAAAGTATACAGTATCAGTCAAAAGTTTGGACACACCTACATATTCAAGGGTTTTTCTTTATTGTTACTATTTTCTACATTGTAAAACTATGAAATAACACATATGGAATCACGTAGTAACCAAAAAGGTGTTAAACAAATTAAAATATATCTTATATTTACGATTCTTCAAAGTAGCCACCTTTTGCCCTGTTGACAGCTTTGCACACTCTTGGCATTCTCTCCACCCCCATCCTCCCCGTTCCAGAACAAGAAGTGTATGCGCACAAATGGCAGTAGTTTGTAAATAAAGTCACCTGGATCTGTTCAAGTTATGTACCTCCTCTGAAAGCGATGTCCAAGTTACAAATGACAACAAATATTTAATGAATGGGTGACAATTTGCATGACAACCAACTAAGAATTTGTTGAAAAGCCAGTAGCAATCTTAATGAATATTCTGTTACCACCACCTGTTGCATCTTTTCACAAGTTAAGATAAGATAAAAATGTACTTTATCCCGTTCGGGCAATGAGCTTAGGGCCTGGTACCATGCCTTAGGACATGAGAAAATTGTCGTAGTCACAATCAGGGTTAAAGTCATCATCATTCATCAACTCCAGACTTGAGATCCGCCCGCCATGACGCTATGTGTCTGCTATCTAAAGAACGCTGAGGTATTAAAAGTGTGTTATAGAAATCTCAGGTCCTCCATATGCTGTGTTGCTTTCATATTTGCCATTTTAACCTTTACTGTGTCAATGTTGATTTTGGAATGTCTTTATCTGTTTTTAGCTTTAGCCTGGCTGTGAACTATGGACTAACTTTTAAGATATAACGTTGACGCTATTAAGCTTCAGTGTTTTCTGTGACGTTGGGTATTATGCCCTATTGACCCATTTTAAATCAATTATAAATATATGATTTATTGAATACAATTATCGAGTCATTGTTTATTGAATAATCTGTATTGACATATTATGACATTTTATGGGATAGACAACAATCTTACGTTGAATAAAATTGTCAAAATGTGAAAACTATGAAGGGATCTAATATCAGATGGTGTAGGCTATTTCAAATCAAGGCAGAAACATTTTCTTAAAAATGTCTTCAATTGAAGCGGACTGAGGAACACGATGAAACAAGCACAGTAGAGTTACTGTAACACTTATTTCTGCACAGTTTGTAATGTCATCATTTCACCATACCTCAGAACACAGAACAAAAAATAAGAAAACATAATGCTAGCCCAACACTTATCTAAAATATCTAACAGCTAATTGAAGAACTTGCAACATACTGTTAAACAAACGTGAAACAGATTTAAACCATCAACATAACCTTGATGCTTAGCTAATTCATTCATGAAACCTTTTTGCTGTTGACTTCTCTTGCTCAATGAATACAAATAGCCCATTGTAAGCTAACAAATCAAACATCCCAAGTGGACTTTGAGTCATTCAATGTCATTACAGAATGCCATGACACCCACCATCTCTGATTGTTCTGAAATTGTTTCTGTAGTTAGAAACAGGTAAGCTTGGCATTCCTAAAACATTATTTTGTTGAAATTACATTTTATATCTGAGAAATTCAGCTAATTGATTGTACCCAAATGTCCCATTTTAATTTATAGGATTCAGATAATATTCAATAAATATAGTACCTATCATCCGATTTGGACCAAACCTCTTCCTACCAATAAGTAAAGGCGTCCACATTCATCCCAGCCGAAAGAGTTCGGAAGAGTTTGTGCATATATTATGATGACATTTTGTGATGTTTTTGTTCGTTTTGGACTTTGGTGAGGGTTTTTTGGGCAGTTCGGGCACATTATGACAAAATTCTGTGACGTTTTTGTTCGTTTTGGACTTCGGTGAGGGTTTTTGGGGCAATTCGGACACACAACATTTTTTCAGGAGGCAAGCCAGAGTTCGGAGCTAAAGTCACGCCTCTTTGTCGGTGATTGGTGAACAGTCTGTCCTTCTTCAATAATGTCTTTGCTGTCAAATTTTTTCATTGAGAAATACTGCACCAAACATCTTCGATAAATGTAAAATTGCACGACTAAGATCTCCCCGACAAAAACATCAAAATGAATGACAGATTTCAGAGTTATCTTAGATTAATTCTGACTATTTTGAGGAAGTGTATACTGGCTACTTCCTCTCAAAATGGACAAACAGTACTATTGCAGTACTAATGGACAAACAGTACTATTGCCGGGAAGGTCTTTTAAGGGAGTATGCAAGCGCACTCGTTCGGTTCGGCTAGACGGGTACGCCTAGGCACCAGCCGTACTGAAACATGCTGACGCCTTAAGACATAAGGAATCCCCAAAAATTGTAAAAAACCCGCCACTATTTCGCTGGTCTCTTTTGTTTGGCTCATGATGAAAATATATTTTGTGTGTCATCCTCACAAATCAAGCCAGTCCTCCATGAAAGCAAATAAGTCTGTCCTTCTTTTACGCTTAATCTTTATCCAGGAAACGGGGCCTTTGTCAGTGGTTTATTCCCTTCATAAAAGGTCTGTATTAGTTACTGTTAGACCATTCCTGGTGAACAAGCAAACCATTAGGCTACAGCAGTTATACTAGTTTCATTGTTATGGTCTCTAATGGTCTTCAGTGGTAAAAGTCCCAAACACACAATGTATACTGTTTTGCGATTGTAATGATATTGGGTTGCATTGAGTTTAATGGTAAATGTCACTTTCACAATACATATAAATCTGTTTCCTGATAATTTTATTGAAAACATGACAGCCATGCAATTCATTATTTGATTAGGGTTGTCACAACATTTTAGTCCCTAGCCCATTTCTACATCAAAGGTTTGGGCTTGTAGGAAAAGTCTTCATATAAGAATTGCATAGGGATAGCCCTCTCAGAGAGCGGCCACTTTGTCACGTCCTGACCATAGTGCTTATGTGTTTTGCTTGTTTTAGTGTTGGTCAGGACGTGAGCTGGGTGGGCATTCTATGTTGTGTGTCTAGTTTGTCTGTTTCTGTGTTCAGCCTAATATGGTTCTCAATCAGAGGCAGCTGTCAATCGTTGTCCCAGATTGAGAATCATATATAGGTGGCTTGTTTTGTGTTGGGATTTTGTGGGTGGTTGTTTTCTGTGTCAGTGTTTGTGCCACACGGGACTGTGACGGTTAGTTTGTTTTGTTATTTTGTAATTGTATATTGTTTTCATGTTATTAAATCATGGAAACTTACCACGCTGTACATTGGTCCTCCGATCCTTCTCGCCTCTCCTCGTCCGAGGAGGAGGACGACTTAGACTGCCGTTACACACTTGTTGGATTATTCAAGGAGAGTTGGGTTGAAGCTACTATAAGGACACACTGAATTGCTTTCATGGAGGACTGGCTTGAATTGTGAAGATGACCACACAATTAATTTTCATAATGAGCTATTGGTTTTCTACCCAAAGTTGCAAAGGAAATTGTGAAATTGTGTGTAAACACAAGATACCAGCAAAATGGATAAGAGTGTGGCTGTATAGCCAGAATAGTAGCATCTAGTGGTCAAAACCTGGTACTTTCACACTATATTTATTGAATAGTCTCTGAATATTATCTGCCCAACTTGGGTGCAATCAATTAGCTTAATTTCTCAGTTCAAATTATATTTCAACAAAATAATGTTTCAGGAATGCCAATTGTATCTGTTACTAACTACATAAACGATTTCAGAACAATCTGAGATGGTGGGTGTCGAAGTCCTCTTTCTTGTGCTTTTTGAGGTGGAACAACCCCTTTGTCATATAGGCTATAACAGTACATATTTGACTGACTACGAGTGGCCCTCCACAGACATCCACAGTGAAGTCACACACACAGCTGATACCAATTCTCTCCCTACACTTTCCCCTTGGCCCTAACCAATTATATATATAAACCCTGGATTGCTGATGCAATGTATTGGCAAAAGAGAATCTTTGAAGCCACTGGTTGGCCATTTTGGCACTCCCCAGAAGAAGTAGTCCTCTATGGGAATGAATGGAATTCTACAGTATTTAAATTCAATGTTTTAGGGACAAAATTACATGTTTTTAAGTGTAGTTTGGACAGTAACATTAGTACTTTCCAAAAATTATACTTTATAGTGGCAATCAGCAGTAAAAACAATAACAAAACTTCTCCCCACCCCTGTTTTGGTAAAAAGTTGAGGGACGGGGCTGGAGAAATGTAACCACTCTCAAATTCATAGACAGAGCTATGGATGTAAGGTCTGATTATCCATGAAATTAAAATGATAGTTTTAACCATATTTTGAGGCTATATAGTGTATGTTTACATTTACTTTGCTTACATTGAAGTAAAATGATAATATTTTGGTTTCCCATGGGGTTTGACAGTTGAAAAAAGCTCATGGGGCATTTCTTAGCTATTTTTTTCAAGAATCAATGAATTGCTAAGTAAAAAAATGGATATAGTATAATGCCTTCCTTTACTTTTCCACATTTTGTTGTGTTAAAGCCTGAATTAAAAATGTATTTAATTGAGATTTTGTGTCACACAACACCCCATAATGAACATTTTTGAAATTAATAAAAAAGGAAAGGGTGTGTGTCGATTGGTGAGAGAGAAAATATCTATTTAATCAATTTTGAAATAAGGCTGTAAATCAACAAAATATGGAATAAGTCAAGGTGTATGTATACTTTCTGAAGGCACTGTAACTTCCTCTTTAAGGGTTTAAAAAAAAAAAATATATATATATATAGGTGCGCTCCCGCACATTGGCTAACCAGGCTATCTGCATTGTGTCCCACCCGCCAACCCCTCTTTTACGCTACTGCTACTCTCTGTTCATCATATATGCATAGTCACTTTAACCATATCTACATGTACATACTACCTCAATCAGCCTGACTAACCAGTGTCTGTATGTAGCCTCGCTACTTTTATAGCCTCGCTACTGTATATAGCCTGTCGTTTTACTGTTGTTTTATTTCTTTACCTACCTATTGTTCACCTAATACCTTTTTTGCAATATTGGTTAGAGCCTGTAAGTAAGCATTTCACTGTAAGGTGTAAAGTGTTGTATTCGGCGCACGTGACAAATAAACTTTGATTTGATATATATACTGTATATTCATGCTTAATTCATATAATCTAATTCAAAGTATTTATGAAGGTGTATGTAATAGAATAAACGTGGCAAGTGTAGACGATAATAAATGTTTTTCTATAGCTTCCAAAATATTTTTTACAATGGTGGGTGAGTGCCAAAATGGAGGCACGGTGGCTTCAAAACAGCACCCCCTGTCAGTCATAGTGTATATATAAACCTTTGGCCCAAACCCTTCAATATTTGTAAATGTAGCAGCTGACACAGTTGATCTGTTGGCCCCCTAGATACCAAGTGACCTGCATCACTGCTGGTCTAGACAATCCATGCCAAACATGATAAACTAAATTAATTGGCTATTAATCATTACTATTATTAATCATTACTATGAATCATTGTGCTCCGTCTTCCCTCCTTACATCTCTTCCACCACTCTACCCCTTCATCGCCTCCCCTGATACATCTCTGCGTCTTTCTTTACCCCTCGCTCTCACATTTCATGTTTCATTCAGCTTCATCTCTTCCTCTTTCTGATGGAGAGTACCTAACTGTGTACTGGTGCTATTGTTCATAATGTACAGAAGTGCCTGTGGGCGCGCAAACACAAACACTCTCTCTCTCTCATACACACACACATACTCTCTCACTCCATCTCTCTCATACACCCACATATACTCTCTCACTCCATCTCTCTCATACAACCACACATATACTCTCTCACTCCATCTCTCTCATACACACACACATATACTCTCTCACTCCATCTCTCTCATACAACCACACATATACTCTCTCACTCCATCTCTCTCATACAACCACATATACTCTCTCACTCCATCTCTCTCATATACACACATATACTCTCTCACTCCATCTCTCTCATACAACCACACATATACTCTCTCACTCCATCTCTCTCATACAACCACATATACTCTCTCACTCCATCTCTCTCATATACACACATATACTCTCTCACTCCATCTCTCTCATACAACCACACATATACTCTCTCACTCCATCTCTCTCATACAACCACATATACTCTCTCACTCCATCTCTCTCATATACACACATATACTCTCTCACTCCATCTCTCTCATATACACACATATACTCTCTCACTCCATCTCTCTCATACAACCACACATATACTCTCTCACTCCATCTCTCTCATACAACCACATATGCTCTCTCACTCCATTTCTCTCATACAACCACATATACTCTCTCACTCCATCTCTCTCATATACACACATATACTCTCTCACTCCATCTCTCTCATATACACACACATACTCTCTCACTCTCTCTCATACACACACATATTCCCTCTCTCGCTCACACACACACACACACACACACACACACACACACACACACGCACGCACGCACGCACGCACGCACGCACGCACGCATGCACACACACACACACATCACACAAACAGATTTGATGCTTCATTTAGGTCTACAGTGCATTCAGAAAGTATTCAGACCCCTTCCCTTTTTCCACATTTTGTTACGTTACAGCCTTATTCTAAAATGTATTCAATAAAATAAAAATCCTCATCAATCTACACACAATACCCCACAATGACAAAGTAAAAACAGGTTTTTAGAAATATTTTCAAATGTATTAAAAATTTAAAACAGAAATGCCTTATTTACATAAGAATTTAGACCCTTTGCTACGAGATTCGAAATTGAGCTCAGGTGCATCCTGTTTCCATAGATCATCCTTGAGATGTTTATACAACTTGATTGGAGTCAACCTGTGGTAAATTCAATTTGTTGGCCATGATTTGGAAAGGCACACACCTGTCTATATAAGGTCCCACAGTTGACAGGGCACGTCAGAGCAAAAACCAAGCCATGAGGTCAAAGGAATTGTCTGTAGAGCTACAAGACAGGATTGTGTCGAGGCACAAATCTGGGGAAGGGTAGCAAAACATCTCTACAGCATTGAAGGTCCCCAAGAATGCAGTTCCTCCATCATTGTTAAATGGAAGAAGTTTGGAACCACCAAGACTCTTCCTAGAGCTGGCCACCAGGCCAAACTGAGAAATCTGGGGAGCAGGGCCTTGGTCAGGGAAGTAACCAAGAACTCGATGGTCACTCTGACAGAGCTCCAGAGTTCCTCTGTGGAGATGGGAGAACTTTCCAGAAGGACAACCATCTCTGCAGCACTCCACCAACCAGGCCTTTATGGTAGAGTGGCCAGATGGAAGCCACTCCTCAGTAAAGGGACATGACAACCCTCTTGGTTGCCAAAAAGGCACCTAAAGGACTCTCAGACCATGAGAAACAAGATTCTCTGGTCTGATGAAACCAAGATTGAAGTCTTTGGCCTGAATGCCAAGTGTCACATCTGGAGGAAACCTGACACCATCCCTACAATGATGGTGGCAGCATCATCATGTTATGGGGATGTTTTTCAGCGGCATGGACTGAGAAACTATTCAAGATTGAGAGTAAGATGAACAGAGAAAAGTACCGAGAGATCCTGCTCCACAGCGCTCAGGACCTCAGACTGGGGCGAAGGTTCACCTTCCAACAGGACAACAACCCTAAGCACACAGCCAAGACAACGCAGGAGTTGCTTCAGGACAAGTCTCTGAATTTCCTTGAGTGGCCCAGCCAGAGCCCAGACTTGAACCCGATCAAACATCTCTGGAGAGACCTGAAAATAACTGTGCAGCGGCACTTCCCATCCAACCTCACAGAGCTTGAGAGGATCTGCAGAGAAGAATGGGAGAAACTCCCCAAATAAAGGTGTGCCAAGCTTGTAGTGCCATACCCAAGAAGAAACGGGGATGTAGTCGCTGCCAAAGGTGCTTCAGCAAAGTACTGAGTAAAGGGTCTGAATACTTAAGTAAATGTGATATTTCCATTTTTTATTTGTAATAAATTTGCAAACATCATTATAGGGTATTGTGTGTAGATTGATGAGGGGGGGAAACAATTTAATCCATTTTAGAATAAGGATATAAAGTAACAAAATGTGGAAAAAGTCAAGCGGTTGGAATACTTTCCGAATGGACTGTATGTAAGAATCTCGCATTTGTTCTCACATACGTCAAAATGATATAAGTAGTGTGTAATCACTTGCTATTGTTAACGGAAACAGCAATAACCATAGTAATAAAGCTTAAAATTATCATTCTTTTCTGGGACTGGGGCATTTCTTAATATGGAATGGACATCACTTCTAAGAAAAGTTGGAACGGAACATCATGTTCTGGGAACTGTAACGTTATAGCTTTCACATTGACAGGGCCAAATGTATTAACACACACACACATACACACCAATAACATGTAAGAATAATGAGTTGATTTAATGATCTAGTAAAATAATTGTGAATTGTACCTAAAATATGAGTGGCTCTGTGCGGTGGAATGCATGTATGCCTATGTGTGCCAGTGTGTCGGTCTGTCGGACTCTGTCTCTGTCCACCTCTGTGTCTGTGTCTGCCTCTGTCCATCTCTGTCTGTGTTCATCTACGCAGTAGTGTGTGTGCGTGTGTGTGCGTGTGTATGTGTGTGTCCATCTGGGGTGTGTGTGTGTCCGTCTATGTGTGTATGTCTGTGCAGTGTGTTTGTAAGACTGTGTGTGTCTGCGCAGAGTGTGTGTGTGTGTGTATGTGTGTAGAGTGTGTGGGGGGGAACACGATGTTCCTTCTGTTCTGAGTTCCTGGCACAATCTGATGGTGTTCACCAATCTGAAACCTACTCAGTCAGAACACAGCATCTGCTTCGGATGGCAATACCCAAGTAGGCTCCCCTCAACACAAATAGAGACTAACGCACATTACATAATTTTTTAATTGGGGAAATGCTGGGACTGACGCAGAAAAAAAATATATAATTTTTTACAATTATTGCTGAAATGTCCAATCTGACTTTGGAGGGGGGAAAGTCAAAATTCTAAATATTAGAAGTACTCTGTAAAAAAAAAATAGTCTAATAACTGAATGTGTAACGTTACTGTTAGTGATTATGTACCACAGTATTTCATCCAATCACCAGTCATTCAGAATGCTTGTGCATGTGTCTTTAACTTCATCTTTATGATGAAGAAATGTAAACCATCTGGGTATAGAATTATCCATATAAGTTACAGCTGTGGTAGAGCCAGCAGCGCGTGTCTCTTAGTCAGAGGGACCGTGGAACTCAGAGACCCTGTGGAGAAATGCAGGGACGGAACATAACAAAGCCGAGAACATTCAGTCCTGAGAGCTCCAGCAGCACAGTCACTTCACAGATACACATTGTGCCTCAAAGCACTTTATCACAAGTCAATGCTTCACGCTAATCCACATATAAAGAGCAGCGGTAGACAAACTGGACACACTGTCTGGCTGTCCTGGGTGACAAAGACCGACGTGGTTACAGAGTGGGATACTGTCTGAAAGAACAGGACATTGTCTACAAGAACAGGACATTTTCTGTCATAGTGGATATTGTCTAACATAGGCTAAGTAGACATTGTCGGTCCTGGGGAGAGGGACACTGTCTGCCATGGTTCAAAGAAGGAGTTAAGTGAAAAATATTCATCAAATATTGGAGGACAAAGGAAGTTGACAAGAAAAAACATTTACTATTAAAACAAAATGAATTGGAAATATAGCCCTCATCAGGGTTTACTATGGAAACCTTGGGTCTTTAGAAGGCCTTTCCTAACGGTTTTAGTTGAATTTCTCTGATTTAATAGGACACAATAAGAATAGTGTTGGTTTTAATTATACGCACTTATTTTACAAGTCAACTTCCATTGTCCTCCAAGACTTGCTGAAATTTACACATTTCCAATTTGATCCTTTTATTAAGCACCTTGGTTGGAAAGAAAGCCAGGTAGCAGCAGAATACGCTTTCATCTAGAAGCAGGGAATGGAGTCTGATATGTAATGACATGGGCATTATATGACCCGAGGTAAGAGGTATCTGTGCTGCTAAGTCAATACTGTCTGGACTCGTTTCATTCAGGGCGATCGCTGGATGCCATTTCTTGGAAATGCTCTCTTTTTCTCTCTCAGACTCTCTCTCTCCAACACTCTCTCTCTGATTTATTTCCACAGGGTCACGTCGTCACATCTATCCGTACCATACCACTCTTGGCCCCTTAATCATAGAACGTCTAGGAGTAGAAGTGCTGATAAAGGATTAGTTTACCCTTAATAATGAATACAATTAAATGGACAGGTTGGTGGCACCTAATCCTAGGTCAGTACTCATACTCTGAGACTTTATGAATATGGGCCAAGTCCTCCCTCTGACTGCCAGCTTTACCACCATAAAATACTAAAGACATGTACCCAATGCCATGTACTCTACCACAGAACAAACCTACCTGCCCCCACAACATTGGCAGATAGATAGGAAGGCTGAAATGCAGTAAACCATTATGTGGCCAAGCAGACCTTGGGAGGAAACCTTGGTCTGATAATACTGAGGGTACTGTATGTCCACGTAAACCCCCACACATAACAAGCCTTGAACACGTGCTGCAATAAATGCCTTGGTTGCCTTCCAACATGCAACCTGTAATTGTATACATGTATTGTGGCGCAAAGGAAATGACTGACACATGTATTTCTAACAGTGTTCTAGTTCATATCTCTTCTGCTCAGTCTTCCAGTTAATAACGAGACTGAAAAAAGAAATGTATAAAAGCATGTTTGTTTTTTTCAAAGGAGAGTCACACCTATATGCTATGATTCACTCACTGCACCGCCAATGGTTCTGGAGATACACGTTGAATAAATGTAACATAAACGTTAATTGCAATTTCTTAATTACCTGTAATAAGAAGACATGGGGCTACGTTTTCATTTTAGGTCAATTTGATTTACCTTTAATGAAATTGAAAATATGAATTGAGAGTAAGACATTAGATACATTATTCACAGTGTGTGTGTGTGTGTGTGTGTGTGTGTGTGTGTGTGTGTGTGTGTGTGTGTGTGTGTGTGTGTGTGTGTGTGTGTGTGTGTGTGTGTGTGTGTGTGTGTGTGTGTGTCTTTGTGTTTCTAACTGTTTGTGCATGTGTGTAAGAGAGAGTGCAAAAGAAAGAACCGAAAATTATAAAGAGTTATCCTTTATAATAGCATTTGATTAAAACCTTCAATGGATGTAAATTCAATCCACTCTCAATAAAAACATTGACAAGTGATAAGTAGAGGAATAGAAGTAAGCATGATATCCACATGTATCTGGAAAATAAGCCTAGAACACAACTTAATAGAGTTGAACACTGATTCTAAATAAGACAAATAGGCTGAATCATAAGTATATAAAATGAAAACTTGTATGAATTTTTTATCTATTTATTCTGAGGCACCTTCATGTCTAACCGGGTACAATTGGATACAATGTAACTCGATTCCTACTCGGTGATGCTGGTTAAAATATGCCCAATAAATCAAACCAATTACACTTTTTCGATAAAATAATAAGAAATAGGCTAAAACTGTAACTTACCTATTTATAATTTTAATGTTCTCTTCTTCTGTTGCTCGTGTGCTATAACTTCAGCCGGTGTATCACTACACTGGCTCTGCAACGCACGTAAGCACGGTGATTTCAAACCCGCCCTCTCATAACCAACCAGAGTACTTAATGTTCTGTCGGCAGTTTTTTACAGTCGAAACCCCCCGGCACTAGTGACGATCAACACGAGAGTTTGAGCCACATGGAGAAGAGAATTGAAATGACACCGTGAAGAAGGTGGAGGGAACTGGGGGTTGAGGGGAGGGGGGGGGGGCATTTAGTGTACAAATTAAGGGCAGGTCTTGGAAAGTGGCCACAAAGTAACACAATGTTCCGGCTGTACTGTAGCTGCGCTCTGGTGAGGACACAGTGTTCTAGTAGACACCCTGACCCTTTAACCAGTTCTGTGCCGAGCGCCGCCGCAGCTCGCGCAGCTCAGCGCAACTACCGGGAACAGTCTGTACAGCAGCAGTGTACTCATGGACTGTCCTCGATTACGAACGGAACATTTCACAGATTTCAGAATGGTTCCATGCTTTATTGGAGGACAGATAGGATAGGTGCGCCATCTGGATTGGAATAATTTCTCAAGCGCGCGACATACTGGCTGCCGAGGTTATTAATGGGATGTGGAAAGAAATGTCATTCAATTTGTTATGTAGGCTAAATTAAAACTCAGTGAGTTAGATTTTTCCCTTAGAATAATATTTACATGATCATTTACACATCTCGATCACCATAACAACTAACAGGCTATTAGGAGTGTTGATTGCCAGCAACAATTAATTAGGTTAATCAAGCACATGAGACATTTTATATAAGATTCAACAGATTGAAGAGTGATTTTGGAGGTTTCTTGCCTACAGTTGTTGTTTAACAAAGCAGAATCCAGTCACCGATTTAGGCCGAATAGAAGTGGCCTCTGTGCAGAACCATCTTTTTGAACTAATACAAATAAAATATACCAACATATAAATCATATGAACAATATTTAACGTTTTTAGTTTACCTTAGTGCTCTAGTCATATAGTTCTATTTTTTTGTTCATTAACCTAGATAGGCAGTTTTACCAAGTGTGGTGTAGCCTAATGCAGTGGTTCTCAAACCTCTTCTCGATGATCCATAGCGTTCCATGTTTTTGACATATTCAAAGCTAGCACACCTTATTCAACTGCTCATCAAGCCCTTTAGGTACATCCGATGAGATAGTTCAGGGCTACAACAAAGTTGTGAAATGTCTGGGGGTACCCGAGGAGAGTTTTGAGAACCACTGGCCAAATGCATAATACACTATATGACCAAAAGTATGTGGAGACCTGCTCTTCGAACATCTCATTACAAAATCATGGGCATTAAAATGGAGTTAGTCCCCCATTTGCGCCTATAAAAGCCTCCACTCTTCTGGGAAGGCTTTCCACTAGATATTGAAACATTGCTGAAGGGACTTGCTTCCATTCAGCCACAAGAGCATTAGTGAGGTCGGGCACTGATGTTGGGTGATTAGGCCTGGCTCACATTCCAATTAATTCCAAAGCTGTTTGATTGGGTTGATGCCAGGGCTCTGTGCAGGCCAGTCAAGTTCTTCCACACCAATCTCGTCAAACCATTTCTGTATGGACCTTGCTTTTGGCATGGGGGCATTGTCATGCTGAAACAGGAAAGGGCCTTCTCGAAACTGTTGCCACAAAGTTGGAAGCACGTTATTATCTAAAATGTCATTGTATGCTGTAGAGTTAAGATTTCACAGTCGGCGTCGGCGTTCCAATTCATCCCAAAGGTGTTCGATGGTGGTTGAGGTCAGGGCTCTGTGCAGGCCAATCAGGTTCTTCCACACCAATCTCGTCAAACCATTTCTGTATGGACCTTGCTTTTGGCATGGGGGCATTGTCATCCTGAACCAGGAAAGGGCCTTCCGCAAACTGTTGCCACAAAGTTGGTAGCACAGAATCGTATAGAAATCAATGTATAATGTAGCATTAGATTTCCATTCACTGGAACTAAGGGGCCTAGCCCGAACCATGGAAAACAGCCCTGACCATTATTCCTCCTCCACCAAACTTTACAGTCAGCACTATGCATTCGGGCAGGTAGCGTTCTCCTGGCATCCGCCAAACCCAGATTCTTCTATCAAACTGCCAGATGGTGAAGCGTGACTCATCACTCCAACGAACGCGTTACCACTGTTCAAGAGTCTAATGGCGGCAAGCTTTACACCCCTCCAGCCGACGCTTGGCATTGCGTATGGTGATCTTAGGCATCTGTGCGGCTGCTCGGCCATGGAAACCTCTTTCATGAAGCTCCCCACGAACAGTTCTTGTGCTGATGTTGCTTCCAAAGGCAGTCTGGAGTGTTGCAACCGAAGACAGACTATTTTTTACGCACTACGCGCTTGTGTGGCCTACCACTTCGCGACTGAGCCATTGTTGCTCCTAGACGTTTCCACTTCCCAATAACAGCACTTACAGTTGACCGGGGCAGCTCTAGCACGGCAGAAATTTGATGAACTGACTTATTCGAAAGGGGGCATCCTATGACGATGCCACGTTGAAAGTCACTGAGCTCTACAGCATGGGCCATTCTGCAGCCAATTTTCTATTGAGATTGCATGGCTGTGTGCTCAATTTTATACACCTGTCAGCAACGGGTGTAGCTGAAATAGCCAAATCCACTAATTTGAAAGCGTGTCCACATACTTTTGGCGATGCAGTTATAGGCCAGGGATCATCAACTAGATTCAGCAGCGGGCCAATTTTTTCGGGGGGCCGGAACAAAATTACAAATCATTTGACTGCAAATTGACTGCAAGAATCCCAACCAGATATAATATTTTACTAAAACATAATAATTTCAAACCTTGCTTACACTTGTATATGATCACGTGTCTCTCTATTACGCGTGGGAATACTTGGGAACAGATATCTCAAATAAAAATCATTTGGAGTTGATCTCCAGGTGTTTTTACAGTATTTTATGTCCAACAATAAAAAGTACAAATAAAAATTAAAAAAAACTTTTTTTTTGCTCAGAATATATGTGGGGCCAAATAAAACCACCTGCGGGCTCCACTACAGCCCCATTGATGTTAATGGGGGCCTGTTCGGCCCGCCTTTTCCTGTAGTCCACGATCAGCTTCTTTGTCTTGCTCACATTGAGGGAGAGGTTGTTGTCCTGGCACCACACTGCCAGTTCTCTGACATCCTCCCTATAGGCTGTCTCATCGTTGTCGGTGATCAGGCCTACCACTGTTGTGTCGTCAGCAAACTTAATGAGTCGTGTTTGGCCACGCAGTCATGGGTGAGGAGGGGACTAAGTACACACCCGTGAGGGGCCTCAGTGTTGAGGATCAGCTTGGTAGGAGTGTTGTTGCCTACCCTTACCACCTGGGGGCGGCCCATCAGGAAGTCCAGGATCCAGTTGCAGAGGGAGGTGTTTAGTCCCAGGGTCCTTAGCTTTGTGATGAGCTTCGTGGGCACTATGGTGTTGAACGCTGAGCTGTAGTCAATGAACAGAATTCTCACATAGGTGTTCCTTTTGTCCAGGTGGGAAAGGGCAGTGTGGAGTGCGATTGAGATTGCGTCATCAGTGGATCTGGGCAGCTCGCGTCTGGGTTTCCCTTTGTGTCCGTAATAGTTTTCATGCCCTGCCACATCCAACGAGCATCAGAGCCACTGTAGTAGGATTCAATCTTAATCCTGTATTGTTTGCTTGTTTGATGGTTCATCTGAGGGCATAGCAGGATTTTTTATAGGTGTCCGGATTAGTGTCCCGCTCCTTGAATGCGGCAGTTCTAGCCTTTAGCTCGATGCGGATGTTACCTTGTTGGCTTCTGGTTGGGATATGTGCGTACGGTCACTGTGGGGACGACGTCGTCAATGCACTTATTGATGAAGCCAGTGAATGAGGTGGTATACTCCTCAATGCCATTGGATGAATCTCGGAACATATTCCAGTCTGTGCTAGCAAAACAGTCCTGTAGCGTAGTATCCGCATCATCTGACCACTCCCGTATTGAGCAAGTCACTGGTACATCCTGCTTTAGTTTTTGCTTGTAAGCAGGAATCAGGAAGATAGCATTATGGTCAGATTTGCCAAATGGAGGGCAGGGGAGAGCTTTGTATGCATCTCTGTGTGTGGAGTAAAGGTGGTCTAGAGGTTTTTTTACCTCTGGTTGCACATGTGACATGCTGGTAAAAATTTGGTAAAACTGATTTAAGTTTGCCTGCATTAAAGTCCCCGACCACTAGGAGCGCCGCTTCTGAGTGAGCATTTTCTTGTTTGCTTATGGCATTATAGAGTTGGTTGAGTGTGGTCTTAGTGTCAGCATCGGTTTGTGGTGGTAAATGGATGGCTACAAGTAATATAGATGAAGAGTCTCTTGGTAGATAGTGTGGTCTACAGCTTATCATAAGGTACTCTATCTCAGGCGAGAAATACTTTGATACTTCTTTAATATTAGACATCGTGCACCAGCTGTTATTGACAAAAAGACACAGATCCCTCGTCTTAGACGTAGCTTCTCTGTTCTGCCGGTGCATTGAAAATCACTCCAGCTCTATATGATCCATGTTGTCGTTCTGCCACGACTCGGTGAAACGTAAGATATTACAGTTCTTAATGTCCCATTGGTAGGATAATCGTAATAGTAGGTCATCAATTTTATTTTCCAATGATTGCATGTTAGCAAGTAGAATTGATGGCAGTGGACGCTTACTCGCTCGCCTACGGATTCTAAAAAGGCAGCCTGATCTGCGTCCTCTTTTCCTCTGTCTTTTCTTCACGCAAATGACGGGGATCTGGGCCTGTTCCCGGGAGAGCAGTATATCTTTATCATCAGACTCATTAAAGGAAAAAAGACGAGCGACCCAGGAATGTGTGTGCTTTGGGGACCTTAAACAGAATGTGACTGACAGAAAGGGTGTTGTATGTGGAGAATGAGGGCTGCAGTAGATATCTTAGATAAGGGGGGGTGAGGCCTAAGAGGGTTTTATAAATTAACATCAACCAGTTTGTCTTGCGAAGGGTATACAGAGATGACCAGTTTACAGAGGAGTATAGAGTGCAGTGATGTGTCCTATATAAATTTGGTGGCTAATCTGATGGCCGAATGGTAAAGAACATCTAGCCGCTCAAGGGCACCCTTACCTGCCGATCTATAAATTATGTCTCCGTAATCTAGCATGGGTAGGATGGTCATCTGAATTAGGGTTAGTTTTGCAGCTGGAGTGAAAGAGGAGTGATTATGATAAAGGAAACCAAGTCTAGATTTAACTTTAGCCTGCAGCTATGATATATGCTGAGAGAAGAACACTGCACTGTTTAGCCATACTCCCAAGTACTTGTGTGAGGTGACTACCTCAAGCTCTAAACCCTCAGAAGTAGTAATCACACCTGTGGGGAGAGGGGCATTAATCTTACCAAACCACATGACCTTTGTTTTGGAGGTGTTCAGAACAAGATTAAGGGTAGAGAAAGCTTGTTGGACACTAAGAAAGCTTTGTTGCAGAGTGTTTAACACAAAATCCGGGGAGGGGCCAGCTGAGTATAAGACTGTATCATCTGCATATAAATGAATGAGAGAGCTTCCTACTGCCTGAGCTATATTGTTGATGTAAATTGAGAAGAGTGTGGGGCCTAGGATCGAGCCTTGGGGTACTCCCTTGGTGACAGGCAGTGGCTGAGACAGCAGATATTCTGACTTTATACACTGCACTCTTTGAGAGAGGTATTTAGCAAACCAGGACAAAGACGACACCAATACTCCTTAGCCGGCCCACAAGAATAGAATGGTCTTACCGTATCAAAAGCTTTGACCAAGTCAATAAAAATAGCAGCACAACATTGCTTAGAATCAAGTGCAATGGGGACGTCATTGAGGACCTTTAAGGTTGCAGTGACATATCCATAACCTGAGCGGAAACCAGATTGCATACCAGAGAGAATAATATAGACGTCAAGAAAGCCAGTCAGTTGATTATTGACAAGTTTTTCCATCACTTTTGATAAACAGGGCAAAATAGAAATAGGCCTATAACAGTTAGGATCAACTTAATCTCCCCCTTTAAATAAAGGACAACCCGTGGCTGCCTTCCAAGCAATGGGAACCACATCAGAAAGGAGAGACAGGTTAAAAAGGTCGGAGATAGGCTTGGCAATGATAGGGGTAGCAACATTAAAAAAGAAAGGGTCTAAACCATCTGACCCAGATGTTTTTTTTGGGGATCAAGTTTCAGAAGATCCTTTAGCACCTCAGACTCGGTGACTGCCTGCAGGGAGAAACTTTGTAGCAGGGCAGGGGGAAAAGAGGAAGACGCGTCGGTGCTAGTCGCATTAGAAGGGGTGTTTGATGAGGAAATATTGGACAGGCAAAGAGGCATGGCTGAGTCAAATAGGAATCCTGACTTATTGAAGTGGTGATTAAAGAGCTCAGCCATGTGCTTCTTGTCAGTAACAACCACATCATCAACATTAAGGGACATGGGCAGCTGTGAGGAGGAGGGTTTATTCTCCAGGTCATTAACCATTTTTCCAGGACTTCTTCAGGTTAGACCCACAGAGAGAGAACTACTCCAGTTATTAACATACTGTATATTTAGCTTTTATATTTAACATGTATTTAGGCCTAGGTTTACATGTATTAGGCCTAGGCCATAGCCCAAACTTATGTGATGGGCTTATCTTGAGTAGCTTTAAAACATTATCAAGTGTTGCCCAAATGACCTCTTAAGGATCAGACCCCTTTTTCAATTTTTGCCTAAAATTACATTCCCAAATCTAACTGCCTGTAGCTCAGGACCTGAGGCAAGGATATGCATATTCTTGATACCATTTGAAAGGAAACTCTTTGAAGTTTGTAGAAATGTGAAACTAATGTAGGAGAATATGACACTTTAGATCTGGTAAAAGATAATACAAACAAAGAAACATGCATTTTCAAAATGTTTTTGTTCCATCATCTTTGAATTGCAAGAGAAAGGCCATACATTGAGATAAGACTTTAGGTGTAATTTAGATATTGTCCACAAGATGGCAGGAGTGTGTGTGCAAAGTTTCAGACGGATCAAGTGAAGAATTACATCACTACACAATATTTTGTGTGGCGCCAGTGACAGCAGTGGGGTCAAACTGTAGAACCCAGTTCCTACATTTGAATTTAAAAATGGATTTTATCAAACAAAACTATGCTACATTTTATCTGGGATCCTCAGGATGACAAATCAGAGCAATATTACTGAACGTAAGTACATTACCTTCAGAGGTGAATGTATCAACCAGTTGCTGTGATAAGTGTTTTGTTGTTGTGCACTATCCTCAAACAATAGCATGGTGTTTTTATGCTGTAATAGCCACTGTAAATTGGACACTGCAGTTAGATTAACAAGAATTTAAGCTTTCTGCGCGAATAAGACATGTCTATGTCCCAGAAATTTCTAGTCACATTCCCGCAAATTGAGCAACAACTATCCCGGTTTAGGGACACCGATCCCGTAGAGGTTGATTTCTATGTAGTATTTTTCTCATGTTTAATCTAAGTATAGTTTTAAATATCTGTCTATATATACGTATATATACAGATCCAGTCAAACATTTGGACACACCTACTCATTCAAGGGTTTTTCTTTGCTCATTTGAGTTGTTCTTGCCATAATATGGACTTGGTCTTTTACCAAATAGGGCTATCTTCTGTATACCACCCCTACCTTGTCACAACACAACTGATTGGCTCAAATGCATTAAGAAGGAAAGAAATTCCACAAATTAATGTTTAACAAGGCACACCTCTTAATTGATATGGATTTCAGGTGACTACCTCATGAAACTGGATGAGAGAATGCCAAGAACGTGCAAAGCTGTAATCAAGACAAAGGGTGGCAACTTTGAAGAATCTCAAATATAAAATACATTTTGAATTGTTTAACACATTTTTGGTTACTACATGATTCCATGTGTTATTTCATAGTTTTGATGTCTTCACTATTATTCTACAATATATAAAATAGTAAAAATAAAGAAAAACCCTTCAATGAGTAGGTGTGTCCAAACTTTTGACTGGTACTGTATACACAGTGCCTTCAGAACGTATTCACACCACCTTACTTTTTACACATGTTGTTGTGTTACAACCTGAATTTAAAATGGATTCCATTTAGATTTTTTTGTCACTGGCCCCATAATGTCAAAGATGTTTACAGATTAATAAAAAAAGGAAAAGCTGAAATGTCTTGCATCAATAAATATTCAACCACTTTGTTATGGCAAGCCTAAATAAGTTCAGGAGTAAACATTTGCTTAACAACTCACATAATAAGTTGCATGGACTCACTCTGTGTGCAATAATAGGGTTAAACATATATGTTATTTTGCAGACACTTTTCTCCAAAGCAATTTCCAATCATGCATGCATGCATTTTACATATTGGTGGTCCCGGGAATCAAACCTACATTCCTGGCATTGCAAGCGCCATGCTCTACCAACTGAGCCATACATGACCACATGATGGTTTAAAGACTACCTCCTCTCTCTATCACACACATACAATTATTTGTAAGGTCCCTCAGTCGAGCAGTGAATTTCAAACACAGATTCAACCACAAAGACCAAGGAGGGTTTCCAGTGCCTCGCAAAGAAGGGCACCTATTGGTATATGGGTAAAAAATAAAAAAGCAGAAATTGAATATTCCTTTGAGCATGGTGAAGTTATTAATTACACTTTGGATGGTGTATCAATACACCCAGTCAATAGAAAGATACTCAGTTGCCGAAGAGGAAGGAAACCGCTCAGGAATTTCATCATAAGGCCAACGTTGACTTTAAAATAGTTACAGAGTTTAATGGCTGTGATAGGAGAAAACCTAAGATGGATCAACGACATTACAGTTACTCCACAATACTAACCTAATTGACAGAGTGAAAATAAGTAAGCTTGTACAGAAAACAAATATTCCAAAACAGGAACTAAAGTAAAACTGCAAAAAAATGTGGCAAAGCAATTTACTTTATGTCCTGAATACAAAGTGGTATGTTTGGGGGAAATCCAATACAACACATTACTGAGTACCACTCTCCATATTTTCAAGCATAGGGGTGGCTGTGTCATGTTATGGGTTTGCTTGAAGACAGTGAATGTTCCTGAGTGGCAGAGTTACAGTTTTGACTTAAATCTACTTGAAAATCTATGACAAGACCTGAAAATGGTTGTCAAGCAATGATCAACAACCAATTTGACAGAGCGTGAAGAATTTGAAAATAATAATGTGCAAATGTTGCACAATCCAGGTGTGGAAAGCTCTTAGAGATTTACCCAGAAAGACTCACTGCTGTAATCACCGCCAAAGGTGCTTCTACAAATGATTGACTCAGGGGTGTGAATACTTATGTAAACAAGATATTTATGTATTTCATTTTCAATTAATTTGCTACAATTTCTAAAAACATGTTTCCCCTTTGTCATTATGGGGTATTGTGTGTAGATGATTGAGAGAATTTATTTTACAAAAAGTGGAATAAGTTAAGGGGTATACTGTATATATGTTGTATAGGTGAATCACAGCCCTTTTGAATGTTTACCAATTATGTGTGCCCTGTTAAATCTATTTATTTCTGATCATGATAGGTCTTTGTTTTAATTTGCCTAAATAATGGTAAGCAGGACTCGAGGGATTAACAAAGTATCACCCTAATATAAACAGAGAGAATCAATCACTGTGTTGCTCAAGCATTATAACAACATGTTAAGGCCAATGTTTTATAAACTAATGTCTAAAAGAGAAATCCCATCACACCATATTTTAGGAGAACCCACAAAATAAAATTGCCCATTACCAGAGAAACCACCAAGGCATTTTTAGAAGTGAAATCTGTAGGCTATTTTAAGAACTACAGATGACCTGTGATTCAACTGTAACTGACATAAGATATTTGTAGCTAGTTTATATTGTTTGTAATTCATGTGGGTAAGTTGCAGTATATATATCATGTCATGTTTCCCCTAATTTAACATTAGGCTACTAATTTCAGGTGGTATTTAAATGTATATTTCACCTACATTTCATAATTTGTGAGTCTTTGGGAGTAATGATGATCTATAGGCCATGGTGGACTATAACAATATGGGTCCGTCAGTTCTGCCCGTCTAGCAATATTTAGTGTGCCAAAATCAACTTGGTTTCTCAGCAACATAGGAAGTTGAGGATGTGTATTCCAGTTGCTACAAACCACAGACACAGTTCTTTGTTTGCCTCTGGGCAGTCTGTGAACAGGAATGTTACCAATGTTGCCAATTGACATCAGCAGTTATTGAAAAAGAAAATGGCACCTCACTATAATATACATTGATATGGCTATAGTTAAAATAACATGCCTCCATGCTTTCAAGAAACATTTGCACAACTTCCTCTGGGATTGGTTTGATGTCACTTGAGAGGGAAATTCTTGCATGAGATCATGCTATAAGGCCTCCCCCCTCTGACATAGCCTAAGGTCAATGATCTGCTACTCTGCTGCTCAAAGTCTAGCCTGCATTCACATCGCTTCCCATATCAGATTCAATCAATGTACTGGGAATTGTAGAACATACTTAACACACAGTAATTTACAAGAGCTTTGTTTTGTTTCACTTTGTAACCATTGTCCAGTTAATTACATTATATTGTCAATTAAATGTAGTTAGTTATTGTGTTACTAATGTTAATAGTGTTATTTATCCTCAATACACAATGCAGTGGAGGGGGTTTGATTTAATTCTAGACTGAGAAGTAGCGGGGATGGTGACCAAAGATGTCTGTCGGACTAAAAGCCTGGTCTGGCAGAGAGCCACGAGTTATTGGATGGAACATTATGTTCTTGTTAATTATAACAGTGACATAGCACAGGTGGAAATGACTAGGCTGACCAAACCCACAGGGATGTAACCAACACTGTGTACTGTGTGGGGACAGAGTTTTCTTACAAGAATATATAACGCAATAACCTATTGCGTTAGGTTCAGATTAACTTGCTTATTTGATACTTCATGTGTGGCATTTTTACATCCTCAGTCATGACTCATTGCTTAACCCATTTGAAGTTGTCATCACTTTTGTGATTACTAAAAGCAGCTAGGACAGACTGCTACTCAATATAATTGGTTTACATTGTATCACTAAGCTACATGTTATTCTGTAATTAGTGCATTTAGGTTTCTGAAAATGACAAGTATGGTGTCATGTATTAGCCATGACTATGAATCATAATCCTCTGGCACTATTCCTATTACCCCATCCATCACAGTCAATGTCACTTAATATGTTGGAAAGTAAGTTAATCAGCATGGTCATATTCTGTTGCTCTACGAGAAAAAATCATAAGGACTTACATTTCGAATAAGTCATTTGTGTCTATTTCACAATAAGCTGTCAATCAAAAAAATTGATTGACACACTGAGAATATAAAAAGGGCATTTCCAAAGCTATCCTCCTAAAGGAAAAGGACTCGTGTCACAAAGTAAGAAGCAAAAATAAATAAAAAATGCTAACATTGAGAACTTTTCCCAATCCATCCTTTGAGGCCATGAGCCATACATTCATTGCTATATCAGTGCGTACCTTTCTCTGACTAACAATACATTGATACTTTACTCTTCTGAACCTCACATTGTTATAAAACTAGCCTTACCATAGTCTTCACTGTTCACACAATCTTATGAAGAAGAATGTGATGCAAGCAAATATAACTGCAAATCAAACTGTTTGACTTTATGGTGTTGACTGGACTAGGTAAGATGCATAGACAATCAGGAAAGCCTAATTCTGTAATTTGTTTGTTTTATATCCCTCGGCAAAAAGGAGTCAAGCCAATGGATAGTCAGTCCAATGAAGTAAGTTCTTTATTGGTCCTGTCCGGGTTCTGTTTTAGCTATGCAATGCCTACTGCTGGTTTGGTTACCCAGTTGGAATGAAACCACGCCTATACACAAATGTTGACATTGCACATTGCTCACCAGAATTCATTCCAAAAAAGAACTCTGATGCTCAGATAGTTTTGGGGGGTTTTGGTTGAAAAAAGTTTTTCCCAACACAGCAGAAATGTATTTTTGAGTATGTGAAATTGTGAATCTATGTGTATTTATACAACAGTTATTACAGTGAGCTCATTTAACTTTAGTTGTCCATTCAACGTAGACTACATTACCAAAAGTATGTGGACACCTGCTCATTGAACATCTCATTACAAAATAATTGGCATTAATGTGGAGTTGATCCCCCCCGTTGCTGCTACAACAGCCTCCACTCTTATGGGAAAGCTTTCCACTAGATGTTGAAACATTGCTGAAGGGACTTGCTTCCATTCAGCCATAAGAGCATTAGTGAGGTCGGGCACTGATGTTGGGTGATTAGGCCTGGCTCACATTCCAATTAATTCCAAAGCTGTTTGATTGGGTTGATGCCAAGGCTCTGTGCAGGCCAGTCAAGTTCTTCCACACCAATCTCAACAAGCCATTTCTTTATGGACCTTGCTTTGTGCACAGGGGCATTGTCATGCTGAAACAGGAAAGGGCCTTCTCGAAACTGTTGCCACAAAGTTGGAAGCACGTTATTATCTAAAATGTCATTGTATGCTGTAGAGTTAATATATCCCTTCACTTAACTAAGGGGACTAGCCCGAACCATGAAAACAGCCCCAGATCATTATTCTTCAACCACCAAACGTTACAGTTCGCACTATGCATTGGTGCAGGTAGTGTTCTCCTGGCATCCGCCAAACCCAGATTCGTCCGACTGCCAGATGGCAGATGAAGAGTGATACATCACTTCAGAGAACACGCTTCCACTGCTCCAGAATCCAATGGCGATGAGCTTTACACCACTCCAGCCGATGCTTGGCATTTCGCATGGTGATCTTAGGCTTGTGTGTGGCTGCTCGGCCATGGAAACCCATTCTATGGTGCTCCCGACGTCTTGTGCTGACATTGCTTCCAAAGGCAGTTTGGAACTCAGTAGTGAGTTTTGCAACTGAGAACAGACCATTTTTACCAGCTACGCGCTTCTGCACTCGGTGGTCCCATTCTGTGAGCTTGTTTGGCCTACCACTTGGCAGCGGAGTCGTTCCTAGACATTTCCACTTCACAACAACAGCACTTACAGTTGAACAGGGCAGCTCTAGCAGGGCAGAAATTTGACAAACTGACTTGTTGGAAAGGTGGCATCCTATGATGGTGCCACGTTGAAAATCACTGAGATCTTCAGTAAGGCCATTCTACTGCCAATGTTTACTGTCTACTGCCATTTTAAGGAATTCTTGTTATTATGGTATTCTTGCTGGACTATTCCTTTGTTATCGTCAGCAACAACAGATGTTTAGAAAATAATATAGCCTACGTATTCTTCTCCAGAATTCAATGCCAATATTATAAGAAAGTTTGTGTGTGTGTGTGTGTGTGTGTGTGTGTGTGTGTGTGTGTGTGTGTGTGTGTGTGTGTGTGTGTGTGTGTGTGTGTGTGTGTGTGTGTGTGTGTGTGTGTGTGTGTGTGTGTGTGTGTGTGTGAGAGTGTGTGAGAGTACAGTAACTGTAAGCATGAGGACGGGTTCATGCAAGGATACCAAGTCATCAGGAAGTGAAACAGAACAGAATGTGCTGTACTAATCTGATTGAAAAACACTGTGCCCTGAGTGGTCGGAAGAAAAAAATATATTTTATTTCAGCAGGCTAAAAGAGAATACTGTGTCACAGGGGAAGAAGAGAAACAACAATAACAAAACAAAAAAGTTTAACCACAGACACAGTGTGTTGGCCCATAGGTGAGAGAAAAGCTGCCTAGTACACTCAAACATGCACACAGAATGAAAATAAAGCTGAGCAACATCATGCTCTTTGTTTGTTGAAGAGCCATCTGTGATACAGAACCTCATCAGTTTAATTTCCTGTCCTAATCCTTTTTAGCTGTGTACTTTTGGCCTACAAAGGTCAGAGGGGGTGATAGCTGAGGAACATGGAAGTCGCCCTGCTGAACTGTACTGCACTCTAATTCATACATTCCGTTAGATATTGTGTTAGAGCTTAGAACTGTAGGCCAGAGTCAATGTCTAAGCCCTGTTTTTTGAATGAATAGGTCAAGGCCAAGCACATTGTGGTATAAATAGGGTAGATGGAAGGAGCTGGCTGTTAGGAGGAGGATGAGTGAAAATAAGAAAATAAGGGATATATGTTAATTGCATTTGGAAAGTATTCAGACCCCTTGACTTTTTCCACATTTTGTTACATTACAGAATTACTCTAAAATAGATTTAAAAACAAAAAGATGTATCATCAATCTACACACAATACCCCATGACAAAGAAAAAACATCTTACCTTATTTAGTACATAAGAATTCAGACCCTTTGCTATGAGACTCGAAATTCAGCTCAGGTGCATCCTGTTTCCATAGATCATCCTTGAGATGTTTATACAACTTTATTGGAGTCCACTTGTGGTAAATTCAATTGATTGGACATGATTTGGAAAGGCACACACCTGCCTATATAAGGTCCCACAGTTGACAGTGCACGTCAGAGCAAAAACCAGCCATGAGGTCGAAGGAATTGTCCGTAGAGCTCCGAGACAGGATTGTGTCGAGGCTCTTATCTGGGGAAGGGTAGCAAAACATTCCTGCAGCATTGAAGGTCCCCAAGAACACAGTGGCCTCCATCATTCTTAAATGGATGAGGTTTAGAACCACCAAGATTCCCCCTAGAGCTGGCCTGCCAGGCCAAACTGAGCAATCGGGGAAGCAGGGCCTTGGTCAGGGAGATGACCAAGAACCCGATGGTGACTCTAAAAGAGCTTCAGACTTTCTATGTGGAGATGGGAGAACCTTCCAGAAGGACAACCGTCTCTGCTGCACTCCACCAATCAGGCCTTTATGGTAGAGTGGCCAGACGGAAGCCACTCCTCAGTAAAAGGCACATGACAGCCTGCTTGGAGTTTGCCAAAAGGCACCTAAAGGACTCTCAGGCCATGAAAAACAAGATGCTCTGATCTGATGAAACCAAGACTGAACTCTTTGGCCTGAATGCCAAGAGTCACATCTGGAGGAAACCTGGCACCATCCCTAAGGTGAAGCATGGTGGTGGCAGCATCATGCTGTGGGGATGTTTTTCAGTGTCAGGGACTGGGAGATTCATTAGGATGGAGCCAAATGTATTTTTATTTATTTATAAGTTAATGTGGAAGGACCACCAGAGGGCAGGCTGAGCTCACGGGTGGTAGCCCAACAAGGCATGGGAGACAGGTGAACCAGAGGCAATTAAGCACAGCTGACACTACTAATGAGATATTCTCCTTCCCCTATAAGAGAGAGTATGGAACCAGCAAGGGGGAAAAACTATCTCTGGAAGATGGCCACCGAGACAGAGGAGCTATCTAGGAAGAACCATTAAGACGGTGACAATGTCGTGACTTTTTGTTGTAATTTAAAGACAATCATATTGTGTTCCTGTTTTGCTCTGGAGAAGAAGATATATGTTTTGTTCCTTTGGAGAGTTTCATTGATTCTGTTGGAGTGTTTGTGTTGTCCAAATGCCCTCAATATAGAACTTTGTTCAATCAAGAAAACCTACTCCTGACTCGTTTGTTCCACCTTCCCGCTTTAGAGTGACGCCCAATTACTTGGTCCGCTCACATTAACCTTTATTTAGGGAAAGTACAGAGAGATCCTTGATGAAAACCTTCTCCAGAGCACTCAGGACCTCAGACTGGGGGCAAAGGTTAACCTTCCAACAGGACAATGACCCTAAGCACGCAGCCAAAACAATGCAGGAGTGGCTTCCGGACAAGTCTCTGAATGTCCTTGAGTGGCCCAGCCAGAGCCCAGACTAGAAACCGATCCAACATCTCTGGAGAGACCTGAAAATAGCTATGCAGCAACGTTCCCCATCCAACCTGACAGAGCTTGAGAGGATCTGCAGAGAAGAATGTGAGAAAGTCTCCAAATACATGTGTGCCATGCTTGTAGCGTCATACCCAAGAAGACTCGAGGATGTAATCACTGGCAAAGGTGCTTCAACAAAGTACTGGGTAAAAGGTCTGTGTAACGGCAGCCTTCCTCCTCTTCGTCTGAAGGTGTAGCAGGGATCGGACCAAGACGCAGCGTAGTTTGTGCTCAACATGATTTAATCAAGACGATTAACGTGAACACTTACAAAATACAAAAATAACAAACATGGCAAACCGAAACAGTCCTCTCTGGTGAAACGAACACAAAGACAGGAAACAACCACCCACAAACCCCAACACAAAACAAGCCACCTAAATATGATTCCCAATCAGAGAAAACACAAAACACCTGCCTCTGATTGAGAACCATATTAGGCCAAACATAGATACAGACAAACTAGACACACAACATAGAATGCCCACCCAGCTCACGTCCTGACCAACACTAAAACAAGTAAAACACACAAGAACTATGGTCAGAACGTGACAGTCTGAATACTTGTGTCAACGTGATATTTCATTATTTTTTTTTTGCAATACATTTGCAAAAAGGTTTTTTTTTTAATGATTTTGCTTTTTTATTATGGGGTATTGAGTGTAGATTGATGAGGATTTTTTTTACATCCCTTTTAGAATAAGGCTGTAACGTAACAAAATGTGGAAAAAGTCAAGGGGCCTGAATACTTTCCAAAAGCACTGTAGATATTGATTTTGGTACCTACCTATCCACCAATGGTTAGCACTTCATGCTACACTGTAAAAATGAAGTGTTTTGTAACACTAAAACTAGTGGCAACTGAGCTGCATACCTTAAAGGAGACGAAACCTTAACTTTGCTGGAGTATTGAAATACATGGTTGTGAGGGCATTGTGACAAATTTAAGGTGTACTGAAACATTCATCCTGAGGTGTTCTGAAACATGTCATGGTGTGTGGTACCATCACATAAGAGTTGTGCAACACCTTGCCAGAAGCTGGGAACCCTGACCCAGAAAAGGTTGAAAACCCTTGTGTTTGGATTCCTGTGTAGTGCAGAATTAGATCCCTTCTCTTTTGGTGTTGTTTCCCCACTCTAAAGCTTGAAATCCCGTCTAGTGTATAATTAAATCCCTTCTTCTGGAGTTTTCAAATACTGTAAATGAGAGTCTCTTGTCTTATTGTGTATTCCCTGCTCTTATATGATGTTTATAAACTCCTCTAGAAGAAAAAGAAACGCACACCTATTAGGCGAGGTGCTGGCTAGCGGAGTGGAAAACTTGAAAATAAAGGAGAGCCGCACACTCTAAGAGCTCAGATGCAAAAATGTAATGTCCAACGTTTCGACTGCCAAGCTGTCTTCATCAGGGTGTGATCAAACACAGCGGGGTGACTCGTTTATATAGTGTCAAAAGACACAGGTGTCTGTAATCATAGCCAAGTATGGCCTAATATCATTGGTTAATTATCAAATATTAAAATGGCATACAAAGAACAGCATACAAATAAACAAATGGATAGCATACGATCATAGATTCATTTTAGACTACACAAGCTTACAAACAATTACAATGGCAAAGTCACAATAATCACAAGAATGGCTTCAGATCAAAGTCTACGTTGAGACCGAAGGGAGCAAGTGTCTTTAAATGAAAGATCCAGGCAGCTTCTCGTTTTAACAATAAATTATCAAGGTCACCCCCTCTCCTAGGGAGGGTGACATGTTCGATGCCAATATAACGCAGAGACGAAATCGAGTGGTTGGGTTGTGTTTCAGAGGATGCACGGCTCTCGACCTTCGCCTCTCCCGAGTCCGTATGGGAGTTGCAGCGATGAGACAAGACTGTAACTACCAATTGGATAGCACGAAATTGGGGAGAAAAAGGGGTTTCAAAAATAAACAATAAAGCCTACTCATCTCAAGTCTGAATCGGGCCCAATGTGATCAGTGTAACAAGGGTGGTTCTGCACAATGGTTTACTCCTGTAGACTGGCAGTGTTTTGACAAGCAACAGACCTGGGTTCACATCCACCTTCTCACATGAATACCAGTCACCTTATACATGTTACCTCTGCTATAATTTACACAGCCCTAAACATTTTGATTGTAACATTATTTATAATCTCACAAAGTTGCCTGGCAACAGCGGGTCTATAATTAGTGCCAACGTCTACCATAGGAAAAGTATTCATTTCCCAGTGTCTTCTTTAAATGTTAATTAAAATCTTCCCAGAAAATTCAGTTTATATGTATAATCAATATTTATGCTGTAAACCCTTTGCAATTTAGAAACATTTGATTATATGAGAGACACAGTCTGCCAAAACATTTTGTGTTTGGATGCTACCTTTTACATGCACTGAAACACCAAAAAGTGTTTTCACAACACTCTGTTAGAAACACAACTATTCAGATTGAAGAACCACTTTGGGTGGCTCAGAATACTTCCATTCTGTTTTGAAATACATTCACTGTATTATAACACTTACATTGGTTTTACATTCAAACACACTCCAAACACCAGATCTCAGCAAAAGTGCACTACTTTTGATGGTGTTTTGAGTCTTTCAATTTTAACAGTGTAGGTCTACCATGGTGTTTCAAGTTTCAAGTTTTTATTGTCACGTGCACATACAAGTACAATGCCTTTCTTGCTTGCTCTTTCCCAACAATGCAGTAATCAATATCAGTGGACCTATAAAAAAATTTATACAAAAGTCAAGTAGAACAAAAACACACGAGAAAAAAAAATATGTGCCAATACCATATTTATAATGTGCAGGGAAACTGGAGTGGTAGGTTTAGATATGTATAGGGGTAAGCTGACTAAGCATTAGGATATTGTATATGATAAACAGAGTAGCAGCAGAGTATATGATGATTGTATGTGAGTGTGTGTGCATGTGTGTAGAGTCAGTATGAATGTGTGTGCGTGTTATGTGTGTGTGAGCAAATTAAGTGTGTGTGTGTGAGTGTGAGTGTGTTGGAGTGTCAGTACGAGTGAGTCTAATTGAGTGTGTAGAGTGTGCATAGAGACAGTGCAAAAAACATTTTTTATAGAAGGATAAGTGCAGATTGTCTGTGTAGCCATTTTGTTGGCTATTTAACAGTCTTATGGCTTGGGAACAAGCTGTTCAAGAACATGTTGGTGTCAGACTTGGCGCTCCGGTTCCGCTTGCCGTGCAGAAACAGAGAGAACAGTCAATGGCTTGGGTGGCTAGAGTCTTCAACAATTTTCCGGGCCTGATATAGAGGCCCTGGATGGCAGGGAGCTCGGCACAAGTGATGTACTGGGCTGTCCGCACCACCCTCTGTAGCGCCATGCAATTGAGGGCAATGCAGTTGCCATACCAAGCAGTGATGCAGCCAGTCAAAATGCTCTCAATGGTGCAGCTGTAGAACTCTTTTCAACATCTTGAGGGGAAGATGTTGCGCCTTCTTCACAAATGTTTGCGTGTGTGTGGACCATTTTATGTCCTTAGTGATTTGGACACCGAGGAACATGAAGCTTTTGATCCAAGAGCCCTGTCGATGGACAGGGCTGCAGTAGTCCACAATCAGCTCCTTGGTCTGAGGGAGAAGTTGTTGTCCACAGTCCACCACAGTGCCAGGTCACTGACATCTTCCCTGTAGAAAGTGCCATCGTCACCGGTGATCAGGCCTACCACCGTTGCGCCATCAGCAAACTTGACGATGGTGCTGGAGTCCACGTGGCCACGCAGTCGTGGGTGAACAGCGAGTGCAGGAGGGGACTAAGCACATACCCCTGTGGGGCCCCCATGTTGAGGGTCAGCATGGCAGAGATGATGCTGCCTACCCTCACCACCTGGGGTCCGCCCGTCAGGAAGTCCAGGATCCAGTCGCAGAGGGAAGTGTTCAGTCCAGGGTCCCAAGCTTGTTGACGTGTTGAACACTGAGCTGTCAATGAACAGCATTCTCAAATAGGTATTCCTCTTATCTAGGTGGGTGAGGGCAGAGTAGTGTGCAATTGAGATTGTGCCGTCTATGGATCTGTTGGGGTGGTATGCAAATTGTAATGGGTCGAGCGTGTCTGGGATGAATGAGTTGGTGTGTGCCATAACCCGCCTTTCAATGCAAATCTAATCAAATTCATTTTTATTGGTCACATACACCTATTTAGCAGATGTTATTGCGGGTGTAGCAAAATGCTTGTAAAGGTTGCTTAGGAGTTAGAAGCAGAGCTGCCATATCTGTCGGCTCCATCTTACTTGATGATTACAGATGTGAATGCTACAGGGCAGTAGTCATTGTGGCAGGTGGCCTTAGGAAGGATGGTGGTCATCTTGAAAAAAATTTGGGATTACAGACTGGGACAAGGAGAGGATGCAAATGACCGTGAATATGCCTGCCAGCTGTTCTGTTCTGCACCTGCTCTGAGAACGCGGAATTCCGTCCAGCCCGCAGCGTTACGAGTGTTGACCTGATTAAAAACCTTAGTCACGTCGGCCTCAGAGAGCAAGATCACGCAGTCCCCTGGGTCAGCGGGGTCGCTCATGCACAGCTAGGTGTTCTTTTTGTCAAAGCCTACATAAAATGCATTGAGTTTGTCTGGTAGAGAGGCATCGTTGGGCAGATCATGGCTGGGTCTTCCTTAGTAATCTATAATGGACTGTAGCCCCTGCCACAATCAGCAGGCGTCAGAGCCTGCTTAATAGGATTCCACCTTGTTCCTATATTGTCCCTTTACTTGTTTGATGGCTCTGCGGACGTCGTAGCAGGACGTGTAGGTTCGTGTCCTCAGCCGTTACTTCAGGGTTGACTACGATAGCCCTGTGAGTGGTAGCCCTGTCCTTTAGTTTAGCACTAATCCTCAATTTTTATCCAGGGCTTTTGATTGGGAAAGCAGCAAATCTTCACTGTGGGGATAATGTCTGCAATGTATTTGGTAATGAAGCCGGTGACACGGAGGTGGTTAGCGACGTTCTATCTAATAGCACACCCCCTCGGGCCTTATTGATTAATTATAGACTTGGTGGTTTGAGTCCTGAATGCTGATTGGCTGGCAACGTTGGTAAACAATTTATTATAGCAATAAGGTGTAACAGTATAAACTTTACGTCGTCCCCTCGCCCCGACCCGGGCGCGAACCAGGGACCTTCTGCACACATCAACAACTGACACCCACGAAGCGTCGTTACCCATCGCTCCACAAAAGCCACGGCCCTTGCAGAGCAAGGGGCAACACTACTTAAGTCTCAGAGCAAGTGACGTAACTGATTGAAATGCTACTAGCGCGTACCCGCTAACTAGCTAGCCATTTCACATCCGTTACACTCACCCCCCTTTCAACCTCCTCCTTTTTCCGCAGCAACCAGTGATCCGGGTCAACAGCATCAATGTAACAGTATAACTTTAAACCGTCCCCTCGCCCCGACACGGGCGCGAACCAGGGACCCTCTGCACACATCAACAACGGTTGCCCACGAAGCATCGTTACCCATCGCTCCACAAAGGCCGCGGCCCTTGCAAAGCAAGGGGCAACCCTACTTAAAGTCTCAGAGCAAGTGACGTAACTGATTGAAATGCTACTAGCGCGTACCCGCTAACTAGCTAGCCATTTCACATCCGTTACAAAGGCACCTCGGGGTTTTGTGATATATGGACAATATACCATGGCTAAGTGCTGTGTCCAGGCACTCCGCGTTGCGTGGTACATAAGAACAGCCCTTAGCCGTGGTACAGTATATTGGCCATATACCACACCTCCTCTTGCCGTTTTGCTTAATTATACACCATACTGGATAAACTATATATTACGTACCCTGCAATGTATGCTTAAGAAGAACCATTGTATAAATAAATACATGTTATTTAGGTATCTGGTCTCGACACAGCTTTTTTTTTAAAGAAAAATATACTTGGTCAGGTAGTCATAATACTCCACTCCAGTAGACGGCGATAGGCCACCGGTAAAGCACTTTACTGACCCCGAGCTGTCTAGATTATTTCTTTCATTTCAACGCCATTTTCGAACACCGTGTGGAGACTGCTGTTCGCAGGTAAGATTAGTCTGTTGGGAGACTTTGGCGCAGATATAACGAGTACAATTGTGATTAATGGATGTGGGAATGAAAACCGTTTACGATTTAACAACATCATGCACTGTAAAATTGTTTTGCTTTAGTCGAATAGTTCGATTGAACCGTCAACAAAAGCCAGCATCTTGCTAAGCTAACCGCGATGCTCCACTGCTAATATTAGCTAATGGAAGCTAACAATGAGCAGCACTGCTAGATTAAAACAATACATGTTTTTGCTGTCTAATTTATGAATGTATTTATCCATGTACTTGTTACTTAAAGATGTAAATAACTAGCGACCGTATTAAGTTCCGTTTTAAAAAATCGCGTTGTTGGTAGCTAGCTAAGCACGTTAACTTGATAACTAACAATATAGTTAAGTAATCAATGCTAATCAAGTCTCCCTCCTTTCTTCCAGATTTATATTTTTTGTCAACCCTTCAACGGAAACAAGAATCCTTCGAGATGGGAGGTAATTACCTAACGTGATATGCACCCAGCGTGTATTCCGGTCTCATTTCATATGTAAAAAAAAAAAAAAAAAAAAGTAAAAACTATTAGCTTAATTAGGGGCGTTTGGCCACTTAACACAGCGTTGTCACAAATTATGTCGATGGGAGTGATGTGAATTAGAAGAATTCTAATGAATGTAATTGTGAATGACTGGATGTAATACTTGTGGTATTTTATTTTCCTCTTTCCTTTCACTCTTAGAACCTGCTCATCTCAGAGATTGTCCTCTTGATTGTAAGGTATATGTTGGGAACTTGGGCAACAGTGGAAACAAGACTGAGTTGGAGAGGGCGTTTGGGTACTATGGCCCTCTGCGTAGTGTGTGGGTGGCGAGGAACCCACCAGGCTTTGCCTTTGTCGAGTTTGAGGACCCCAGAGATGCAACTGATGCTGTGAGAGAATTGGATGGGAGGTAAGCCACTACTTAAATACATTCTTGTCCACCAAGAATGGGAAATTCAGTTCATCACGTGAGCAAAACAGTGAGTCATGTGCCATATTCCAGTCTAACTAGTATTCTTCTGCAATTAATGTATGTGAACAGGACTCTGTCTGGCTGCAGAGTGAGAGTTGAGTTGTCCAATGGTGAGAAACGCTCGAGGAGCCGCGGACCTCCACCCTCCTGGAGCCGTCGTCCTGGACGTGATGACTACAGCAGCAGGCGCCGTGGGAGCCCGCCTGTCAGGCGCCGGTATGATACATCACCTTTCACCTAGATTTATTCTCACTTATCTTTAACGTGTAGGCCAACAAGTGTTTATAACTTACGTACCTTGCCAGTCAACCCCACACCCTCCCTTCCATCCCTTCCAATTGTATCATATGTCCTATCATTTCAATTTAGTGGGCTGGATTTGGCAGGTAGACACACACACACACCTGCACTGTCTGTAGGTTGGTTAGTGCTGTGATACATTATAACATTTTTACTATGGACACAATCAGAGTTGGGAAAGGATCATTTACTCATCTGAGGGATTGGGTCCTTTTTTCAGGTCAAAATTTAGGTGATTTTGAAAGGTTTATTTCAGGCATCATTTGTTGATCTGGGCAATACATTTTTTAAGGTAAATTCTTTAAGATAATAAACATTTATCACCCATCAAATTTCGGAAAAAGGGGGCACTTGTTTGATCATTTAATTGCTATCTGGATGTCAGTTTTGTTTCATTTTCTCAGTTTCGTTTTTTGCCATCGATCTATATTAATAAAAATGAACCCCGTTGCAGAGTCATCACCATGCCTCTTCTCACCACCCTCTGAGACAGTCAGTCAACTAGTCCTCTTACAGCATCATGTGACCACTGACCAGCGCCAGCACTGTGCCCCACCCAATCAGCTTCGCTGGTGCCGTGTCACATGACCCAGGCATGGCCAGTCGTCATGTTCCGCTCCAGCCTATTGGTTCCTGAGCATGCAGCTCTCAGCTTCCTCCTCCTCCAACCTTAACCCAATCGTCAGCGTCGCAGCCCACCTCACAATTCTGACCAGTCAGCGATTTAACTACTTTCCCCAATTATCAACACAACTACCTACAAGCAGCACAGCAGGCCCCGGCTAACCACACAAAGACAGGGAAAATCTACAACTACTGTACCCCCTCCAGCCAACCAACTCCATAACTCCAACATTTGCAACATGTGGCAAATCCTCTCTGCAAATTCTACCTCCCTCGCCATCAGTCTGGCTTCCTTGCGTCATTTCTATCTTGTGTCCAAACCCCCAAAAATAGTAAGTTGCTTTTCTCCTGCTTTTTGTAGTGTCATGCTTACCACAGGTCTGGTTTAACAGCTGCTTGACAATATGCAATTGGCAGTCATAGAAATTGTGGCTTGAATTTAGTTTCAAACAACTTTTGAGTACGATTATCATTTAGAATCTCCCTCTCATAGATTACAAATAAAAAGCTTTTGTCCTGAAACTCAAAAGTTGTGGGGTCTTGGAGCTGCCCTGGTTAGCATTAACTGTGTATTACCATTTATGAGGTCCAATATTGGTAGTGATTTAAGAAATGTGCCCTTTGTACGTTTGTACAACAAATAGTACAGGTATGTAGCTTTTAAGTCTGCATACTTGTATTTTATAGCTTCTAACTCATTGTCTCACTTTGTTTATATGCTTGTGTTCATTTAAACTTCCCCGTTCTCCTGAGTTTATAAGAGGTCTCATTTTGACCTCAGTTGGTTGTCCAGGCATTCTGTCCTCTAGCAGGGGTGCAGAGGGATCCCCTGATCTGTTCCGTCTGCAGAAAGAGGAAGGCTGTGTGTGGTATTGTGTAATGATTGGAATGATGCTTCTTCAGGAATAAGGAATGTCATGTTTGACAGGTGTTATTGATGCAATAATACCTTGTATTGAAACTGTTTTTCCTTCTCCGTCCAGCTCTCCTAGGAGGAGGAGCTTTAGCCGCAGTCGCAGCAGGTGAGCCTAAATGCCTCTACTACATTCTCCAGTGTGTGCCCTCTTTGCCCAGCCTCCACATCTTAACAGTTCTGTGGTAGCTATCTAACTAGTAGGGATGTAAAGATTCACCAATCTGCATCGGTCCCTGATTTTTAAAATACAAGTTCATATTACATTCTTTCTACCTTCTGAAAATACCTCATCTTTTGTGACTGACCACTAGCGCGTCCTCTCCTTTAGTGGCAAACTGCATGTAACTGTTGCCAGTCATTGATCTACAAGTCATTTTGCATGCCGAACAACCCCGGGCAATATCAGTAGCCTAGTCGAACTGCACTGTGCCCAGCTTTGCGTGCTGGCCAATGTGAGTTAGTCGGCCTGTTCCTGGTCGCGCACATCTGCTCGGCACCTTCAGCATTCAAATGCTAAAATGGCTTGCGTGATGTTAGGCTTTATTAGTTGAGTGAGAACCTGTGCAAATTGCTAGGATGTCGTCTCTGCAAATGTTAAATGGTGTTTTGCTGGAATCAACACTTATCTGGCTATACCTGCTGAACAGGGCTTACTATAGATCTGATTTTGATTGTTCAAGTTCACCATCAGCAATAGTTTTGGTTAAAAACATTTGTACATCTTAACATTAAGTTCCCTGTTTGGGGGACTTTGAGTGGTTCTGGGCTGGGTGTTTTGGTGTACAAAGCGCTTTATGAATGTTGTCGGGTCCCGTGTCTTATAGTGCAAAAAAGGCCAATCTCTCCACTCCTGCTCTACCAGCGGGGCTGACCTGAAGTGTCAGGTTTCAGATGCTACATTTGCTGAGTGACTTGTCACATTTCTGAGCCTATCTAGACAAAGGAATTATTTCCTGTCTAATAGTGTTGCACAGTATACCGGTTATATCACAGTCCCAAAACATGGTACGTATGATACCAACATTTTAGAATAACGTAGTACCTTTTCATATGTTACTACAAAAATGTTCGGCCCTACCAATCTAAAGAACCCACTTCCGAGTGTTATAAAATGTTTATACATGGTTCAGACGTTGTCGATACTAATTAATGCTCTATAGCTTTAAGTGACCATTGTTCAAATGTAATATTTCTGATATTACATGCGAGTACCGGTACATCGGAAACACACTCTAATTGACTTGTTCTTCTCTAGGTCTCTGTCTCGAGACCGAAGAAGAGATAGGTCTATCTCCAGAGACAGGAACCATAAACCTTCAAGATCCTTCTCAAGGTCCCGGAGGTAAGTGTGTGTTCATGACGTTAATGGCATCTGTTTCTTGTCTTTGTGTATCCACAGGCGTCTTCCTATATGTGTAGTTATAGTGTGTGTAGTGTAGTTATTGACACCCTTGATGAAGATGCACAAAAATGACTACAATAATTTTGAAGCACTATGCTCTAACATTGTTGTAAATTATATTAATAAAATTGCGCATAGATACATTTTGTTTAACAAGTAATAAAAAAAAATGTGCCTATTGACACCCCTGTTTTAATTTCTTTTCAATACCTCACCTAGTGAGGATGATGCCACTGAGCCTTTTTCTGAAATGTTTTATGAGTTGGTTAACACGTTAGAAGGAATCTTAGACCATTCCTACATACAGAGTCCTTCCAGAGCCTTTGTTTGCTCTTATGGACTGCACTCTGCAATTCAAACTACAGGTTTTCAATGGGTTTCAAGTAGAGGTCGACCGATTATGATTTTTAAACGCCGATACCGATTATTGGAGGGCCCAAAAAAAAGCCGATACCGATTAATCGGTCGATTCTAAAATATAAATTTAAACATGTATTTGTAATAATGACAATTACATCAATACTGAATGAACACTTATTTTAATATAATACATCAATAAAATCAATTTAGCCTCAAATAAATAATGAAACATGTTCAATTTGGTTTAAATAATGCAAAAACAAAGTGTTGGAGAAGAAAGTAAAAGTGCAATATATGCCATGTAAGAAAGCTAATGTTTAAGTTCCTTGCTCAGAACATGAGAACATATGAAAGCTGGTGGTTCCTTTTAACATGAGTCTTCAATATTCCCAGGTAAGAAGTTTTTTAGGTTGTAGTTATTATAGGACTATTTCTCTCTATACCATTTGTATTTCATTAACCTTTGACTATTGGATGTTCTTATATGCACTTTAGTATTGCCAGTGTAACAGTATAGCTTCCGTCCCTCTCCTCGCTCCTACCTGGGCTCGAACCAGGAACACATCGACAACAGCCACCCTCGAAGCAGCGTTACCCATGCAGAGCAAGGGAACAACTACTCCAAGTCTCAGCGAGTGACGCTTGAAACGCTATTAGCGCGCACCCTGCTAACTAGCTAGCCATTTCACATCGGTTACACCCTAATCTCGGGAGTTGATAGGCTTGAAGTCATACACAGCGCAATGCTTGAAGCATTGCGAAGAGCTGCTGGAAAACGCACGAAAGTGCTGTTTGAATGAATGCCTACGAGCCTGCTGGTGCCTACCATCGCTCAGTCAGACTGCTCTATCAAATCATATACTTAATTATAACATAATAACACAGAGAAATACGAGCCTTTGGTCATTAAAATGGTCGAATCCGGAAACTATCGTTTCGAAAACAAAACGTTTATTCTTTCAATGAAATATGGAACCGTTCCGTATTTTATCTAACGGATGGCATCCCTAAGTCTAAATATTGCTGTTACATTGTACAACCTTCAATGTTATGTCATAATTATGTACAATTCTGGCAACTTAATTGCGGCCTTTGTTAGGAATAAATGGACTTCACACTGTTCGCAATGAGCCAGGCGGCCCAAACTGCTGCATATACCCAGACTACTTGCACGGAACGCAAGAGAAGTGACAATTTCCCTAATTATAAGAAGTTCGTTAGCAGGCAATATTAACTAAATATGCAGGTTTAAAAAATATATACTTGTGTATTGATTTTAAAGAAAGGCATTGATGTTTATGGTTAGGTACATTGGTGCAACGACAGTGCTTTTTTCGCAAATGTGCTTGTTCAATCATCACCCGTTTGTCGAAGTAGGCTGTGATTCAATGAGAAATTAACAGGCACCGCATCGATTATATGCAACGCAGGACACGCTAGATAAACTAGTAATATCATCAACCATGTGTAGTTAAGATTGTTTTTTAAGATAAGTTGCTAGCTAGCATTAAACTTACCTTGGCTTCTTGCTGCCCTCGCGTAACAGGTAGTCATTCCGATTAATCGGTCGACCTCTAGTTTCAAGTCCGGAGACTAAGATGGCCATTCAAGAGCATCATGAACTTTACCCAGTACCAGGACATTTTAGCCAAAAACCCAATGTGTTAGAATGACCACGCTGTGTAAAAAAATAATGAAATAGCAGTGAGTGCCTGTGACTGGCGAACGTCACAGGCATTCAAACGGGTAACAGGCACTCAACAAGCAGTGTTGTCCGTGCTGAAGCTGCAACATAATTAGAGCAAGTTCGTTTCTTGTTTCTGACTGAAAAGTTCTGTTACCCAAATAGCTAATTTGGTTAGGAAAAATATATCATATTCCCTTAACTCTTGCTCTCTTTACGTGAAACATGTATGCATTTGATGCATGTCACCAATAGGGCCTTGCCTATAGCATATCATCACATCAATAAATTAGTTATAACAAAGTCCGAACACCGTAACATGTAATAGCAAAATGGATGCGGAGGACGCGGGGGGGGGGGGGCTTGAAACGCAAATGTTTACTGGTTGCTCAGGAGGGAAAGAGGAAGTTGAGGTATGAAAGACATTTGACGTAGTTGTAGAAACTACTGGAAATCAAGAAAAATTAGGGTGTAGGAGCAAGTGCTGCGTGTGTGTTGTTTGCCAAACAGATGCTTTTAGATTAATCTATTTCTTCAGACCATTTGGAACCGTGTAAACAACATTAAATAAATTATAAATGTTCCAGTCTGTTCGAACAAGAAAATATAATAAAAAAAATATATATATATGTGGCCTGCTGGAGGTCATTTTGCAGGGCTCTGGCAGTGCACCTCCTTGCACAAAGGCGGAGGTAGCGGTCCTGCTGCTGGGTTGTTGCCCTCCTACGGCCTCCTCCACGTCTCCTGATGTACTGGCCTGTCTCTTGTTAGCGCCTCCATGCTCTGGACACTACGCTGACAGACACAGCAAACCTTTTGCCACAGCTCGCATTGATGTGCCATCCTGGATGAACTGCACTACCTGAGCCACTTGTGTGGGTTGTAGACTCCGTCTCATGCTACCACGAGTGAGAGCACCGCCAGCATTCAAAAGTGACCAAAACATCAGCCAGGAAGCATAGGAACTGAGAAGTGGTCTGTGGTCACCACCTGCAGAATCACTCCTTTTTTGGGGGTGTCTTGCTAATTGCCTATAATTTCCACCTGTTGTCTATTCCATTTGCACAACAGCATGTGAAATTTATTGTCAATCAGTGTTGCTTCCTAAGTGGACAGTTTGATTTCACAGAAGTGTGATTGACTTGGAGTTACATTGTGTTGTTTAAGTGTTCCCTTTATTTTTGAGCAGTGTATATATATTTTAAGCCTTTATTACAGCAGCGACTAAACAGTTGCTTGAATTGCGGTTTATTTATTGTTTAGGCTAATTATCCGAAGCTCCATTTTTATTTCATTTTAAAGCAAATGCATGAATGGCTCGTATGCTATGTGATGAAATTAACGAATAAATGATTGCTATATAGGCCTATATTTTGATATAGGCCTATGTAAGTTACGGTATTAAGACTAAACAGGAAGCGCTCTTAGGCCTACAACTCGATGGTGGTTATACAGGGCCACTACTATAAGAGGCTATTGATTATGGACATAATTAAGTAGGTGTCTTCTCTCCTCAATTTTCTTAGACAATTAAGGCAAGGGCTGTTTCCTCGTCTTTTTACTCCACTGCTGCCTCCGCCACATTGTTAGGCTGCAGGTAGCCTAGTGGTTAGAGCATTGGACTTGTAACCGAAAGATCAAATCCCCGAGCTGACAAGGTACAAATCTGTCGTTCTGCCCCTGAACAAGGCACTTAACCCACCGTTCCTAGGCCGTCATTGTTCTTAACTGATTTGTCTAGTAAAATAATAAAATAGTTCAACACCAATATGCTGGTTAACCTCGCTGTTATGCACATAGCAACAAAAAATCTATTTGACTGCTCGACTACAGAAATCTCGGTCGACCAACAGTTTTTGACCAAACAATCGCGAAGTCGACTAAATTGGGTCAGCCCTAGTATGCACACTACTGGACGTCGCTCTGGATAAGAGCATCTTCTAAATGTAAAATGTCTTTACGCAGTCATTTTTGCTCGTCTTTATCAAGGGTGTCAATAATTTCGGCCCCCACTGTATTTGTAGGGCTGTCGGCATTGGATTGTAGTGCAAGTTATTATTGTTTCTGACAGATCCTCGTTTTTCCCCCAGCCGCTCTAGGACCGCGGAGAGAAAGTGAGTGACAGTCTGAAGTCTAAGTCCAACCCCGAGGATGTCTCTTGTATTGAATCAGGTTTTGGATGAGTGCGTTTCATTTTTAAAGAATCTTTCAGATTTGTTTTTTCTTTCTTCCTTTGTATGAAGTGAAATGGCCGTGTCTGTCCATCTTTGAAACAATTCCGTCTTTGCAAACTGTATCATTCACAAATTATGTCTTTATTTTACCAAATGTGTCCTGTTTTAATTTGTTTAAATTTACGTGACGCATTGTCAAATGAGTTAAAGGATTGATTTAGAAAATGTTTTCAGTCCACTTGGCAATTATTTCCCCCATAAATTCTGAAGTAAATACTTCATACAGGAAGTAGCTGTCACACTGCATGTTGAATAGAATGTGGTAACTCAACTACTTTGTACTTGTTTCTGTTAAACTGTTTGAAGTGAAAGAATTAAACATTTGGTAACAGGTTTCCCTGGGCATGACTTTTTGGATTGTTTTGAGTTATGTTTCATTCACTTTTGATTGTGACTCACTGAATGCTACATTCTTGGATGGGAGATGGAAGGATTGATGTGTAAATCAAAGCTTAGTCATTAAATTGTTCTTAAGATGGAAATTTGTGTGACTCAGGTTGAAAATCTGAGTCACAGATTGAATGATTTGGGTAATTCCGTCTGCATTGCAAATGTATATCTTTTTGATTTATTCAAAGTTGGATAACTTGCAATCCCTTAACCCTTAAGTCATAGTGAAATAGGGCTGGGAAGCAATGACCACTGCTAATTCAGAGCTGTATTTGGTTAAAAGAAAATCGGACTGATATTCCCTTTCACCCATCCAGGATTTACTGTAATCATAACGCCAGTTAAACCATGAAGGGTAATAGGCCCATGTGTGTGATGTTGTGTAAATACATCACTATTGGTTGGTAACAGTAAGAAATGTTCATGTTTTTTACTTCGCCATAACGTATTCACAGTGAAGTTCTCATGACCAGAACTGCCTCAAAGCTATTAGTTTAGCAGTTTCCGGAAGGATCCTTTTTGTACAAGGATGTTTGCGCAGTTCAGTTTGTTTCGACATAAGAGCTAGTCTCAATTGCACAGGAAGTCTTTGGTCACAGTTGCTGAAATCGGAAACCGTTTCAACAGAAGAGTTAAACCTGGCATGCTATACTAGCTAGGACTTGACATCATACAGTGTTTTTGGAGGAGTTTTAAATGATTTCCTGAACATCTCATCTGAAGGTAGAAGTCACAAGTGGATTCTGGAGGTGAGTACATAAAGTATTATGGTTGTTGGAGGAAGGCGTATGTCATGTCGGGTTAATTTGCATTGGAATTTCTTCAAAAGGTTAGGTATTACACTAATGACTACAATTCTTTAAACACATTTGTGATGACATGGTTTCAGCAATGAAAACACCAGCATCTACATTTACTGATGTCTGCAAATCTCCACCTTTTTAAAATGGACATTTGAATTGTGAGTAGTCAGTTTGATCTGCATTTTTAAAATGTTTTCTGATTAGTGTAATGTGTAACCTCAAACCAGATCCTGGGCATTAAGCCGGAGCAGTTGAAAGTCGTGAGGCAATGCGGATGTCTAGAGACTGTTCTGTGACACTCTCTAGGGTGTTGACACTGGAAACAGGAAATTATTCATCATACAGTGTTTAAAATGGGGGGGGGGGGGGGTAGTTGCAAACCTATTGTTTGCATAACTTACATGTAATTGAAAACCCCACTGTGTTTATTAGTTGGTGCATTTAATGTAAATGTGTATTCACCTTAGCTTTTGTGAATATCGTGTCTAATCTTGGCCTTGAGTTAAATTATTTTTCAGATAACATTTGTGCGTTTAGTTATGCATTAGTTACATAACTGGGACTGTCGGCTTAAACGTCTTAGTGCCTAAACATGTGTGGTGCCTTCACAATAAGTAATTGTGTTGTGTAAAAGATGCAAAGAGCATATGGTAACTGGAAGCCTTTTTAATTCCAGAAAGGTCTAAGGATTAACAACCTACCGTCTGTGTGGTGATCTAGGAAGAACCATGTCTGACCAGAAATCAAGAAAAGTGAAAATGGGATCATCACGAAGACGCCCTCGGAATCAAGATGAAAATGAGACTAAGAACGATGAGTCCGAAATGTCATCAGGGCAAAGGAAAGGAGATGGGGCTGATTCGGTTTCATTAACCATACAAACAGACCTTTTCTCATCGAAAGGCTTATATTCAAAAACACCACAATTCATGGAAGATGTTAATCCATCACTAAATGACCTCGCAGAGTCACAGCTGTCTCAACCTGGAAACCCATATCTTCTGCAATCACCTGACACCGCAGGGAAGAGGAAGAAAATGGGGTCTACTCGTAGGAATAAAGGCAACCGAGAAGAGACAGACTTTGGGGAGAAACAACATGACGAAACAGGAGACACCGAAACATCCTTAGAACTTCAGGCATCCATTGTGGAATTTGAGTCCCACAGCAACACTGAAGGGCTCCTGGGACCAAACAAAATTGAAATGGACACTGAGAGCAGAAGTCAACGTGAGTTTTTGTTTGCTTCTAACACACCCGACCAATCAGATGACCGATGTAAAGAGGAAGTTGGTGAGGTTACTGAACCTAGTAGTGAAGCTGTGGCTAGTTATAGCAGTGAAATGCTTCAAGATACTCCTCGAACCGACTCACTCCCCCATCTGTCTCTTGACCTTGCATTGCAAGCTGTTCAAGGATTCACTGCTGAACCCAAAGCAGAGGAGTGGAAGAAACAGGAAGAGGGGAGGCAGGAACGTGAGCATGCTGAGGCCGAGCCCTCCACATTAAACAGCTCTAGGCAGTCATCAGATCAATTCCTTGAGTCAGATGCTTCAACCATCACAGAAGATTTTGAGTCATTCAATAACACAATAGTCCTCCAAAGTGGAGAAGGTGAAGAGGAACTTCAACCTGCTCTAAATGAGTCCAAAGTCCAAGATGATATTAACTCTATTGGACCAGGCAATCAGGAAGCATTGCACCAAAGAGATGAAGCAGAGGACTTTGTTGATCTGATAGTTGAAGAAAATATAGTACTGGCATATAGACCTCATTTTAGACAACTAGACAATGTAGAAAGCTATCAACCTGAGCGACGTGAGGATATTAGCTCCTTTTTAAAATCAACCCCCTCCGACAGCTTTTTGGGTCATGACGAACGTGCTCACACAGGATCCAACTTTCCAGGGAGAAGAAAGATGGGTTCCTCTCGCAGGGTGGAAGAACATGGAGAGAGTAAGATACGTAAATATCGGTATCTTTATGGTGAGGGTGAAGAGGTCATCATGGGAAAAGAACAAGTGTGTGGCATCGAAGAGACTGAGTGTGAAATGTCTATGGAGCCTAAAGGCAGCGCCAGTGGAGACGAGAAGGAAGGCGAGCAGATGGGAAAGGAGAATTTCCAAACAGAGGAAGACACAGAAGAGATAGGAGAGCAGTTAGAGTGGGACATGGGAACAGTGGAAGGATTCAGTGTTAAAACATTAGAAAAGTCTCTGATGTTATTGGAACCGGAGCATAGAGCAGATGAGAAAGGAGAGGATGTTCTGATTGAACCAACCCCTTTTGACCATGTCATCTATTCATTTGGTATTGAGGATCAATTGTATAACAAAGACAACAGAGCCACTGTATTTATAGAAACTGGCAATATAGAAACTGAGAGCAACAGTGAAGCAAGCATGGCCCACATAGTTGACCCATTGTTCCAGTCCAACACTGAAGACCTCCAATCAGGAGACCCGTTTCTCAGCGAGGAGGAAGTTGGTGATTATACGTTGCTTGGGAATGATTCTGAAGTGAGTGACAGCAGCCAAATAATATATAATCATGCTCTTACAATAGATTCAGATGTCATCTTGAGCACTGAGCCCAATATCTCTCCTAGTCAACTCATCCATACTCCATGTGTGGAAATCACTAACCCCTTTCTCATTCTCAACCCACTATTACTGCAGAGTATTCAAGGGAATGAAGAGGATGCAAACACTGACTCCAATACCACAAACGGACTGGAGACATCAGTCATTTTACTCAGCGAGGGGGAAGTTAGTGATCACGTGCTGCTTGTAAATGAAGTGGGTGTTGGCAGCCAAGTGACGTATGATGGAGCAACTCTCACAACAGAGCCCTGCCAAACAGATGAGCCTTTGAGCACTGATCCTAATATCTCTGCTAGTCAACTCGGCCAAGCTTCATACGCGGATGAAAGCACCAACTCCTTTCTCAAACCACCCTTACTGCAGAGGGTTCAGGACCAAGGTGATAATGCAGCAAACACAGACTCCAATCAGAGTTCCTCTCCAAGCAGGAGGAGAAAGATGGGGTCGACTCGCAGGCATCCTGCACAAAGAGAAGAGGCCACAGAGGAAAAACAAGAAGAAATAAAAAAAGCTGAGGTGTTAGAAGACAAGGGAGAGGCCATGGAGTTTGAAATGTTGATGAAATCAAAGGATGGGGCTGGTAAAGAGAAGAACGAAGGAGACAAAAGAGATGAGAATGTCCTGACTGACCTCAGCTGTTCTGTCAGTACTTTAAATCAAAAGGGAAGAATGGATGGTAACGAAATAGAAAGTAAGAGACAGTCAATCATAAATGAGTCCATGGCAACACAACTCATTCTTCAAAGTGAATCCGAGTTGACTGATAGTAGCCAAACTCTTCACAACCCTGATTTTCCCACTGTAGAGTCCTACCCGTCCAATAACACACTGAACTCAAATCCTTATGTCTCTGGTTTGCAACACGAAGAAACATCATTGGAGGTAACACTCTGTGAATCAAGAGAAAGCACCGACTCCCCTCCAGATCCCCCCTCACTGCAGAGTTCTCTTGGTCCGAAAGAAACGGCAGGCGCCCCACGGAGGAAAAGGAAGATGGGTTCCACTCGCAGGACTCCTCGAGATAGACAAGGGGAGGAGAGAACAGAAGGAAAGGAGGATGAGAAAGAAAAAGACACAGAGGTTCTAGAAGAAGTAGGCGCGGTCATGATAGCAGTAGAAATTGAGTCTAGCATAGAAAAGCCTGAGCTTGAGGAAATTCTAGGAACGGTGACAGTGGAGCAGGTGACAGAGACCATAGTAGTAGAAGGGGAATCTGCCTTAAAGTCTGAGCTTGTAGAACTTAAAGTTAGAGAGGCGGAAGAGGTAGATGTGAAAATAGCCGCTGAGAGCGAAAGCAACCAAACTCCCTGTGGTTTAGCAGCCCAAGAGTCAGGTGAAATGGTTTGTATAGATTCTCATCGACTCACCCAAACTGCTCACATGGAACAACGTCTTTCAACACCAAGCCCCAGTCTTCCTTCGAAATTATCTCTCTCTCTGAGTTCCCAATCTCACAAGGATGTTAATCAATCCAAAGCTACAGGGAAGAGAAGAAAGATGGGCTCTACCCGTCGGACACCAGGTGGACTCCACTCAGAGGAAGAAAAGCAGGAGACAGGAGAAAAGGTAACAGGGGAAGAGGTTAGAGAGGAAGCCATTGGAGATCCGGGCGTCAATGTTATCTCGGAAAGATTTCAAGGGGAGTGCAGGGCTAAAGCTGTTAGTCTGGAGGACCAACAGGAGAGGAAGAGCACAGAGAAGGGGACAATATTCATAGAGGTACTGTGGCATTCCTTACAAATGATTCTCATAGCATTCTTGAAAAATGTTATAATAAAGAAAAGAGAATTGTCACAACTAGGAATTTGATGCGTTTATTGGTATGCTCATTGGATTTATTTATTTTTTAACCTGGTTAAGAACAAATTCTTATTTACAATGACGGCCTATAGTGGGTTAACTGCCTGGTTCAGGGGCAGAATGACAGATTTTTACCTTGTCAGCTCGGGATTCTATCCAGCAACGTTTCGGTTGCTAATATGTTTTTTTATATATACTAGGAAATTGTTCATAGGCTGTAAGTCTGACCTCGGCACTAACCTTTCAAAATACAGTGCCTTCAGAAAGCATTCATACCCCTTGACTTTTTCCACATGTTGTTAAAGCCTGAATTAAAAATTGATTAAATAGGTATTTTTTTCCTCCCCCATCTACAGGCTAGACCCCATAATGACAAAGTGAAAACATGTTTTAGGATTTTTGGGGGAAAAAATTGAAAATTAAATACAGAAATATCTAATTTACATAAGTGTTCACACCCCTGAGTCAATACATTTTAGAATCACCTTTGGCAATGATTACAGCTGTGAAGACTCGCGTGAGCAGTGTGGTGATTGAATAACATATGTGTACATTTATATTGCAGCGCACACGTTTCAAAATAAATGTACACATACTTGTTATTCAATCACTGCACCCACACTGCTTGCGCGCGTCTGCGTAGCCAGGCGCTACTATAGAACTTGGTTCTATTTGCGAGGCTTGACGTGCTGAAAGTCCTGCCTCTCCCATCTCCTTATTGATTTTTAGGAGCATTCACCCACCTGGGTGATTGAAATATGAACTGAGGTCCACAGGCCAGTTGGTGGTGGTAATGCACCTTAAAGTTGGTCGCCAACCATCGTATAAAGTCCACTGAAATGTGTCTTCCACATTTAACCCAACCCCTCTGAAGAAGCCTAAAGGAGGAGAGATTACTAGAAACGAACTCTGCTTACCATTTTATCTGTATAATAATTGTCGGAGTAGAGAACCTTTTGCATTTCAGGTAAAATAACAACCCAATGTTTATCCCAGGACAAATTAGCTAGCAACAGCAACTAGCTAGCTAAATTGCAATAAATGTTTCATGCTTTTTGACCGGTCCCCAAATTAATTTAGTTGGTTCAGAGTTCGTTTTGATATTTCAACCTGCGTGTCCTGAACGCGTTTGGTGTGGGTGGACAAATCAACATGTGCGCGATGGCACACGCAGACGTTCTGGTCAGCATGAGCTTTGCACACCTGGATTGTACAATATTTGCACATTATTCTTTTTAAAATTCTTCATGCTCTGTCAAGTTGGTTGTTGATCATTGCAAGACAGCCATTTTCAAGTCTTGCCATTAGATTTTCAAGCCAATTTAAGTAAACTTTAACTACGCCACTCAGTAACATTTCAATGTCGTCTCGGTAAGAAACTCCAGTGTATGTTTGGCCTTGTGTTTTAGGTTATTGTCCGGCTGAAAAGTGAATTTGTCTCCCAGTGTCTGTTGGAAAGCAGACTGAACCAGGTTTTCCCTCTAGGATTTTGCTTGTGCTTAGCTCTATTCCATTTCTTTTTATCCTAAAAAAACCCTCCTTAGTCCTTGCCGATGACAAGTATACCCATAACATGATGCAACCATCACCATGCTTGAAAATATGAAGAGTAGTAGTCAGTGATGCTGTGTTCGATTTGTCCCAAACATTCCGCTTTGTATTCAGGACATAAAGAAATTATTTTATCACAGTTTTACTTTAGTGCCTTATTGGAATGTTTTTTATTAAGTACAGCCTTCCTTCTTTTCACTCTGTCATTTAGGTTAGTATTGTGCGGTAACTACTATGTCGACCTTCGCCTCTCCTGAGTCCGTACGGGAGTTGCAGCGATGGGACAAGAAAAATGCTTTCCATAACAAAGGGGTTGAATAGTTAATGATTCAAGACACTTCAGCTTTTCCTTTCTTATTAATCAGTGAACATTTATATAAAAAAAAACATTCCACTTTCACATTATGGAGTATTGTGTGTAAGCCAGTGACACAATAGCACAGGATGTGGAAGAAACAGGAAGAGAGGAGGCAGTAAAATGAGCATGCTGAGTCCTTCACATTTCCCAGCTCTGGGCATTTGTCAGATCAATTCTTTGAGTCAGATGCTTCAACCATCACAGAGGATTTTGAGTCATTCAATAACACAATAGTCCTCCAAGGTGAAGAGAAACTTCAACCTGCTCTATTTTAAATTCAGGGTGTAACAAAGTCTGGATAAAGTTGAGGGCTGCGAATACTTTCTGAAGGCACGTATGTTAAACGTCTAATTTGTTGCATTTAAATGTTTTACGAACTGTGTGTACCAGAGAGTATGTAGGATATTGAACACACAACAGTATCACCCATTTCATGTTGAAGAGATTAGCATATCCTTGTATTTCTGAGAGATAACGTTTTCTATTTGTCTAAGGTTGTTCCCTCAAGCACTGCTTTGAGTGGAGGGGGGTCTGAACAAGTGGCTGCAGCTCCACTGCCAGGCCAAGGGAATAAAAGAGGTCAAGAAAAGGCAGAGCGTGTGGAGAAGAGCCCGGTCACCAGAGAGAAGAAGAAACAGCCATCTGGTAAGAATTGAATGGCAGCAGTGAGGGGGTACACAGGGTTATAAGGTTAGTCTTGAGGATGTAAATTGACCTGGTATTCATTTGCTGGAGATGCATTGTTGAGGCGCTTTGCTCCACTTGACTTTGAGTGAGATCAGAGAAGTGATCGTGACTGTAATAGACCAGTCTCTCTGATCCCCCGCCTCCAGGTACCTTAGGAAGCAATGGCTCTAGATCAAACCCCTACAATGTGGTGATGGTTGGAAACAGCAGTGTGGGCAAAACCTCCTTCATGAAGCGCTTCCAAAGTGGCGAGTTCTGTATGGACCACTATGCTACCATTGGTGAGTATCATTATCCTATTTGTATGTTTGGCACCATGCCCTTCCATGTCGTGTGAAGAAACAAACACCCTGGTACAATGTTCCTGTGCTGCTCATTCATGTCTGGTTTCATGTTTGTTTGTATCTGTTCTGAGCAGGTATTGATACCTGTATTCAGCCTGTGACAGTGGATGGCAGCCCAGTGACTTTACAGTTATGGGATACTGCAGGTCAAGAAAGGTAACTCTTAGCCCTAAGTTCATCAGTTGGTCATTGTACATCATGCATCGATACAGAATCTGTTCCTCTGTTCTTATTTGAACCCATCATGTGTGTGTTTTATTTGTCAGTATATAATTACATTCATATTAGGCTATTGTAACATCTTATGATTTACTGTCTTCCCCAGGTATCACAGTATCACCAGGCAGGTGTTCCACAGAGCCCAGGGTCTAGTGCTGATGTATGACATCACTTCCTCTCAGAGCTTCTGTGACATCCGCTACTGGGTCAACTGCGTTCAGGTAGGGGGCATTTAAATCATGCCTTTCATTTTATAACCAAAGAACAACACAAACAATTGTTTGCAGGATTCACTGTTTTTCCATTGGTATCTATTGTACTGTCATTAACTTTGTAATTTGTAGGAGGGGGCCCCAGATGACGTCATTGTTATACTCCTTGGGAACAAGGCCGATTGTGCTAATCTAGAACGAGAGGTTCAGACTCATGAAGGGGAAAACCTGGCAACGGTATGTTACTGTAACTTGAACAGCCAGAATTTGGGCAACTGGGCTGTAGGATTAACATGTGCTAAGGAATGTGTTCTAAATGGGTATTTTACAGTTTTGTAGCTGGTGCTGAAATTGAGGTGTGTACCAAAGCAGGATTTAAATAATTCATCATAAGTACAATACTATTATTGATGTCTCTCTTACAGGGGTACGGCATGCTCTTTATGGAGTGTAGTGCTGCCACAGGTGACAATGTGACTCTGTCTATGGAAACGCTGGCAAGGTAAGACATGCAGACTGGTCTTTAATGTAGAAGCTGTTGTTGGTATGTGTAGTGTGGATTTGGCTGTTGTCTCTTTTGCGTGTTGTCATCTTCTGCTTGTGGGAAATGACTCTCTGTGAATAGTCAAGCATTGATTTGGTGTGCGTTGCTTCAAGGACGCTAAAGCAGTTGGGAGAGGAGACACGACAAGAAGAGGGAAGCTTGGTGTTGCAGAAAGAACCCCCGAAGAAGAAATCAGGCTGCTGCTGATCAAGGTGGAGAAGACTGTGAGATGTACCAATCTGTAGCACAGTCGCACGCACACACGCGCACACACACATTTGTGCCTCATACGCCCTTGTGATTTGTATTTTATTTCTATATGTAATATATCAAATGCGTTGAACAAATCATGTAGTAATAGTGATGTGACACTTGAAATTATCCTTCCTTTGGTACTTCTTTTAATTACTGTTTATGGCGGGGAAAATATAAAATCTTTGAGGTATACGTTCATACCAACACTATTCATTTATATTAGATACTTATATATTATAATTGTAGGGTTTCTATTTGCATGAAAAATATCAAGCTATGCAGCTAATAAATGCCTAATAAATTCATGATGCATTCAACTGCCTCCGTAGTTAGTCATATTGACAGAAAATATTACTATTGAACTATTACTGTGAGTTCCAGGAGCTGCCACACTCTTCTGATCCGTTCCGATCTTATTGATAGCTGCTGTTACATCACAGTATCACATTGTATCTCATCACTATATCGACTAGAAGACAGAGACGTTCAGAGTGTGATTTCATCGATTGTCATTTGTTGCCTTGTCCGTCCTGTGGGTTCCAGAGCCACATTAGGACCAGTACCATCAGGCTGAGGAACACAGCAAACACAATGAAGAAGACCTCTGCTGCCCACTGGCTGCGCTGCACACCTGTCACCACCAGGGGGAGCTCTGAGGGGATCATGTTGGTCAGGTTCAACATGTAGCCCAGCGTCCAGCCAATGTCTGTGTCTGCCACCTGATAGACACAGATGATGTGTATATATAAACATATACTGTATCACAAGAGGTTGGTGCCACCTTCATTGGGGAGGACGGGCTCGTGGTAATGGCTGGGGTGGAATGGTATTGATGCCATTCTATTTACTCCGTTCCAGCCATTTATTTTGAGCCGTCCTCCCCTCAGCAGCCTCTACTGTCCTGTGTGTATGTATATGATACACACAGCTTCATTAGGGCAGCACATCTATTAATATTGACTGCCGCACAAGAATATTGAGTATTCTGTGGTGTAACTTCATTCATTTTGTGTCCTGAAGTTAAATCTTTCAATAGGATTGTTGACGTTTTTACATCTGCTGTATAGTTGAACACACCTGTCTCTGGAAGTATATGTTTCCCCAGGTCTGGTTGAACTTGTAGCCGTCTAGTAGTACTGTCATTATGTAGTTGGCCGAGGCACAGTAATCACGAAGGTACTTGTCTTTGACAGCATACTCTTTCTTGAGCTGCCAAAAAAGGTGATTAAGCACGTTGCCGCAACATTGGGAATTAGATCATTACGAGGTAAAGTGTGTCGGCTACTGTGGATTGATGTCTGTGCTAAAAAGAATGACATGTTATGCTAACACACACAAATACTGTGTGTTAGCAATAGTTTTAAACTGCAGACCTGCAATTCACCAATATAACAGGTTATTACAGTGGTAACTCCTACTGTATATACACAAACATCTGTTAATTTTTCCTAAACAAGCTTGATACCATTGTCTGAGGAGACAGAGCCTCTGTAGTTGGAATACGTCAGTCAAGGTCATACTCAATGTTCATTCTCAATCACCTGTTTAGCATGTGGTTGAGTATGATTCGATGAGTCTGTGTACTGGTATACAGTTTTTAAGGAAGTGTACTGGCAATGGGAAAGGTCAGCAGAGGTCTCTATATCTCACCGAGTTCCAGGTCCTTTTGCAGAAAGTGTTTATAGTGGTGGTAGCCTGAGACAGAGAGGACTGAGGAGCCAGACCAAGGAAGTCAAAGGTGTAATAGTATGCTGAGAAAGCCTGGGGAAAGGAAACAGAATGATGGTGACGATACACACTGAGTGTACAAAACATTAGGAACACCTTCCTAATAATGAGTTGCACCCCCCTTTTGCCCTCAGAACAGCGTCAATTCGTCAGGGCATGGACTCGACAAGGTGTCGAAGGCATTCCACAGCGCTCCAATGGCTCCCACAGTTGTCAAGTTGGCTGGATGTCCTTTGGGTGATAGACTATTCTTGATACACTCGGTAAACAACCCAGCAGGGTTACAGTTCTTGACACAGTCAAACCGGTGCGCCTGGTACGTACTAGCATACCCCTTTTTAAAGGAACTTCAATATTATTTGTGTTGTCTATTCACCCTCTGAATGGCACACACACACAATTGTCTTAAATCCTTCTTTAAGCTGTCTCTTCCCCTTCATCTGCACTGATTTGAAGTGGATTTAACAAGTGACATCAATAAGGGATCATAGCTTTCACCTGGATTCACCTGGTCTGTCATGGAAAGTGCAGGCATTCCTAATATTTTGTACACTGTATATACTGTTAGACATCTTTCAAATACTTGGAGGGTTCGATTAAGCCTGCCTGGAGTGCCAGTTGTGTGGGGTTTGCATAGATATGGGATGAATACTTACAAAGAAGTTTCCACTGACAGGGGGCTGGTAGACCCCGTTGAAGCCACAGTCAGGGGCCAGGGAGCAGGCATCCAGGTTCGTGATGTTCTTTATCTGGTTGAGACACTGAAGTGGCTCACTGGTCCCTGTGAAGGTGACCACTGAGGCTGGGTCAAAGGTCACGGGTCTGGCCACGCAGGGGGAGTCATAGAGGTCACCCAGAGTCAGGGTTAGGTTGTCACCCAGGTGGTAGCAGGGGTGGTTGACTGGGCGGGTAGACCCACTCATCTGGTAGAGGAGGAAGTTTGCTTGATTCGTACAAGAACTTACCTAAGGCAGCCATGAAATGCTTCTGACTCAACTGAGACAGTCAGTCAAACTGCTTTAGGGCAATTCTTACTGAATTCACGAAATAAATGCATGATCTGTCTTAAAGAAGGCCTGGGTAAGGCCGAAATGTCACATACTGTATATCCCAACTTTAATTAATAATTATTATTAAATTATTTTGGATCCATATTTCAAAGGTATGCCAAACATCCTTTTCCCAAATTACCTTTCTTTGGATTTCATTTCAGGAAGATCCAAAACAACATATCTTTGTTTGTTCATTATCTTTCTTTAGAACACTACCGCCTGTTTGTTTTTTCTTCCTGAAAACTGGTTTTATACAATATCTACATGTATGGGGAGTTTATCTGGTATTAGTACCAGCATTTCGCTACACTTGCAATAACATCTGCTAAACATGTGTATGTGAACAATAAAATTTGATTTACCTGAAACCATTCTGCAATTTATTCAAGTTTCATCGAACTGGTGACCAGACGGCTACTTACCTTGAGAAGATGAACCTGTAGCTGCCTCATGGTCTGCTCCTTGCCATAGCACAGGTAGCTGTGTGTGTACACCTCATATTGGTAACCATAGAGCTTGGGTCCCAGGGCGGACGCAGGGTCCCGTACAGGCTGGCTGGGAGTAAAGGCTATCTGGGTGGAAGAGCCTCCCATATCCAGGGCACCCCAGATCTTCCTTCCTTTAGGACGCACCCATCCTCCCTCAAAGCCATGCTGCTTAGGAGAAGTACAAATACTGTGTGTTAGCAATAGTTTTAAACTGCAGACCTGCAATTCACCAATATAACAGGTTATTACAGTGGTAACTCCTACTGTATATACACAAACATCTGTTAATTTTTCCTAAACAAGCTTGATACCATTGTCTGAGGAGACAGAGCCTCTGTAGTTGGAATACGTCAGTCAAGGTTAACACTTTGACTCAACCTCATAGATGGAGAAGCCGCTGCCCAAGGAATGGTTTGGGGGGCAACATTGCAGACAGAAATGCCATGAATAGAAATGACATGATTCCTTAGAATCAGAGCCATGTTTTTGTTCTACATACTTTCTTTCTGTACGTTGGCCAATGTCTGTCGTTCTGCTGAACGCTAACCACAATAACAATTTGCCACAATAATGGAATTTGTGGTTTGCCTTTAAAATAAGTCCTTAATTGAAATTGTAGGCTAGAATAACGCTAAACAAAGTTGGAATGTTACATCATTTTAAATTAAATACAATAATTAATTTACTGTATGTTTGTCAACAAACTGTTGAAACCACACTGTGGCTGTATTTGGGTGGGGTTTTGTACTGTGTATTTAAATACTGTATTCTCAACATATTTCTACCACTATTGCATTTTTGCTGCACTGTTTTTACACAATGCATATTTATTTATGTACTGGATTCTTGACATAGCTCACTCTATATCTACAATATGAATGAGTGCAATGCCCTCATATCCAATGTTTCAGTACCACTCCCTCAGAATCATATAAACTCAGCAAAAAAAGAAATGTCCTCTCACTGTCAAGTGTTTATTTTCAGCAAACTTAACATGTGTAAATATTTGTATGAACATAACACGATTCAACAACTGGGACATAAACTGAACAAGTTTCACAAACATGTGACTAACAGAAATGGAATCATGTGTCCCTGAACAAAGGGGGGTCAAAATCAAAAGTAACAGTCAGTATCTGGTGTGGCCACCAGCTGCATTAAGTACTGCAGTGCATCTCCTCCTCTTGGACTGCACCAGATTTGCCAGTTCTTGCTGTGAGATGTTACCCCCCCTCTTCCACCAAGGCACCTGCAAATTCCCAGACATTTCTGGGGGGAATGGCCCTAGCCCTCATTCTCCGATCCAACAGGTCCCAGACGTGCTCAATGGGATTGAGACCCGGGCTCTTCGCTGGCCATGGCAGAACACTGACATTCCTGTCTTGCAGGAAATCACGCACAGAACGGGCAGTATGGCTGGTGGCATTGTCATGCTGGAGGGTAATGTCAGGATGAGCCTGCAAGAAGGGTACCACATGAGGGAGGAGGATTTCTTCCCTGTAACGCACAGCGTTGCCTGCAATGACAACAAGCTCCGTCCGATGATGCTGTAACACACCGCCCTAGACCATGACGGACCCTCCACCTCCAAATCGATCCCACTCCAGAGTACAGGCCTCAGTGTAACGCTCATTCCTTCGACGATAAAAGCAAATCCAACCATCACTCCTGGTGAGACAAAACCGCAACTCGTCTGTGAAGAGCACTTTTTGTCAGTCCTGTCTGGTCCAGCGACGGTGGATTTGTGCCCATAGGCGATGTTGTTGCCGGTGATGTCTGGTGAGGACCTGCCTTACAACAGGCCTACAAGCCCTCAGTCCAGCCTCGCTAGGCCTATTGCGGACAGTCTGAGCACTGATGGAGGGATTGCGCGTTCCTGGTGTAACTCGGGCAGTTGTTGTTGCCATCCTGTACCTGTCCCGCAGGTGTGATGATCAGATGTACCGATCCTGTGCAGGTGTTGTTACACGTGGTCTGCCACAGCGAGGCCGATCAGCTGTATCTCTGTCTTAGGCGTCTCACAGTACGGCCATGGCAATTTATTGCCCTGGCCACATCTGCAGTCCTCATGCCTCCTTGCAGCATGCCTAAGGCACGTTCACGCAGATGAGCAGGGACCCCGGGCATCTTTCTTTTGGTGTTTTTCAGATTCAGTAGAAAGGCCTCTTTAGTGTCCTTAGTTTTCATAACTGTGACCTTAATTGCCTACCTTCTGTAAGCTGTTAGTGTCTTAACGACTGTTCCACAGGTGAATGTTCATTAATTGTTTATGGTTAATTGAACAACCATGGGAAACAGTGTTTAAACCCTTTACAATGAAGATCTGTGAAGTGATTTGGATTTTTACGAATTATCTTTGAAAGACAGGGTCCTGAAAAAGGGACGTTTCTTTTTTTGCTGAGATTAGGTTGTCAGTTCAGTCGTCCTGTCTTCTGACTGAAGGAAACCTAATGATTGGCACTCCCCATCATCACACAGTACTACAATGATGGGTTGTTTTACAGTATCTTGTTTAAATTCATCTGGTGTAAATGTACAGATTGCATTTGGATTGCTGTTACAGTGCTATTTGGCTTAATTCCTCCGTTTCTTAATTCAGAAAGTAAAAAGAAAGAAATGGTGTGTTTTTTTTTAGATAGGTATTACTGAACTGCTGGAGCTAGAAACAAAAGCATTTCACTGCACCTGCAATAACATCTACAAATCTGTGTACACGACCAGTAAACTTTGATTTGAGTTGGACTGCATAATTGCAATGGGGCATACTTATATTCACTGTACAGTCCTACCCTGTTTCATGGGTGCACAATCCATAGGTATCAGGCTTCTCAGTGACATCCACTATGTAGAGTTTACACAAATATTAGCGTCTTAGCTCTTATTGCCCACAGCTGAACCTGTCCCGTTCTGTGTGCCGCAACGAGGGGTACTTGCATAGATGGGCCTTTGTGTGTGTGTGTGTGTGTAACCTATTCTCAGTGGTGGAAAAGTATCCAATTGTCATACCTTTAATAGAAAATTACTCAAGTGAAAGTCACCTAGTAAAATACTACTTGAGTAAAAGTCTAGAAGTATTTGGTTTTAAATATACTTAAGTATCAACAGTAAAATTAATTGCAAAAATACACTTAAAATACACTCAATTTTTGCTTAAAGTGACATACCCAAATCTAACTGCCTAAATCTCAGGCCCTGAAGCAAGCATATGCATATTCTTGGTGCCATTTGAAAGGAAACACTTTTCGGATGACCAGGGATGTTCTCTTGATAAGCGCATGAATTGGGCCATTTTCCTGTCCTGCTAAACTTTCAAAATGTAACGGGTGTCAGGGAAAATGTATGGAGTAAAAAGTGCATTATTTTAATTGGGAATGTAGTAAAGTGAAAGTTTTCAAAAATATAAATAGTAAAGTACAGATAATCCAAAAAACAACTTTAAGTAGTACTTTAAAGTATTTTTATTTAAGTACTTTACACCACTGCCTATTCTATAGGCCCTATACACACCTTGATGAAGCCCTCTTGTAAATAGTTGGTGGTGATCCATCCGTAAGCCCCTTCCTCCATCCCAGAGAGAATCCGTGCCCCCCGAAAGTCAAAGGGATACCCCTGGATCACCTTGGTTACCTGCTCCAAAACCTGATCAGACTGGGGTTGATTCTGTAGCCTGAGGAGAGGACAATATACAGTCACTCTTGCAGGACACTGGAAGTCAATTTCAGAAATGCTTCTTTGTTATAAAAAAACACGTTTTGCAGCCTGAAAGAGCACACAGTACCCAGTCATACCGTACAGGAGGTTAAATAGTCACCACATAGACAAGTGGGATGTTTTCCTCAACCTGGTCTCAGAGCATTTCATATTATTCTGTACGTAAATCCAAGACACACTATTTAGTACCATATGTTAAGCTTCGGGGTGGTTGGTCGGGGTGGTGGATGGGTGGGTGTATAACTTGAACATCTACCAACCCTGGATAGCAATCCAAATGTTGCGAATTCAAAAATCTCATCAGACAACTTTAGCATTTTTAGCAACATTTCAACTACTTAATACTTTTTAGATAATTTGCGACACTTTAGCATGTTAGCTAACACTTCTCCTAATCCTAACATTAACCATTTAAGCTAACCCTTCACCTAACCCTAACCATTTTAGCTAACCCTTCACCTAACCCTAACCTTTACCCTTTTAGCTAAGCCTTCCCCTAACTCTAAACTTAAACCGTTAACCTAACTCCTAAACATAACCCTAACCTTAACCCTAACTCCTAGCCTTGCAAACGTTAACCACCTAGCTAGAATTCGTAACATATATTATGTCTTGCAAATTCATAACGTATTGTAGGTTCTGCTAATTCGTAACATATCATACAAATGGGTGATGGACATCCACAAATTAATACATACCATACCAAACGTAACATATCATACTAAATGGAGTGTTCTGGAATTACACACAGAATAATACGAAATGCTCTGAGACCAGGTTGTTTTACTAGAGTATTCATTCATAAAGTATGATTATTGGGATGTGGTAAATGGAAATTATTACATCTATCAAGAGAAAACAGTGCAGTCTTGACTTACTGCAAGAGTCGCATGCCAGCAGTAGCACCAAGGTACACAGGAGTTTCCTTCAGCTGGTTGGCAGGGACGACTGCCAGTGCACTGTCCAGGCACTTCCTCAGACTGAGCCCTGCAGCAGGGGGGTCCTGGGCATAGCTAGAGATACCATTTCCTATGGAAGAGCAGGGGACAGGTGTGGGACACTAAAGGCATATACTGTATGTTTTGATATGACAACCATTACTGAGTGATAAATTATGATTTGTCTTGGCCTTGAGATCAAGCTGCTATCAAAATAGGTATAAGATGGCTGAGGGGCGTATTCTAACTTCTAAAGTACTGTTCCCCGGGCGCCGAAGACGTGGATGTCGATTATGGCAGCCCTCCGCACCTCTCTGATTCACATTTCAGTTGAATGCATTCAACTGACTAGGTATTTCCTTTCCCTTTCTAGGGGCGAATCCTAACTATTCTTCCATTGACATCAACTATTGTTGCCAAATTCTCTAGAAATCCCAGATGAGTAACTCCAGGTTGGCGGATCACTGGAATTGTGCAACACTAACGTCAATACATGACAAAGTGAAAATTGGAGTTTTGTGGAAGTTAGGATTTACCACTAAGAATGAGTAAAATAATAGAGTAGTAGTAATGGTTGACAGACAGCCGTTGGCACTGACCATCAACATCACAGACCAGCATCTGTGACACCACCCCAGTGTTGTTTTCTTTGTTGCCAGGCCAACGGTACATGTAGAGAGACGTGTGTGTGGATCCAGCGTCAAACACCATCCCATACTGAAGGACACAGACAGAGAAGTCAAATACCATTCCATATTGGGGAATCCTGTGTGTATGGGAGAGCCTGTGTGTTTGATACAGAGAGGGATACATAGAGGGAGAGAGCTAAACTATGATTAACATTGTCCTTACTGGGAGAATTGTTGTTTTTTAAAACATTTTTGAGTTCAGACCCTTAGTGATGATAGGAATTGTATTTGTACACTCCCCTTTTGATGTTGAATACCGTCTCATGTTGGTAGCTTTACAGGGGCCCTGTCGTATCCCATGAGGTACACTACCGTTCAGAAGTTTGGGGCCACTTAGAAATGTCCTTGTTATTGAAAGAAAAGCATATTTTTAATGGAATATCTACATAGGCGTACAGAGGCCCATTATCAGCAACCATCGCTTCTGTGTTCCAATGGCACGTTGTGTTAGCTAGTCCAAGTTTATCATTTTAAAAGGCTAATTGATCATTAGAAAACCCGTTTGCAATTATGTTAGCACAGCTGAAAACTGTTTCTGATTATAGAAGCAATAAAACTGGCCTTCTTTAGACTAGTTGAGTATCTGGAGCATCAACATTTGTCTGTTAGATTTACAGGCTCAAAATGACCAGAAACAAATAACTTTCTTCTGAAACTCGTCAGTCTATTCTTGTTCTGAAAAATGAAGCATAATTGCTAGCATAATTGCAAAGGGGTTTTCTAATAATCAATTAGCCTTTTAAACCGATAAACTTGGATTAGCTAACACAACGTGCCATTGGAAACACAGGAGTGATAGTGGCTATGTAGATATTCCATATAAAATCTGCCTTTTCCAGCTACAATAGTCTTTTATAACATTAGCAATGTCTACACTGTATTTCTGATCAATTTGATGTTATTTTAATGGACAAAAAAAAACATTTTTCTTTCAAAGACATTTCTAAGTGACCCCAAACCTTTGAACGGTAGTGTATGTACTTTATAAAATAACATTGAAATCTGAGATATGATGAAAGCAATGTGGAATTGGGAGGGGAAATGTTGGAACGGAGTTCCCAAAGTTAAAGGATTTCGACATGTAAAACTTTTTTGTAAAAGCTTTTTATGTTGAATTCCGGAATTTTACATGGGTGATTTCCCATAGTGATTCTCCCTCAGTTCTGCCCCTGATAAGGGTTGTCAAGTGAAGTAAATTACAGTAGTCACATCACAGAAAACAGTTGTAATTTCTCATCACCTGCATGCGATGGGGGAGATCCACTGAGTGGTGCTGAACTAATGTGAGGATCAGAGCGATGACGGCCATGCATCCCATCGCTACCACCACCACAGCCATTGCTGCCTGTTTCACCATTGACATCTTCATTCCAAATACACCTGTAAACCAACTCTTCCTGACACACGCACACACAAGCACGCACACACAACAAAGCAAATTACACGTTGGTGTTATTTTTATTGCCACCAATGCAGAAGATAACATCCATTTCACCATTGACATCTTCGAACACACCTGTAAGCCTACTCTCCCTTACACACATACACACAGAGAGAGCCAATGTCACCCTAATAGACAATTTGTTTATTGCCAATCAACCTTTGATTATCAAAAACAAATTACACCGGAGTTGTTTCATGCCATCAATGTGAACATTGTAGAGTTCATGTATTTCTTCATTAATAGACAAGATGGATACATAGTGAATCCTAAAAGCATTCCTATCTAATCTTACGTATCTGCTTTGTCTTTTCTGATTCTCATCAGAGGGTCACGGACATATATGTTACCACAGGAATTGTGAGTTTATTTTCTTTATGCTACTTGTCTCCTCTGCCACTGTATCCTCTTCTTCAAGGGGTAAAGAAATGACAAAGTCTGCCGCACAATATCTCGTCTTAAAATGCTGTCTGCACATGCAAACCTCATATCACATAACAGTACAGTATTTGTCTTGGTTGACTGCATATTGCTTTTATAGATATAGATGTTAAAATGATGCCTTGCGTACTGAACAGATAATGCTGCCTTTAAAATAATCATGAAAGACAAACAGGAGCAGTGGCTGACTAGTAGTCAACCATTAACAGAGAAAATACTTGAACTCTATTAAAACAAGAGATGACGATAGATGTTTTCCACTTAATCCTCCACGGTTCAACATGGTCAAAACAACTGGACTTACCGACAAGGAAGTTTCTTTGTGATCTCTTCTCCCTGACCCCAAGGTCAAACTAGAACCATATGTGTTATCTTAGAAATGTTCTAATTTGATTAAATGTACAGTCTGGTAAGATATTACACTGACCAGAGCATAGGCGTTCTACCTTTCTCTTGTGCTCTCACTCACACACTCTATCTCTCTCATTCACTTGCTCGCTCTCTCTCTCTCTCTCTCTCTCTCTCTCTCTCTGTCTCTGTTTCCGTCTCTCTCACCTCTCCTTAATAAACTCACATTCTCCCTCCTCCCAAGCTCTGATGTAAAGTTCAATTTGTCATCTTTATTCCTCACGTGGTAGGCTGAACTGTAATGTTAAAGCTCTCACAACTACTCACAAATGATATTACATTGATCATGTGGACCTTTGAAGTGTGTGATGTCTCATGTTTGGCCATTCAACACGTATTGAAATTACATTTGCATGCAAAGTTGGTTGGCCCTCTTTGATGTCGCGTAAGTTAATACATTGCTATGTTTCAATTTATAAAGCCCATTTACAAAAGTCCCACTACCTGACATCATTACTAAACTGTAGACATACTGTATGAGTTACCACAACCGGTCACAGGGATAGCTAACTCTGGAAATTCCTTTGGTCTCTACTAAGTTAGGTACAGTAAATCAACTTTTACTTTCTTGCGCCTTATTTTTGGAACAATCTTCAACACTTTCTTAAAGTGTATGTTTTGGTGCCTCTAAGGGCAATTCAGAAAGCTGATTGAGGACCTTATTACGGATGACTGTGTTTGTTTTCTATGACCGTGTTTTTCTTTCTGCTTGCATTTTGTATTTTGATTTCTGAATTGTATGTCATTGATGTGATTCAAGGCTGTAAAAGAGATCTTGGTCTCAGTATGACTCCCTGATGAAACAAAGGTTCAGTCAAATAAAATAAATACAGGGAAGGACAGTGGTTCCAAAACCGGTATCTTATCTTCACTATCCCACTGAAACCAGGCCCTACCCTCTGGATCACTACATTCCTAAATAACTCAATAACTACATTCAATTTGTAAGTTTACAAATACACACACAATATTTGTATGTAACTTTAAATAGACTCAATTAATTTACTGTAGTACCATAGTTTGTGCAGTTACTCAATAGGGTGGGGTTCCATGGGAAAGGTTCATCACATGAAATTATTTGTTGATCGTGTGCTTTCCAGAGCATTGCATGTTTTGTTTCAGGAGTGAGTGTAACGAATGAAAGTGTTTCTGAGCCAAGGACATTGACAGCCTTCATGGATCACACAACAAACTGTGATAGAAGAAGCACAGACAGCACACTGTTGTGTGCAATGACAGAATGAGTTATTTGTAGCCACTAGCTCCTGTACACTGATAATACATATATAAGTATTATTCAAGGAGGTACTCTAAGACATATATACTTCTACTGAGAATTTGAGGTGTCACAGACAGGGCCCTTCAGTTCCCATACCAATGTTAAAATGTGTCATTCAATTTACATTGATAAACACTCCTATACTGTAAGTGGTATAGAGATATACACTATCTAAACAAAAGTCTGTGGACAACCCTTCAAATTGGTGGATTTGGCTATTTCACCAACACCCGTTGCCAACAAGTGTATAAAACCGAGCACACAGCCATGCAATCTCCATAGACAAATATTGTCAGTAGAATGGCCTTACTGAAGAGCTCAGTGACATTCAACGTGGCACAGTCATAGGATGCCACATTTCCAACAAGTCAGTTCGTCAGATTTCTGCCCTGCTAGAGCTACTCCGGGCAACTGTAAGTGCTGTTATTGTGAAGTAGAAACATTTAGGAGCAACAATGGCACAGCTGCAAAGTGGTAGGCCACACAAGCTCACAGAACAGGACCGCTGAGGGCTGAAGCTTGTAGTGCGTAAAAATCGTTTGTCCTTGGTTGCACAGACAGCCTTTGTTGCACTTAACACTACAGCATACAATTTGTCCTTGGTTGCACTTAACGCTGTGCTTCCAACTTTGTGGCAACAGTTTGGGGAAAGCCCTTTCCGGTTTCAGCATTACAATGTCCCGGTGCACAAAGTGAGGTCCATACAGAAATGGTTTGTCGAGATCGGTGTGGAAGAACTTGACCTGCATGCACAGAGCCCTGACATCAACCCCCATCGAACACCTTTGGAATTAATTGGAATGCCGAATTTGAGCAAGGCCTAATCGCCCAACATCAGTGCTCAACCTCACTAATGCTCTTGTGGCTGAATGGAAGCAAGTCCCCGCAGCAATGTTCCAACATCTAGTGGAAAGCCTTCCCAGAAGAGTGGAGACTGTTATATTAGCAAAGTGGGGACCAACTCTGTATTAATGCCCATGATTTTGGAATGAGATGTTCAACGAGCAGATGTCCACATACTTTTGGTTATGTATTGTATCAATGTTAGATAACTTTCTCTAGCAGTTGCTGCATTTTTCCACATCTCCATGGCAATGACCCTCTGGACTCCGAGCACCTGTGTGTGCAACCTCTCATATGTCTTTTCTCCACACTCACTATGGCACCATGACTAGTCCCCTACAAAGGCTTACCTCTGTCCTGTGCCTCCCACACAAAGACTGCAGCCCGTCACAGTCAATTATGAATTTAGGTTCTGCATTGATAACGGTTAGGTGTGAATAAAAACGACCAATAATTACAGATCAGTCTCTGTTTACAGAATACCGGTGCTTCATTCAATTGTTCAGAATCACAAAAACATGGTAATTGCACACGCATGCACACAGGCATTCATGTACATGTAGACACACACAAACACACAGTCAAACACGCCAAGTTGCTTTATAGATGGAGCGATCGGTTACACATCTTTTTGTTGTTGTGATTCCTTTTTTCATTACATAACCATTTAAATACTTAACTATTTGCACTTAATCTTTATCAATCACCAAATCTCAGGACATTACCTGAAGCTGCATGGAACATTATCACTAAAGTTCCACAGAACTAGGGTTGGGAAAGTTACCAGATTTTTGCAACCTTACATGACAGAACATTACTAGGCTACTGGAGGCTAGTGATGTCGACTCCAAAATAATTCATTCCATTCTACCACTGAAGTACCACAGAATATTACCAGATTCATGACGACAGACTAATACAACTGAAGTAGGCTAGAGCAATGATTTTCCTCTCTTTTTGAGGAAAGCATTGAGCAACGCTTCCAGTCTTTGGTTCCACGGAAGCTCAATGGGACACGGCTTTGCTGAAACTAAGAAAAAAGAGAAATTTCCACGTCCACGTGCATCACATGTTCATCAAGTTGACCAAACATTATGTTTAACATGAATAAAGACACAAGCATACTGTTTGATATTTGTGGATACAATGTCACATAAAGCACTGGATTCAGGGTAGGCTTATGTCTCTGTATCATCTTAATAGTTTTGCATGAACTATTAATTGATTGATTCTTGTGTTTCATTCTTGATAACTCTAATAGAAAATTGCTTTACTTGGGTTTATGTTGCATTAAATACTCCAGCACGTTCAGGTGGTGGGCCGTAGAAAGCTATCTGATTTAGCTTTTGAGATGATGGATCTCTGTCGAGAGAGGATCTGGTTTTTACATGTTGTGTATATTTATTTCTTCGGTGTACATTTCTGTCTGTTGGCAATGACAATTCTTGCCATTTTTTTCCCAAAATACTTACTTTTATGTTCGCTAGCTGGACATGCAAAACCCGCCAAGTACTGAACTGTAAAGCAATCAAACCTTGTGTACTGTCCATGGTACTATCTCTGCTGATCACCTCTGCCAATTACGTTATCCATACCTAAGGTAGTAGAAAGCTGGTTACAGCTCGAGAGAGATCTCCGTCCGACAAACTGCTATCAGGTAAAGTATTTTTTATTTATTTGTAATCTATCTTTTTAGTTATAGAAAAGTTATAGTTTACAGCTTGCATTGATGGTAAATATAACTATCTATTTAGTCATATTTAGTTCTTTCACTAGTTATATTTAGCATCAATGCAAGCTGTAAAATGACTCTCAACATACTGTAGATAGCAGCAACCTTAGTAATGTAGCTAGCTTGCTAGTTAGCTAGCAAGTTACAACAAGTAGATATACTGCTAGCCAGCAGGAGCAGATGGCTTTAATCACTAGCTAGCGTGTCATTCCTGGACAAGGAGTGTTTTAGTTATTCGTTTATTCCAAGCAATAATTTAAGACTACAAAAATATATAGGACAAGTAGTGTAAAGGCAGGACACACTAATGTATTTTATCCTGACAAATAAGAGGTGCCACATTATCCCTGTCAAGTAGGATGATCACGGAGCACCCTGCCTCAGACTGTCAGGATGTTCATTTTCGAGCATACAAACTACATTCCTTCGCTGTGATGATTTATTTTATTAATTCTTGTCTCTCACTTTTGTCTCACAGGGTCTATTCAGCTCTCCTGTGTCCTGCTCCCAGAGATCAACCAAGTGTTATTCGCCAAGCATGAGCTGATTCATTCACCTGTGAGGAGAACCATCCTACTGCAGTTTGAACTAGCCCCGCCGTCACTATTTAGACATTGTAGACATTGGGACCACATACTGTGTGTCTTTGCCTGTTGTCTTTCTTTGTGGGTTTTGGATTTTGTCTTATACAGTATAGTGCATTTTAGTGCTGAAGAACACCTACTACAGATACACGTGCTTGTTTGAGCATCTTTATTCATTATTGTCTCTCACTTTTGTCTCCCATGATCTATTCACCAAGAAGTCCTGCAGTTTGAATTAGTCCTGCCATAACTATTTAGACATTGAGACCACATATGCATTTGCCTGTTGTCTTTTCTTTGTGAGTTTTATCTCACACAATCTAGTGCATTTTAGAGTCGATGAACACCAACTGCAGATATACGTGCTTGTTTGAGCAGCTTGAAGACTAAATTCAATATATAATCAGTTTACAGGTGACCAACATATTCTTTTACTATTGTAACATTCTATTGTCCCCGTCAAAAGCCCAGATTTTTGCCGTAGATGGTAGAGTTCTCGTCTCTGGACCACACAAGCTTTAGATTGCATTCTGATAAGGCACTTGTCTCTCTACATCGGTCAGCTACGTTGTTGACCAGGATGGGATCCTTTCGATATGCCTATGGGGGCTTGGCACACAAATGGGGGAATACTGAAGCATATGTTGATGATAGTTCTACAGTCTCCATCAGAGGCCCAGGCTTTTGGCATAGACGGTAAAGCTCTAATTTCTGAACTGCAACATTGTAAGATTGTCCCCTCCACGGAACTTGATATACATTGATTTGTAGGTTACAATATATTTAGATACTTCAAATACTGCCTGAGAAAAGAAGACTGCCTGAGAGAGACACCTTTGCTATTTGTTGCCGTACTCAACAAATGGTGAAACACTGTTAGAGATGGTGTTCTTTGCTCAAATACATATGCATGGATCGTACATTATGCAAAACATGCCAAGCCAATCTTTTTATTCAGTCTTTTAGTATACTATAAATATGCTGTCATCACACTTCAATACACTTATTAGCAGTGTGCTTTAAATACATATTTTTTTCAGTCTTTTAGTATACTATAAATATGCTATCATCAACATTCAACACATTTATTAAAAGTGTACTTTAAATGTATAGTTTTTCAGTATTTTAGTATACTATACATATACTATCATCAACATTTAATACACTTGTTAAAAGTGTACTTTAATTAATTGATTTTCAGTTTTTCAGTATATTATAAATATCCTATCATCAACCTTCAATACATTTATTAAAAGTGTACTTTAAATTAATTGTTTTCCCGTCTTTAAGTATCCTATATGTTCATTATCATTGAACTTAAACAAACATTAAAATTGTACCTCAATTTCAAATGCTTTAATTGTATTTTAGTATTTTCATTCAAAATACACATGGAGTTTGTTTTAATAGTTAAATAATTTATACAGTACCAGTCAAACGTTTGGACACACCTACTCATTCAAGGGTTTTTCTTTATTTTATTTTTACTATTTTCTACATTGTAGAATAATTGTGAAGACATCAAAACTATTAAATAACACATATGGAATCATGTCGTAACCAAAGAAGTGTTAAACAAATATAAATATATTTTATATTTGAGATTCTTCAAAGTAGCCACCCTTTGCCTTTTGATTTGTACAATTTGTAACATTCATCTCCCATCGGAATGCTAGATGAATAACAATACAAAGTAACAACTGTGATGTCATATCACGTAAAAGTGAATTACTTAGGCTTTAGGGAATGCAACCAACTACAGAGATTGATGGGGAGGGGAGCAGGAGAGGAGGGGGACCCATGTACCCCGCTTCAATCAAGCAGGATTCAGTCGTCCACTTGGTTTCAGTCACCCTCAAGATTGACGCGGGAAATAAATCCAGATGTGGCCTCCTTCTTCCCAGGCCTCTCACACTGAGCAGACAGGGGTCCTGGGATGGTCAGCTCGCACAGCTTACAAACATTACCTTAATAACCACATCAGGATACCACTTTTGAGGTCTGGGAGAACTCTAAGAAATTGAGATTTGTTTTGTCTAGTTGGCCTTAAATTCAACTGGTCAGGCACCTAGCACTGTTGTTTGGTAGTGGTGTTTCTGTAGTGCACATGAGATGGAGTTTTCAAAACAAATAGCCACTGGATTGATGCAAATAATCATAATACAGTATCATTCTGCCAGGTAGGCATAGGCTACTTGTAGCTAGTTATTTAATTGAGAAGGTTTGGGGAAAAGTTTTTCCATCTACCAGAAAATGGTTAGGCCTATCATTAGCATCACTATATTTTTTCATGTTCCTGAATTACATGAAACCTGGACGTTTTACCTCATATTATGAGGCATGTCTTACCTTGTTTCAAAGTAACCTATAGCCAAAATCCCATCATAGAACCGTTTATATTTTATAGACTTCCTCATATGTTCTATTGGTTTTCAAATCAACTTTATTTCATTGTATAGCATCCAGAGACATTATCCTAGTCATATTGGCAACCTGTGACAGTTGTTGGATCTTTAGATCTCCCATGACTTCAACATTTCTAACTGATATTTCCATCCCTGTCCATGAAACCGCTTGCATGTTTGGTGCCCATTTTAGAACATTGTTTTCCTGGAAATTGCATTTTGGAACATTTGCGCGTAGACCTACCGCCGTGTGCACATTGAGGTGCTTAAAATGTGAAGAAATAATAGTTTATCAACATTTTAAGCTAAACATTCTGATCTGTTCCATCAGCCTTATTAATTAATACTTGGTACCTCCACTACACTACTTTGATACGCATCCTGGGAATTAAAGTGAGTATACACAATGCCCACAAAAAAAAGTGGGTATACCCTCCACTACACCACTGGATGTAAGTTTACCAGTATGTTTGGTCATACATTCTGCTTGAGCAGATGTAAACAAAGCCAAAGCAAGGCATAGGCGCACATGTGATGACGGTTTTAAGGTGGTACATATTTAACTTAGTTAAGATGATAAGATGCTACCATTGGTGTATTAAATGTCTGGCTTTATGTGATGTTGCATAATACCGGAAGTAAATCCTTCGTAATGCCTGCTTCCTGAATCCAAGTGTTTGACACTGGGAGGAGGGGACCAGTAACTTTATGATCAAGCTTTATCAATGTACCAGCTACAGTCATTTGTCAGACTTGGGTCACCTTACTTTGAACTGGTTTCATCCAACTATCATCCAATTTGATGAAAAACATTATTTTCACTGTTCAGGACCTTTAAACCTCCATTCTAGCATAGGCTATGACACACACATCTTACTATCTGCATGCTTTTATTTGGGTTTCTATGAAAACTATATGATTGAGTGTTTCTTTAAACCTGCAGCTAGTTACTTGAAATGAGCCAATCGTGCCAAAACATGACTCGAAATTGAATTCACTAAAAGCTAATAAACACTAGCTGGCTAGGCTAGTCAACTGTAACATTGGCTATCTTTCAATACATTAGATAAATGGTCAACGGAGTTACCTCTTCATACGATCAAGACCATTCATATTGCATGCTACATATTTTAAGTGCACTCGAAATGAGATATTTATCTTATTTTAGTTTTTGGAACTAACATTAGTTACACTGAGAGAATACGATTATGCTAAACCGCTGGGCATCGGGCATTGGCCTATTACGATAGGGCGAATCGGAGAGGGAGGAGCGCCCTTCTCAAATCGACCAGTAATCTGCGCTGCTCGGTCATTTTGTCAACAAAGAAGTATGGTGCATCGTCCAGAAAAACACGTCCTTTTCCCATAAATAAATGTTTGAATGTTCTAACTAGTTTTCATTGGGAAGGCAGATAAAGCGTTTTTTATCAATAGCAATTCCTTTTGCATGAGAAAACAGAGATGCTGCTTTCAAGTTCTTGTCGGAACTATAAGAAACTGGCATTTTCGACTTGCTAACTGGTTGTATAGTGAACAAAAATATAAACGCAACAATTTCAAAGATTTTACTGAGTTACAGTTCATATGAGGAAATCAGTCAATTGAAATAATTAATTAGACCCTAACCTATGGATTTCACATGACTGGGAATATAGATATGCATCTGTTGGTCACAAATGCCTTAAAACACAATGGGTCTTAGGATCTCGTCACTGTATTCAAATTGCCGTCATAAAATGCAATTATGTTTGTTGTCCGTAGCTTATGCCTGCCCATAGCATAACCCCACCGCCACCATGGGGCACTCTGTTCACAACTTTGATATCAGCAAACCGCTCGCCCACACAATGCCATACACATGGTCTGCGGTTGTGACACCAAGGAACATGAAGCTCAGACACTTGCTCCACTACAGCCCCGTCGATGAGAATGGGGGCGTGCTCGGTCCTCCTTTTCCTGTAGTCCACAATCATCTCCTTAGTCTTGGTTACGACGAGCGTCGGAGTCGGTGTAGTATGATTCGATCTTTGCCCTGTATTTACGCTTTGCCTGTTTGATGGTTCGTCGCAGGGCATAGCAGGATTTCTTGTAAGCTTCCGGGTGGTTATTCTGGCACCACCCGGCCAGGTCTCTGACCTCCTCCCTATAGGCTGTCTCGTCGTTGTCGGTGATCAGGCCTACCACTGTTGTGTCGTCTGCAAACTTAATGATGGTGTTGGAGTCGTGCCTGGCCATGCAGTTGTGGGTGAACAGGGAGTACAGGAGTGGACTGAGCACGCACCCCTAGGGAGCTCCAGTGTTGAGGATCAGTGTGGCAGATGTGTTGCTACCTACCCTCACCACCTGGGGGCGGCCCGTCAGGAAGTCCAGGATCCAGTTGCAGAGGGAGGTGTTTAGGCCCAGGTTCCTTAGCTTAGTGATGAGCTTTGAGGGTACTATGGTGTTGAACGCTGAGCTGTTGTCAATGAATAGCATTCTCACATAGGTGTTCCTTTTGTCCAGGTGGGAAAGGGCAGTGTGGAGTGCAATAGAGATTGCATCATCTGTGGATCTGTTTGGGCGGTATGCAAATTGGAGTGGGTCTAGGGTTTCTCGGATAATGGTGTGGTGTGAGCCATTACCAGCCTTTCAAAGCACTTCATGGCTACGAACGTGAGTGCTACGGGTCTGTAGTCATTTAGGCAGGTTGCCTTTGTGTTCTTGGGGACAGGGACTATGGTGGTCTGTTTGAAACATGTTGGTATTATAGACTCAATTAGGGACATGTTGAAAATGTCAGTGAAGACACCTGCCAGTTGGTCAGCACATGCCCGGAGCACACGTCCTGGTAATCGGTCTGGCCCCGCAGCCTTGTGTGTTCACCTGTTTAAAGGTCTTATTCACGTCGGCTACAGAGAGCGTGATCACACAGTCGTCCGGAACAGCTGATGCTCTCATGCATGCCTCAGTGTTGCTTGCCTCGAAGCGAGCATAGAAGTGATTTAGCTCGTCTGGTAGGCTCGTGTCACTGGGCAGCTCACGGCTGTGCTTCCCTTTGTAGTCTGTAATAGTTTGCAAGCCCTGCCACATCCGACGAGCGTCGGAGTCGGTGTAGTATGATTCGATCTTTGCCCTGTATTTACGCTTTGCCTGTTTGATGGTTCGTCGCAGGGCATAGCAGGATTTCTTGTAAGCTTCCGGGTTAGAGTCCCGCACCTTGAAAGCGACAGCTCTACCCTTTAGCTCAGTGCGAATGTTGCCTGTAATCCATGGCTTCTGGTTGGGGTATGTACGTACAGTCACTGTGGGGACGACGTCCTCGATGCACTTATTGATAAAGCCAGTGACTGATGTGGTGTATTACTCAATGTCATCGGAAGAATCCCGGAACATGTTCCAGTCTGTGATAGCAAGACAGTCCTGTAGTTTAGCATCTGCTTCATCTGACCACTTTTTTATAGACCGAGTCACTGGTGCTTCCTGCTTTAATTTTTGCTTGTAAGCAGGAATCAGGAGGATAGAGTTGTTGTCCTCAAATGGTTCTACAGCTGCAACATCGAGAGCATTCTGACTGGTTGCATCACTGCCTGGTACGGCAATTGCTCCGCCTCCGACCGCAAGGCACTTCAGAGGGTAGGGCGTACGACCCAGTACATCACTGGGGCAAAGCTGTCCGCCATCCAGGACCTCTACACCAGGCCATCCAGAGCCTGTAAGTAAGCATTTCACTGTAAGGTTGTATTTGGCGCACGTGACAAATAAACTTTGATTTGATTTGAGGCCAGTTGGATGTACTGCCAAATTGGCAACAGCTCTGGTGGACATTCCTGCAGTCAGCATGCCAATTTCACACTCCCTCAAAATCTGAGACATCTGTGGCATTGTGTTGTGTGAGAAAACTGCACATGTTATTGTCCCCAGCATAAGGTGCACCTGTGTAATGATCATGCTGTTTAATCAGCATCTTGATATGCCACACCTGGCAGGTTGATAGATTATCTTGGCAAAGGAGAAATGCTCACTAACAGGGATGTAAACATATTTGTGCCCAACATTTTAAAGAAATAAGATTTTTGTGAGTATGGAACATTTTTTATTTCAACTATGAAACATGGAACCAACACTTTACATGTTGCATTTATATTTTTGTTCACTGTAGTTCACAGGATGATGGTGGCACCTTAATTGGGGAGGCCCGGGTCATGGTCATGGCTGGAGCAGAATCAGTGGAATGGCATCAAATACATTAAAAACATGATTTGATGTCATTCCATTTGCTCTGTTCTGTCCTCCCCTCAGCAGCCTCCACTGGTGTAGTTATGCCGCATTAAACTAATCAGAAAGTCGGAAATTTCCAAGTATCCTAGTTCCTGACTAGTACATAAACATGTCAATAATCCTACTAATTACTACACGTGCTAACTACCTCACTTTTGTTTTGAGCCGACTTTGCCGTGGGCTTTGAACGGGGCAACTGGCTCACGCCCGGGAGGCAGCCCGGTTCCAAATCGAATGCAATCAACTCAGCCGATGCTAAATACGCCTACACTGGCGCCCAGGCGGCATTAATCGAACCCCCTCACTGACATCAGAGGACGTATTTAATATTCGAAGCAGGCCATTGGCTGCCTTCATCACGAGGGATATGTACGGAAGTTGTGATTGGTTCCAAGTTTAGCAGTTCGCAAATTTGCCTGAGCAAACATTGTTAAAATATACATTTTCTGAGAAAATGTGCAAGAATTGATTGAAAGTACCATAACATTTTACAGTAATCATAAAAACCTTTCATTTTCATATACAAAAATCTGTATTTTCAGGATTGGCCCACAATTTAGGTGGCAGCAAAGACAGTAGTCAAAGACATTACAATATGAAGATAGGCAGAAACTGCTTCTCCAATATAAATCCCCGATCACGCTTATATGCGATTTCGTGGAGACGTTATTTTCGGGTCTACCGGTCGTCACGTGCCAAACTGCGTATGTGCATGCCGTCAAATCAAAGGCACTCCAATATAAAGTCGTTTCAGTATGTCACTTTACCGAGGTTGCAGTAATAACATGCTCAACTACTTAAGACTTGTGCTCGAATCTAGGTTGTGCCTTTAGATTTCGAGAAAATTAACAACTAAGGAAGAATGGTCTGCTAAGCAAGCGTTCCCGGATGTCTCGCGATGTTGCGCCTTTGATATTATATATTTTTTTTTTTGGCGAGATCAAGAAAACAACCCTATCTTTTTATTTTTTATTATTAACAACAAATCAATACAGGAAGTACATGTGGGAACACAAGTATATATGAATAATATACAATGGACAATGGTGTAGAATATCATATTACACAAGGACCTACCCAACCAAGCCGCACTGCTTCTTTAACACAGCGCGCCTCCAACCCGGAAGCCAGCCGCACCAATGTGTCGGAGGAAACACCGTGCATCTGACCCCCTTGGCTAGCGCGCACTGCTCCCGGCCCGCCACAGGAGTCGCTGGAGCGCGATGAGACAAGGATATCCCTACCAGCCTAACCCGGACGACGCTGGCCCAATTGTGCGTCGCCCCACGGACCTCCCGGTCGCGGCCGGCTGCGACAGAGTGCTAGCACTGCGATGCAGACCACTGCGCCACCCGGGAGGCCCCACAATGTGATTTTCTGGAGGGAAAAAAATCTCATTTTGTCTGTCATAGTTGAAGTGTACCTATGATGAAAATTACAGTCCTCTCTCATCTTTTTAAGTGGGAGAACTTGCACAATTGGTGGCTGACTAAATACTTTTTTGCCCCACTGTAAGTAGCACTTTCAAGTATTTTTACTGAAGTACTTTACACCCCTGACAACACGTCATAGGGTCTAACGTCATCTCACGCCAAACAGCGCATGTGCATGAAATCAAATCTTGAGGCACTCCTTGCATATAAAGTTGTTTATGACGAAAATTAAATTGTGTGTCTTTGTCACTTATACGAGGTTATAGTAATAACATGTTCAACTACTTAAGACATTGGCTCGAATCTAGGTTGCGACTTTAGATTTCGATGTTGCACCTCTGGGTTTAGAAACTCTGCAGTATCGTTCTGGAATATGTAAGTCACGTCTACGCGTCCACATTAGTTGAATATGTTGACGTCGACTGATGCGAAGTGTTGTCAGGTCGGAGCTCTAGAAAGAGGCCAGAGTTCCCGACTTACAATTCCGAGTTGGATGTATATATTCCCAGTCAGAGTTCATTTTTTCTCCCCGAGATCCCAGTTGTCTTGAACTCACTGAAGACAGATTTCCCAGTTCCGAGTTTCCAGTTATTTTGAGTGTGGCAGAAGTCATGCTGGATTGACATGGCCAATGTTGAATGTTTATTAATTTAAGCTTGGAAAAGCGACCCTTAAACCCAGACTTGGGACCACACAACCACTCCACTGAATAGCAGGCTAGTGATTGCTTTGCAATGCTTGCAGTTAGCCACTGATTCCTTCCAAACCACTCATTGTTGAATTGCCAGCTCATCTTATTTGTAATTTTGCTATACGTAGTGTGCAGAGCAGTGTAGGATAACTGTGTTTGTTCTGGCAGGTACTCTAAGGTGGACATGAACAACCAGGAGGCCTATGAGCTGGCTGCGAAGGTGAAACTCCGTCCCGACGGGAAGTCTCCCTCTATTATGATAGGCCTGCGTTTATTACACTTCCAACCACCCCACTTTACCTTGGGTAAGTATTTCACCTGTACTGTACAATAACCTCCTGGATTGACACTTGCTCACACACATGGCTACAGAGACACAGGGCAACACTCATACATGCAATAGGACTTGGCACATGTCTCTTTTTAACAGACACCTTAATGTTGCATTCGAAATGTATTAGATATTCTGTAATAGTTTGCTAATTCCATTTTTTTACATTACATTAATCAGAGGTGCAGTGTTTGAATGAAACCCAGCAATACCTGTGCAGAATCTTGCATGAGGTGGGCTTGGAGCTCTGCAGCACGGCAGTATGTAAAGGAGTGCGCCGCACGCGATACGGGCCCTTCACCGTACAGCAAGCTTTGACCCGCTGACACTGGACTGCCCCTGGTGTCATACAGGCCATCCAACAGTCCAGGAAGGCTAGAAAATCCAAGAGCACACGGGCAGGGGAGAAGACAGGAAATTTAGGAAGAAGCAGCAGTCACTGGTGATTCCCACCGGTTACACTTGGTATTGACCTCAAAAGCATTTGGCTATTGATGTCCTTGGGATTAGATATCCTTGAAAGAAAGCTACACGAGCTGCAAAATAGATTGGTTTTAGTCAATCAATGCAGATGTGGAAAGACTGAGCTATTTTTCATGTGCAATGTCTCTGCTTTTTTTTCTGACAATGTAAAATGTGTGACCTCTTTATGTTTGTGTATCAATGTGTTTATTCATCTTATAAATTAAATAATATTCCAACTGTGATGATATATGACATCAAAATACACTTTACCAACCAATAAATACCAGAATGATCTACACTACTTCTAAGTCAACACTAGATGGCAGCACAAGACAAATTTGATTAGCCACATTTCACAAATCATGTTTTAGCAATCTGTGTAATTTTGCAACCAAACTCCGGATTATAAAACATTTATGCAAAGGATTAACACACAAAAACAATACATTCATTATAGTAATGCATTCTCAAATGGAACCCTTCCTTAGCAAGAGATTCCGTGCGCATATTTTAGTTGCTGCACATGACCGCCTTCAGTAAGGCCCGTGCTATCCGGGATCTCCCTGTGTGCACAAATTTGTTAACATCCCTGTTGGTGAGCATTTCTCATTTGCCAAGATAATCACCTGACAGGTGTGGCATATCAAGAAGTTGATCAAACAGTATGATCATTACACAGGTGCACCTTGTGCTGGGGGAATATATAAGGCCACTTTAAAATGTGCAGTTTTGTCACACAACACAATGCCACAGATGTCTCAAGTTTTGAGGGAGTGTGTAATTGGCACGCTGACTGCAGGAATGTCCACCAGAGTTATTGCCAGAGAATTGAATGTTCATTTCTCTACCATAAACTGCCTCCAATGTCATTTTAGAGAATTTGGCAGTACATCCAACCAGCCTCACAACCGCAGACCACGTGTAACCACGCCAGCCCATGTCCTCCACATCCGGCTTCTTTACCTGTGGGATCGTCTGAGGCGGGGTGGGGCGTGCTGAGGAGTACAGTTGAAGTCGGAAGTTTTCCTACACCTTAGCCAAATACATCTAAACTCACTATTTCACAATTCCTGACATTTAGTCCTCGTAAAAATTCCCTGTCTTAGGTCAGTTAGGATCACCACTTTATTTTAAGAATGTGAAATGTCAGAATAATAGTAGAGGGAATGATTTATTTCAGCTTTTATTTCTTTCATCACATTCCCAGTGGGTCAGAAGTTTACATACACTCAATTAGTATTTGATAGCATTGCCTTTAAATTGTTTGAATTGGGTCAAACGTTTTGGGTTGCCTTTTTATTTATTTTATTTTATTTTACCTTTATTTTACCAGGTAAGTTGACTGAGAACACGTTCTCATTTGCAGCAACGACCTGGGGAATAGTTACAGGGGAGAGGAGGGGGATGAATAAGCCAATTGTAAACTGGGGATTATTAGGTGGCCATGGTGGTTTGAGGGCCAGATTGGGAATTTAGCCAGGACACCGGGGTTAACACCCCTACTCTTACGATAAGTGCCATGGGATCTTTAATGACCTCAGAGAGTCAGGACACCCGTTTAACGTCCCATCCGAAAGACGGCACCCTATACCCTTTCACAAGCTTCCCACAATAAGTTGGGTGAATTTTGGCCCATTCCTCCTGACAGAGCTGGTGTAACTGAGTCAGGTTAGTAGGCCTCCTTGCTCACATACGCTTTTTCAGTTCTGCCCACGCATTTTCTATAGGACTGAGGTCAGGGCTTTGTGATGGCCACTCCAATACCTTGACTTTGTTGTCCTTACGCCATTTTGCCACAACTTTGGAAGTATGCTTTGGGTCATTGTCCATTTGGAAGACCCATTTGCGACCAAGCTGTAACTTGCTGCTTCAATATATCCACATAATTTTCCTCCCACATGATGCCATCTATTTTGTGAAGCGCACCAGTCCCTCCTGCAGCAAAGCTCCCCCACAACATGATGCTGCTACCCCCGTGCTTCACAGTTGGGATGGTGTTCTTCGGCTTGCAAGCCTCCCCCTTTTTCCTCCAAATATAACGATGGTCATTATGGCCAAACAGTTCTATTTTTGTTTCATCAGACCAGAGGACATTTCTCCAAAAAGTATGATCTTCTCACGCCCTGATCATAGAGAGCTTTTATTCTCTATGTTGGTTAGGTCGGGGTGTGATTAAGGGTGGGTTATCTAGGTGAATTGAATTTCTATGTTGGCCTACTATGGTTCTCAATCAGAGGCAGCTGTTTATCGTTGTCTCTGATTGTGGATCATATTTAGGTAGCCATTTCTCCATTGTGCTTTGTGGGATCTTGTCTAGGTATAGTTGCCTGCAAGCACTACCCTGAGCTTCACATTTCGTTTATTCGTTTTATTGTTTTTGTTCTTTAAGTTTCTCTTCCAAATAAAAGGATGGAAACATACCACGCTGCATCTTGGTCCAGTTATTATGACGAATGTGACAGATCTTTGTCCCCATGTCCAGTTGCAAACTGTAGGGGCTTCTTCTTTGCTGAGCGGCCTTTCAGGTTACATCGATATAGGACTCGTTTTACTGTGGATATAGATACTTTTGTACCTGTTTCCTCCAGCATCTTCACAAGGTCCTTTGCTGTTGTTTTGGGATTGATTTGCACTTTTCTCACCAAAGTACGTTCATCTCTAGGAGACAAAACGCGTCTCCTTCCTGAGCGGTATGACGGCTGCGTGGTCCCATGGTGTTTGTAGTTGCGTACTACTGTTTGTACAGATGAACGTGGTACCTTCAGGCATTTGGAAATTGCTCACAAGGATGAACCAGACTTGTGGAGGTCTACAGTTTCTTTCTGAGGTCTTGGCTGATTTATTTTCATTTCCCCGTGATGTCAAATAAAGAGGCACTGAGTTTGAGGGTAGGCCTTGAAATACATCATGTTACGTTTATATTTTTGTTCAGTATATTATAACTTAAAACGCATGTGTAATAAACCCGCTTCCCCTATGCGTGACTATTTACTGTTATCATTGACAGCTAACTTCCTAATCAGTAGTTTATCTCTGTGTGGGTCATTCAGAGTGAAGAACTGGGAATGAAAACACTTGATTTTCACAGCACATTACAAATCAAATGCATTTTAATTTGTCACATGTGCCGAATACAACAGGTGTAGACCTTACAGTGAAACGCTTACTTACAAGGCCTTAACCAACAATGCAGTTTAGAGAAAAATAATTGTTAAAGTATTTACTAAAATAAACTGAAGTAAAAAAGAAAGAAAAAATTGAAAAAGAACATAATTAAAGAGCAACAAAATATCAGTAGCGAGGCTATATACAGGGTGTACAGTTACAGAGTCAATGTGCGGGGGCACAGGTTAGACGAGGTAATTGAGGTAATATGTACATGTAGGGAGAGGGTGGACATTTGATTAGCAGAGCATTTTTGTGCCTAATTTGGCATCGTTTATCGATGGGGGTGGTCCAGGACACCTTTTCCCCGTGTTGAGTACCCCTACTGGACACACTGGCACCCAACCTGTATCATAGCTTCTGCAGCCCCTGATAACTGGGAGGTGAAAGGATTATAATAACTGTACTTTCATTCAGAAATAGTTTATCAGCTTCTGCATAATTCATGTAACATCTCCAAAAACATTCTGTGACATCATTTGCGCAAAATGATCAAGTATACCTCTATGCATTAGACATGTTCTATTCTAAACCATTCTCAATATCTTACTATTGAACACCTGTTTGGCATGGTTTTGTCCTCAGGCATTTCCAGACTCAGGGAAGACCCTGGAGAGTATCTCCTCCCTGGGTCTGAAGCAGGGTTTGGTGTCCAAATTCGACAATCGTCTGGAGGGGATTCTACGAGGCTGTAGCCTGCTGTTTCACTTCAGCTTCCTGTTCACCTCAGAGGAGGCCGGGATAGCCAAACCTGACCCAGCCATCTTCCACCAGGCACTAGAGAAAAGTGGTGTGCCAGTCGCCAGCGTAGCTCACATTGGGGACCACTATGTCTATGTCTACCTGACCTCTCAGTCGCTAGGCCTCCATGGGTACTTGCTGGGCAGACAGGACAGGGATAAATACCCTGATGCACCCCACAGCATCGATTAAAGACCCCGTAGGAGCTACCTGCACGTCTCCAGAAAGACATTGCCTAAATGTTATTTATTACCCAAGTAAACTCAGGCCGGGATTCAAACAAACCGCACCAACATCATCCTGCACTTGACTTTTAAAGGTAATTTTGTTTCAATCCCAGTTCGTTTTCAGAGTTGATTTACTAGTTTTTATTTAGTTTCAGTTTGATAAAAGCGTTTCTATTTCATTTTTTTATTATTTAGTTTCAGGTTTAGTGTTAGGCACAGAAAGTAACCTATGCGTGGGAGGCTAGAAGCCATTTGTGTGTTGTAGGCATATAGTTTGTTTGTTTGGGATGTCACTTCCTGCCACTGGGGAAGTTGTAATACATACGGTGATGGGCCAGGACATAGGATTGGTTAGATTTAAATTATAAATCAATCCTATTGTGACTTGGATTTAAAAGAATCAGCACCTAGACTGGTGCAAGAAATAGGGTGGAAGGAAACTCTTGCCCATGTTTACACCAATCCAATGTTTTTTTAACTTCAGTAGTAGACGTAAGAAGAATCAAGTACCTTTACCTTTATCTGACAGAAAGAAAGAGGAAAAACCTACAAATGAAGTCATGGCACATCTGACATGTTATGCTTATGTATCACTGACTAACCCCTTCAAATAGGTTTAATAAAAACAGCTGCAACAACAAAAACATCAGACAGCGACTGTCAGTTTGAAGGTGGTCAGTGTCAATTGTGAATGGCTCCAGCAAACTTCACATGCTACTCTAGCATGGCCCAGCCACGCTCTGTGCTCGCCCTCAGATTTCTTCCCTATTAGCTAGTGATAGCTAGTGATAGTGGTCCACAAACTAGGCCTCTTTGAAACATCGCCATCTACTGGCAGCATTAGAAAAAAATTCTTAAATCCCCAGAAGTTTAGGAGAAAAAACTCAAACTAATCATAATCTATGCTGTGTTTTTTATATGAGTTCGTTTTGCAGCAAAAGGTAATAGTTTCAGTATAGTTTTAGTTTTCCAAATGTTTTTTGTTTTTATTTTAGTTTACTAAATTGATTTTAAAATTTTAGTTTTCATTTTAGTTTCAGTTTTTGTTTTCTATAATAACCTTGCTTACTATCGATGTTAGTGAAACCAGCCCAAAAACTATTAATTTATGACCTTTTAGATGTGGCTCTAAACTCCAGCATTTTGGATTTGAGATTAAATGTTTTACATGAGGTGGCAGTAGGGTACAGTGGGGTAAGCTGAGCCAAAGGGGTAACTTGAGCCATCCTTGTTTCTAGGAAACCATACAAAATGTTTATAATTTGACCAAAAAATCATAATTTCTTGGAGTCTGTGAAGGAAGAAACCACATGGAAAGTGTGGTAAGCAAGTTAGGTCCAAAAATGGATTTTCACCAAGTCATATAAATGTATTGCATTAGATGTTTCATGATGCTTGAATCTAAACCAAAGTAGATACTGTTAAGATTGTTCTATACATCAATTGGGGTCTCTATAAGCTTCAATATAAGGTCCTAAACCTAGCATGAAAGTGCATCATTGTAGCTTTATGGGCTAAATATAGTCAAAATGTTTGCCTTGGGGTAAATTGAGCCAATGTAAGTGTTTTCTTCCCAGGTGTGATGCAAGGCATTATCGCTGTGATATGAGGTAAGAACAGGGCCTTGCCTATGTTAACACTTACAATGTGTTTGTTATGTGTTAAGCCTGTGCTAAAAGATGGTTAATATGATTAAAATGCAAAAAAAGCTGTTGTGATTGTGTTGAATTGTGTTTGGGGAAAAAAGATAGACATGGTTTTTAAAAGGTGGTCATATTTTATTCAGTACAGAAATTTGTGGGGGGTTTAGCTTACCATCAACTTAACCTGGATTAAGCATACCCATAACATGATGCAGCCACCAGTATGGTTGAAAATATGAAGAGTGGTACTCAGTAATGTGTACTATTGGATTTGCCCCAAACATAAACCTTTGTATTCACTATTATTGCACACAGAGTGAGTCCATTCAACGTATGTGACTTGTTAAGCAAAGTTTTAAATTTGGTTTAAAAAAACAAATTGGTTGAATACTTAATGACTCAAGACATTTCAGCTTTTCATTTTTTTAATTAATTTGTAGAACATTAGAAAAACATAATTTCACTTTAACATTATGGGTGTTGGCCAGGCTGTAACGCAACAAAATGTGGAAAAAGTCAACAGGTGTGAATCATTTCTGAGGGCACTAAATGTCTAGGGCTCCCAAGTGGCACAGCAGTCTAAGGCACTGCATCTCAGTGCACGAGGCATCACTACAGTCCCTGGTTCGATTCCAGGTTGTATCACAACCGGCCATGATTGGGTGTCCCATAGGGCTGCGCACAATTGGCCCAGTGTCGCCGGGGTAGGCCTTCATTGTAAATAAGAATTTGTTCTTGCCTGGTTAAATAAAAAAAGTCAAACAAACAACAATGATTGCAAAGTTAAACAAAGTTAAACAAACCTTGTTAATAGAAGTCCTTGTGAATACTTTTTTAATAGAAGTACTTGTGAATACAGGGGTATGGTTTATTTAACTTTGCAATTATTGTTTTTTGGTGAATGATGACTGGAGTAATTTTCTTTCTAAGTGAGTAGATAAGATGCTGATAATGCCATGATTAAGAAAAACAATGCATCATGAATAAAGTTACAGAGGTTACAACAAAACATGCTAACCTCTCACCAATACCAGTAACTGTCACGACTTCCGCCGAAGTCGGCTCCTCTCCTTGTTCGGGCAGCGTTCGGCGATCGACGTCACCGCCTTTGTAGCCATCGCAGCTCCATTTTTCATATATCCATTTGTCTTGTCTTGTTTTCATGCACACCTGGTTTTCATTTCCCCAATCAATCTACTTGTATTTAACCCTCTGTTTCCCATCATGTTTTGTGTGTAATTGTCTTCATGTCAAGAGATGTTTGTTTAGCGCCTTACTTTATTGTTCCGTTTTTTGAGCGTGTTTGTTCTGTTGTGCTCACGGTTCGGAACTATAATAAAGTGTGCTTTATTTAATATTACTCTGCTCTCCTGCACCTGACTTCGCCTTCATACACATCTTGACAGTAACAGGGGAGAGGGGGGGGGGGGTTGTTATGATATTTTTCCCTCTTTCTCACTTATCATTCACAATTAATTCATGATTATGCATAATAAATGGTATCTTCCACATGCATTTAGACGTGTTCAAAAACATTCTATTCTTACTGACAATAAAAGTGACTCCAAAAGGCCACACTACGTTGTTCACCATTCACTTCCTACTGGGCAAAACATAATCTGAAACACAACCAAAACAAGCTGTGAATGCATCCAAAATGTTTGTAAAGCACAAGCTTTATGTAGTCAATGTGTGCTAGGAACATGGGACCAAAGACTAAATGTTTTACTACTTCAATACGCTATAAGGGAATTTGTCCAAATACTTAAGTATTTTACATTTGAAGAAGTCATGACTTCTAAACTGTAAAACAGACAAGTATTTTTTTTTTATCAAATAAAAGATGGCATTCTATAGTGTCGCCTCAAATGAAACATTTGATCTTAAACCCAAAATGCTGGAGTATAAAGACCAATTAAAATGTTTAGCTTCACTGTCCAAATACACTGCTCAAAAAAATAAAGGGAAAACTAAAATAACACATCCTAGATCTGAATGAATGAACTATTCTTATTAAATACTTTTTTCTTTACATAGTTGAATGTGCTGACAACAAAATCACACAAAAATGATCAATGGAAATCAAATTTATCAACCCATGGAGGTCTGGATTTGGAGTCACACTCAAAATTAAAGTGGAAAACCACACTACAGGCTGATCCAACTTTGATGTAATGTCCTTAAAACAAGTCAAAATGAGGCTCAGTAGTGTGTGTGGCCTCCACGTGCCTGTATGACCTCCCTACAATGCCTGGGCATGCTCCTGATGAGGTGGCGGATGGTCTCCTGATGGATCTCCTCCCAGACCTGGACTAAAGCATCCGCCAACTCCTGGACAGTCTGTGGTGCAACGTGGCGTTGGTGGATGGAGCGAGACAGGATGTCCCAGATGTGCTCAAGTGGATTCAGTTCTGGGGAACGGGCGGGCCAGTCCATAGCATCAATGCCTTCCTCTTGCAGGAACTGCTGACACACTCCAGCCACATGAGGTCTAGCATTGTCTTGCAATAGGAGGAACCCAGGGCCAACCGCACCAGCATATGGTCTCACAAGGGGTCTGAGGATCTCATCTCGGTACCTAATGGCAGTCAGGCTACCTCTGGCGAGCCCATGGAGGGCTGTGCGGCCCCCCAAAGAAATGCCACCCCACACCATGACTGACCCACCGCCAAACCGGTCATGCTGGAGGATGTTGCAGGCAGCAGAACGTTCTCCACGGCGTCTCTAGACTGTCACGTCTGTCACATGTGCTCAGTGTGAACCTGCTTTCATCTGTGAAGAGCACAGGGCGCCAGTGGCGAATTTGCCAATCTTGGTGTTCTCTGGCAAATGCCAAACGTCCTGCACGGTGTTGGGCTGTAAGCACAACCCCCACCTGTGGACGTCGGGCCCTCATACCACCCTCATGGAGTCTATTTCTGACCATTTGAGCAGACACATGCACATTTGTGGCCTGCTAGAGGTCATTTTGCAGGGCTCTGGCAGTGCTCCTCCTGCTCCTTCTTGCACAAAGGCGGAGGTACCGGTCCTGCTGCTGGGTTGTTGCCCTCCTACGGCCTCCTCCACGTCTCCTGATGTATTGGCCTGTCTCCTGGTAGCGCCTCCATGCTCTGGACACTACGCTGACAGACACGGCAAACCTTCTTGCCACAGCTCGCATTGATGTGCCATCCTGGATGAGCTGCACTACCTGAGCCACTTGTGTGGGTTGTAGACTCCGTCTCATGCTACCACTAGAGTGAATGCACCGCCAGCATTCAAAAGTGACCAAAACATCAGCCAGGAAGCATAGGAACTGAGAAGGGGTCTGTGGTCACCACCTGCAGAACCACTCCTTTATTGGGGGTGTCTTGCTAATTGCCTATAATTTCCACCAGTTTTTTTTTTTCACCTCCAACAGCATGTGAAATTTATTGTCAATCAGTGTTGCTTCCTAAGTTGACAGTTTGATTTCACAGAGGTGTGATTGACTTGGAGTTACATTGTGTTGTTTAAGTGTTCCCTTTATTTTTTGGAGCAGTGTACATTCTGAATAACATATCTAACATTTTCCGAATACACTTTCTGTCAAGTTGTGACAGCCTCTAAATAAATGGATTATGTTCAATAAATACAAATGTCTGTTCTGCAGCCAGTCCTGCTTTCATCTACCACTGACAATATTTCATCATAGTCGATCTCCTTTGTTAGTGCTCTGCAGCTCAAATTGGCACACTTCAGCTCATATCACATGCATCATCAATCATATAACCCAACTGCATTATGGAAAATAACAACAGTCACCATTACTTTTGTGTTTACAATAGGAAAGACATCTCATATCATGCTTACAGGCCTGGCTACAGCCCATGTGTCACACATGGGATGGATCAGAACTTACAAAACAGGCAGACCCCCTAAACCCTCTAATTCAATGCCATGGACATGCTCCTTATCATTCCAATGCAGACTTGAAATCCACAAAATGTGTGCCTGCAGGGTGTGTTAATTGGCATGTAAGTGTGCCAAACTGCCTGACGAGAGGAGGGAGGAGTTTGACGTTATGACATTGTAAGAGGGAGTGGATCATTACACAGCCCACTGGAGCACATGCATTATAATGAATATGCTGTGAACTACAGTACCATCGTTGGTCAACGCTTACTGGGAAAGTAGTTAGTCTGTGGACTGGAATCCCTTCTCCCAGATTAGATTGCGTGAGATTCTTCCCTATACACTGAGCTTACAAAACACTAAGAACCCTTTCCTAATATTGAGTTGCACCCCCCTTTTTGCCCTCAGAACAGGCTCAATTCGTTGGGGCATGGACTCTAAATGGACACCGATGCTTCCCACAGTTGTGTCAAGTTAGCTGGATGTCCTTTGGGTGGTGGACTTTAACCAGTCTCCTCCCTTTCACTGATTGAAGTGGATTTAACAAGTGACATCAATAAGGGATCATAGCTTTCACCTGGATTGACCTGGTCAGTCTGTGTCATGGAAAGAGCAGGTGTCATTAATGTTTTGTACACTCAGCGTGTACTGCGTCAATGGAAGAGCTAAGCCGTTACTGCGAGAACAGTACATTCTTTTTTTGTTTTGTTACAAAGAATATCCCATTAAACACCATCTATGTTTATGTTGAGGGCAGATGTCATTGGGTGTTTTATTTAATGATGATTATGTGTTTGAGCACAATCAACCAAGACGTCCGAGGGGGAGAGAGAGAGAGCATGGGCCCAGGAGGCTGGAAAGCCAGGTGGAGAAGTAGGAGCTTGATCACTTAACCCTAATACCCAAATACTCTTACTTCTAGCGTAGCCATCTGCTCCGAGGCAGATAATGGGAATGTTGGGTTAGGATCAGAAAGGAGAGGACGGGAGCAAGCCAAAAATTGAGAGAGGAGGGGGTCCAAAGTATGACAATTGAAATCAGACTGTCCCGAGGGGTATACTACAATGCAAGCTAGTTCTACTCAGGGTTTTCTAATGCTAGCCAGCTTGTAGTTAGCTTCACATTCCAGCTTAGGCTTTATCTATATTACAACAGTGAATATTGCTGGTACGCCTGCCGTTAACTCTAGCAGGCTTGTAACTGCACATGCATGTCACATGCCAAACTCTTCATTGAGACAATGCTGAAACATCAATCAATGGTCGAGTCAATGCCACATTTCCATTTGTGCCGAAATCAAAATGAAAGAAAAGTTGTCATGCAAATTCCGCAGGCTATGGTGTGAAATAGGCTTGTAGAAGGGCCGTCTTTATTTTATCAGTTTATTGCAGTCTTTAGTGTGCTATTGTAGGGCGGCCCAGTCCCCGAAGTGACTTATCAACGCTATATGCAAAATAATTTGTCTTCTCAGGAATTCAGCATTCTCCACTATGCAGAGATGTTGGGATTTAGAGAGTCTACTTGCAACATAAGGTAGATTAGGAGCTTTCTCCTAAAATGTAGGATGTTGATTATGTGACGATGATTTGTTACTTATTTCTTCCCTTGCAACTCAATCATTTCTACATCCATTTGTGATGGCGATGTAGGTTACTTTTGAGAATGTGCTTTATTTATGTATCCAGACTGCTAGACAAAAGGAAATGGCGCCTGTTACTCACATAATATTTGCGTAGTGCATATGGCTAAGTCCATCTGTATGTATAGATGTGCGTGTGCTATGAGTCAAGTCATTGCCTTGTTTCTAACAAAATGGCCGTAGAACCTTCACCACTGGTATGCTAATGTTGGGTGCTGCATACTGAGATGCTCATACATTTCATTTTCAATTTGCTTGTGAAACCAGTTGCCCTAAAGTCATGATTTAACTTCAGGAATTGTTCTCGATTATTTCAAAAGTTTGGTTCATTTGTTTATTTTCTCATTTTCAAGGCTATTCCATTTTCTCTCAAAGGGAGGAGAGTTTGTAATTTCAAATATTCTGTCTTATATGATGCAGTGAGCTTTGATGCATTTTATATTAATCTGACTGTTTTGATTAAACTACGTCTGAAGTTGCTATTGATCAATCCAATCAGATAAACAGACTATTTTATGTTCAGTGAAAATGTGAATTAATCTGTGATTTTGCGATGTACCTTCAGTTCTGTGTTTTGATCTCACGGGAAGAACAGAGCATTCCTTCTCTAGCTTGCTTGCAGAAAGGTGTTACCTAAGGACTTTTGCATGTCTAAAGCAGAAGACAATGGTACCCGCCAAATGGACACCCCTGAAGTGATGCTGCTAGAACCATGAACTGCTGGTCTGAAGATTGTCTAGTGACTACAGTGCTGGCCGTCCGGTTTTGAACACTTATCTGATGCAGAATCAGATCTGTTCAAGGGATGATTTTGTAGGGCGGCCTAGCACCTGAAGTGACTTATCAACACTCTATGCAAGAGGTTTTATTGTCTTCTCGGGAATTCAGCCTTCTCTGTGTTGATCTCACCATCCCCCATTCTGTAAAGGAGTAAGTGTTGTTGTCTTTTCGTCCTGTACTGTAGGTCTGATATCTGATTGGAGGTTAACTTTACAGTAATGCTATTGGTCAACGACTCAGATTTTGAATCCAAACAACTCAGATGTTTAAAAGGGTCTTAGATTCATTGTCTCTTTCTATTTTTGTTCCTGACCTGCGCTGGTAAGATACCTACACTCTTGGGGGCATGGATACCTACACTCAGGGACTCTTGGGGCATGGCATTTCAGGCTATGACCTCCCTCTCGCCCTATCCCTCCCTTTCAAGGGCTTTATTGGCATGGGAAACATATGTTAACATTGCCATTACAAGTGAAGTAGATAATAAACAAAAGTGAAATAAACAATACAAATTAACAGCAAACATTACACTCACAGAAGTTCCAAAATAATAAATACATTTCAAATGTCATTATGTCTATATACAGTGTTGTAACGATGTGCAAATAGTTAAAGTACAAAAGGGAAAATAAATAAACATGGGTTGTATTTACAATGGTGTTTGTTCTTTACTGGTTGCCCTTTACTTGTGGCAACAGGTCACACATCTTGCTGCTGTGGTGGCACACTGTGGTATTTCACACAGTGGTATTTCACACAGTAGATATGGGATTTTATCAAAATTGGGTTTGTTTTCAAATTCTTTGTGGATCTGTGTAATCTGAGGGAAATATGCGTTTCTAATATGGTCATACATTTGGCAGGAGGTTAGTTTCCACCTCATTTTGTGGTCCTCTCCTCTCTTGAGAGCCAGGTCTGCCTAAGATGGACTTTCTCAATAGCAAGGCTATGCTCACAGAGTCTGTACATAGTCAAAGCTTTCCTTAAGTTTGGGTCAGTCACAGTGGTCAGGTATTCTGTCGCTGTTTACTCTCTGTTTAGGGCCAAATAGCATTCTAGTTTGCTCAGTTTTTTTGTTAATTCTTTCCAATGTGTTAAGTAATTATCTTTTTATTTTCTCATGATTTGGTTGGGTCTAATTGTGTCCTCTTTCTCCTTCTCACTCTCCGATCATGCATAGACTAATGCTTTATAATGCTTTTTACTGTAGCTTAAGCACATGCCTTTTATGTGAATCCACTCATTTAAAAATGTTAATTAAATATTTGCTTAGTTCTTTCTTGACCTTTCTACTACTGTAACTCAACTATAGTCTCTTGCATATTGCTAAATAATCTTTATGGAGTCAGATAATTCATTTAATAGACTGTCAACATATTAATTGAATTGTCTTATGGGTCGCAGTTGAGGTATATATATATATACACTGCTCAAAAAAATAAAGGGAACACTTAAACAACACAATGTAACTCCAAGTCAATCACACCTCTGTGAAATCAAACTGTCAACTTAGGAAGCAACACTGATTGACAATAAATTTCACATGCTGTTGGAGGTGAAAAAAAAAAACTGGTGGAAATTATAGGCAATTAGCAAGACACCCCCAATAAAGGAGTGGTTCTGCAGGTGGTGACCACAGACCCCTTCTCAGTTCCTATGCTTCCTGGCTGATGTTTTGGTCACTTTTGAATGCTGGCGGTGCTTTCACTCTAGTGGTAGCATGAGACGGAGTCTACAACCCACACAAGTGGCTCAGGTAGTGCAGCTCATCCAGGATGGCACATCAATGCGAGCTGTGGCAAGAAGGTTTGCTGTGTCTGTCAGCGTAGTGTCCAGAGCATGGAGGCGCTACCAGGAGACAGGCCAGTACATCAGGAGACGTGGAGGAGGCTGTAGGAGGGCAACAACCCAGCAGCAGGACCGCTACCTCCGCCTTTGTGCAAGGAGGAGCAGGTGGAGCACTGCCAGAGCCCTGCAAAATGACCTCCAGCAGGCCACAAATGTGCATGTGTGTGCTCAAACGGTCAGAAACAGACTCCATGAGGGTGGTATGAGGACCCGACGTCCACAGGTGGGTTTGTGCTTACAGCCCAACACCGTGCAGGACGTTTGGCATTTGCCAGAGAACACCAAGACTGGCAAATTCGCCACTGGCGCCCTGTGCTCTTCACAGATGAAAGCAGGTTCACACTGAGCACATGAGCACATGTGACAGACGTGACAGAGTCTGGAGACGCCGTGGAGAACGATCTGCTGCCAGCAACATCCTCCAGCATGACCGGTTTGGCGGTGGGTCAGTCATGGTGTGGGGTGGCATTTCTTTGGGGGGCCGCACAGCCCTCCATGTGCTCGCCAGAGGTAGCCTGACTGCCATTAGGTACCGGGATGAGATCCTCAGACCCCTTGTGAGACCATATGCTGGTGCGGTTGGCCCTGGGTTCCTCCTATTGCAAGACAATGCTAGACCTCATGTGGCTGGAGTGTGTCAGCAGTTCCTGCAAGAGGAAGGCATTGATGCTATGGACTGGCCCGCCCGTTCCCCAGACCTGAATCCAATTGAGCACATCTGGGACATCATGTCTCGCTCCATCCACCAACGCCACGTTGCACCACAGACTGTCCAGGAGTTGGCGGATGCTTTAGTCCAGGTCTGGGAGGAGATCCCTCAGGAGACCATCCGCCACCTCATCAGGAGCATGCCCAGGCGTTGTAGGGAGGTCAAACAGGCGCGTGGAGGCCACACACACTACTGAGCCTCATTTTGACTTGTTTTAAGGACATTACATCAAAGTTGGATCAGCCTGTAGTGTGGTTTTCCACTTTAATTTTGAGTGTGACTCCAAATCCAGACCCCCATGGGTTGATAAATTTGATTTCCATTGATCATTTTTGTGTGATTTTGTTGTCAGCACATTCAACTATGTAAAGAAAAAAGTATTTCATAAGAATATTTCATTCATTCAGATCTAGGATGTGTTATTTTAGTGTTCCCTTTATATTTTTGAGCAGTGTATATACACATAGACACACACCTTGCCAAAACTATAGTATACCTTGCCAAAACTCTAATTCACTAACAAGAAATTTGTGGAGTGATTGAAAAACAAGTTTTAATGACTCCAACCTAAGTGTATGTAAACTTCCGACACACACACATATATATACACAGTTGAAGTTGGAAGTTTACATATACTTAGGTTGGAGTCATTAAAACTCATTTTTCAACCACTCCACAAATTTATTGTTCACAAACTATAATTTTGGCAAGACAGTTAGGATATCTACTTTGTGCATGACACAAGTAAACAGCACAAACTGTCTCTAACCAGAATAGAAAGAGGAGTGGAGGCCCCGGAGCACAACTGAGCAAGAGGACAAGTACATTAGAGTGTCTACGAGATCTGCCTAGAAGGCCAGCATCCCGGAGTCACCTCTTCACTGTTGACATTGAGACAGCTGTTTTGCTGGTACTATTTAATGACGCTGCCAGTTGAGGACTTGTGAGGCGTCTGTTTCTCAAACGAAACACTCTGATGTACTTGTCCTCTTGCTCAGTTGTGCACCGGGGCCTCCCACTCCTCTTTCTATTCTGGTTAGAGACAGTTTGCGCTGTTCTGTGAAGGGAGTAGTTCACAGCGTTGTATGACATCTTCAGTTTCTTGGCAATTTCCTCGCACGGAATAGCCTTCATTTCTCAGAACAAGAATAGACTGATGAGTTTCAGAAGAAAGTTATTTCTTTCTGGACATTCTTTTGAGCCTGTAATCGAACCCACAAATGCTGATGCTCCAGATACTCAACTAGTCTAAAGAAGGACAGTTGTATTGCTTCTTTAATAAGCACAACAGTTTTCAGCTGTGCTAATATAATTACAAAAGGGTGTTCTAATGATCAATTAGCCTTTTAAAATTCTAAACTTGGATTAGCTAACCCAACGTGCCATTGGAACACAGGAGTGACGGTTGCTGATAATGGGCCTCTGTACACCTATGTAGATATTAAATAAAAAGTCAGCCATTTCCAGCTACAATAGTCATTTACAACATTAACAATGTCTACATTATATTTCTGATCAATTTGATGTTATTTTAAAATGGACAGAAAATGTGCTTTTCTTTCAAAAACAAGGACATTTCAAAGTGACCCCAAACTTTTGAACGGTAGTATATATATATATATATATATATATATATATATATATATATATATATATATATATATATATATATATATATATATATATATATATATATACATACATACATACACACACAATGGCAAAGAAGGGGGCAGAGTGATAAACGGCAGATATGAGAGGGCAGAACTAATAAACGGTTTCTGCCCTCTCACTCAAATGGCCAACCCGACCAGAACTACAGATCACAAAATGGTTGACCGCCAAAACTACACTTCCCAGAAGCAAGGGGAGCGCTCGGAAGGTGGGGCCGACCCACAGATAAGGGGTCAAGACAAACCAGGAAGAGAGAGAGGAAGGGGCTGGGGGATCTGTGAACCATAGAGAAAGAAGGTGATAATATAAACTCAGCAAAAAAGAAAACGTCCCTTTTTCAGGACCGTCTTTCAAAGATAATTGGTAAAAATCAAAATAACTTCACAGATCTTCATTGTAAAGGGTTTAAACACTGTTCCCCATGCTTGTTCAATGAACCATAAACAATTAATGAACATGCACCTGTGGAACGGTCGTTAAGACACTATCAACTTACAGACGGTAGGCAATTAAGGTCTAAGTTATGAAAACTTAGGACACTAAAAGAGGCCTTTCTACTGACACTGAAAAACACCAAAAGAAAGATGCCTGCTCATCTGCGTGCCTTGGTCATGTTGCAAGGGGGCATGAGGACATCTGAGGACTGCAGGTGTGGCAAGGGCAATGAATTGCAATGTCCGTACTGTGAGACGCCTAAGACAGCGGTACAGGGAGACAGGACGGACAACTGATTGTCCTCACAGCGGCAGACCACGTGTAACAACACCTGCACAGGATCGGTACATCCAAACATCTCACCTGCAGGACAGGTACAGGATGGCAACAACAACTGCCCGAGTTACACCAGGAACGCACAATCCCTCCATCAGTACTGAGACTGTCCGCAATTGGCTGAGAGAGGCTGGACTGAGGTCTTGTAGGCCTGTTGTAAGGCAGGTCCTCACCAGACATCACCGGCAACAACGCCGCCAATTGGCACAAACCCAACGTCGCTGGACCAGACAGGACTGGCAAAGAGTGCTCTTCACTGACGAGTCGCAGTTTTGTCCACCAGGGGTGATGGTCGGATTTGCATTTATCGTCGAAGGAATGAGCGTTACACTGAGGCCTGTACTGTGGAGCGGGATTGATTTGGAGGTGGAGGGTCTGTCATGGTCTGGGGCGGTGTGTCACAGCATCATTGGTCTAAGCTTGTTGTCATTGCAGGCAATCTCAATGCTGTGCGTTACAGGGAAGAGATCCTCCTCCCTCATGTCGTACCCTTCCAAGTACCCTTCCCCCCATAAATGTCCGGGAACTTGCAGGTGCCTTAGTGGAAGAGTGGGGTAACATCTCACAGCAATTACTGGCAAATCTGGTGCAGTCCATGAGGAGGAGATGCACTGCAGTACTTAATGAAGCTGTTAGCCACACCAGATACTGACTGTTACTTTTGATTTTCACACCCCCTTTGTTCAGGGACACATTATTCCATTTCTGTTAGTCACATGTCTGTGGAACTTGTTCAGTTTCTGTCTCAGTTGTTGCATCTTGTTATGTTCATACAAATGTTTACATATGTTAAGTTTGCTTAAGTTGTTTCTGGGTTGATTTTGGTGACGGTCTCCCACTTAATTTGTGACAAACTCTCCTAACCTTGAAGAGGTTTGTCACAATACATACACACACACACTTTTTTTTATCCCCATCCCCGCAGGAGGCCTTTGCCTTTTGGTAGGCCATCATTGTAAATAAGAATTTGTTAATTGACTTGCCTAGTTAAATAAAGGTTAAATAAATACAAAGAAATTAAAAGAAATTAACGGGGCTGTAGTGGAGCAGGTTGAGAGCTTCAAGTTCCTTGGTGTCCACATCACCAACAAACTATCATGGTCCAAACACACCAAGACAACACCTATTCCCCCTCAGGAGACTGAAAAGATTTGGCATGGGTCCTCAGATCCTCAAAAGTTCTACACCTGCATCATCGAGAGCATCCTGCTCGGCCTCCGACCGCAAGGCACTACAGAGGGTCGTGCGTACGGCCCAGTACATCACTGGGTTCAAGCTTCCTGCCATCCAGGACCTCTATACCAGGCGGTGTCAGAGGAAGGCCCAAAGAATTGCCAAGGACTCCAGCCATCCTTGTCATAGACTGATCTCTCTGCTACCGCACGGCAAGCAGTACCGGAGCACCAAGTCTAGGTCAAAAAGGCTTTGAAAAAAAAGCTTTAACAGCTTCTACCCCCCCAAGCCATAAGACTCTTGAACAGTTAATCAAATAGCTACCCGCACTATTTGCAATGTCCCCACCCCATCCCCCATTTTTACACTGCTGCTACTCTGTTTATTATCCATGCATAGTCACTTTACCTCTACCTACATGTACATATTACCTCAACTCACCGGTGTCCCCGCATATTGACTCTGTACCGGAACCCCCTGAATATAGCCTCGCTACTGTTATTTTATTGTTGCTCCTTAATTATTTGATATATTTCGATGTATTTATTTTTCTCTTAAAACTGCATTGTTGGTTGATGGCTTGTAAGTAAGCATTTCACTGTAAGGTCTACACCTGTTGTATTCGGGGCATAACATTCGATTTGATTTGAGGGTCAGTTCAAAACAGACAAAGGGAGAAGGTGGGGCTGAGAGAGGCTCCAAAGGGTTGGGGAAAACTCCCCCTTATAGCACCCTAACAGGTGAATTAGAGCTTCTCCTTTTCCCCTCTCTGATCATCCATCACGCAGTAAGTCTTTTGTGTATCTTTAGGGAGGGATGCCACCAGAAGAGCTTAATTCAAAGCTGGCTTTGGTAGCTTAGGCAGACGGCTCCACACAAATCCAATTGTTAACATAATGGGATTGGGAAACAAAAACGCAGCACACGGAGAGAGAAAAAGAAAGGGTATAGCAAAATGTAGATACGAGAGGAGGAGGAGGAAGAGGTCAAGCAAAAACATCTGCAACGGGAAAGGAAAAAAAACATGGTGATGGATGGAATCAACATCACATCACCTACACTCATACACTATTTTGTTCTGCCCCGTGTTGGGAAATATAATCTCACTTAAAGGGGACAAGCAAACAAACAAATATCTGTGAAAGTAAAACCTTTGCTTCCCTCAGCTAAAAAAAGCACTCTAGACCGAGGCTCTTTGTTCAGTTGTGCCTGAGGTTTGCGGTTGAGTGTTTCTGTTTGCATTCATTCTACCTCTAAAATATTCAGTAGAAGGGAAAAAAATAGATGGGCAGAGAGCTCTGAATAAAGAGTGTAACTGGTCTGTTAGAGGAGAGGTGAAAGAAGTGAGTGAAAAGGGTAGGCACGCAATGGAGGAAATATCTTTGAGGAGAGAGAAAGTCAACTGGGGAACAAAAAGTGGGTCAGAATGAAGGGTGTAAGGGTACACTGCTTTCCGAACGATCAGCTTACTTCTCCTTCTTGGCCATTTCTCCTTTGTTAGCGAGTAGGAGTCCTAAGATGTTACTGGGCAACAGAAAACAGCAGGGAGACAGCCACCTTTGCAGATTTCAGTCTTCATTGAAAAAGAAATAAAACATCCATACAAGTCAAGGACATTACAACGTCATACAACTGGTTAGTTCACACGAGAATATCCAGAAAAGTTGTACTGTTGATGAAGATCCAAAAAGTTTATAATTGACAAGGTAAAGTCTGCAGTCAGACTCACATTGTCAATACTACTGTTATGTACTCTACAGTCCATTATCCTTATTCTCTTCAAAATAAAAAGTGTACATGGATTACACACTACATGACCAAAAGTATGTGGAGACCTGCTCGTCGAACATTGCATTCCAAAATCACAAGCATTAATATGGAGTTGGTCCCCCCTTTGCTGCTATAACAGCCTCCACTCTTCTGGGAAGGCTTTCCACTACATGTAGAAACATTGCTGAAGGGACTTGCGTCCATTCAGCCACAAGAGCATTAAGGAGGTCGGGCACTGATGTTGGGCGATTAGGCTTGGCTCGCAGTCGGCGTTCCAATTCATCTCAAAGGTGTTCGATGGGGTTGAGGTCAGGGCTCTGTGCAGGCCAGTCAAGTTCTTCCACACCGATCTCAACAAACCATTTCTGTATGGACCTCGCTTTCTGCAAAGGGGAATTGTCATGCTGAAACAGGAAAGGGCCTTCTCCAATCTGTTGCCACAAAGTTAGAAGCACAGTATTGTCTAGAATGTCAGTGTATGGTGTAGCGTTAAGTTCCCCCTTCACTGGAACTAAAGGGCCTAGCCTGGACCATGAAAAACAGCCCCAGACCATTATTCCTCCTCCACCAAACTTTACAGTTGGCACTATGCATTCAGATAGGTAGCGTTCTCCTGTCATCCGCCAAACCCGAATTTGTCTGTTGGACTGCCAGATGGTATAGTGTGATTCATCACTCCAGAGAACGCGTTTCCTCTGCTCCGGAGTCCAATGGCAGCAAGCTACAGCCAACGCTTGACTTTGGCTTGTGTGCGGCTGCTCGGCCATGGAAACCCATTTCATGAATCTCCCGACGAACAGTTCTTGTGCTGAAGTTGCGTCCAGAGGCAGTTTGGAACTCAGCAGTGAATGTTGCAACCGAAGACAGACAATTTTTACGCACTCAAGCACTCAGCGGTTCCATTCTGTGAGCTTGTGTGGCCTACCACTTCACGACTGAGCCGTTGTTGCTCCTAGACGTTCCACTTCACAATAACAGCACTTACAGTTGACCGGGGCAGCTCTAGAAGGGCAGAAATTTGATGAACTGACTTGTTGGAAAGGTGGCATCCTTTGACTGTGTCACATTGAAAGTCACTGAGCTCTTCAGTAAAGCCATTCTACTGGCAATGTTTGTTATGTACATTGCATGGCTGTGTCCGCAACAAGTGTACCTGAAATAGCCAAATCCACTAATTTGAAGGCTTGTCCACATACTCTTGGCCCTGTAGTGTATTTCATTTGTACAGTTTACAACTTTACATTGTTCAGTAGGTGTGTTGTCCATGCTTACCTACATGACCATCAAATTTCACTGTATACACAGATATTGTTGCTTGAAATCTCATTTTCAGTTCATAACCAGATGTTGTTAACAGAAAAACATGAGTAATATCTGGAACACAAACTGTTGTATTGAGGCTTCTAAACAAAATATTCACAATACAATGGAAAAAGGCTTAGCCAAGTCCCTATCTCAATCGTACATTTTATTTCACCCCCTCTTACTTTCCCATCTCTTGCACATTTTTCATGCACCTGAAAGTTCAGAATATTTATCTACTGATAAAATGTGGTTTCTGACTGCTTTCATTTAATCAAATAGAATTTTGTAGGCTTATGGAATAATAAGCATAGCCAAAATGTCTGAATTGAATACACACATTTATAAATAAATATAGAGCAGGTCTCCAACCCTACTTACTTTCCCTCAAGTATTTGTATTTCAGCAATTCACAATTATTTTGTATGTTTATTTTTTTCCAGAACTGTACAAAATCGCCATTCAGATGCTTCAGCTCTCTATTCCCATCATATGTTATCTCCTCTTAAACCACAATTTACAGTTGTAAAACAACACATTCTGGCTAAAAGCTCTGTTTGTGCATATTTGTGGGGTGCAATAATATAAATACTGTGTTGTCATATTTGTTTCATATATAGAAACAGTGCATTTTGTGTATGCACGCATAGGTGGATATGCTCTATAGCATGTGTCTCTGCATGTGTAACTGAGCTCTATCAGACATGTAAGATCTTCAGGTGCATTTGGCATCTTTCACAAGTGAAGGGACCGCAACTTAAGTGCAGAAGTGTGCTTCGAAGTAGTGCGCAAACTTGCTATGTAGTGTACCCCAAGAAAACATTACTATAAAATGAAGTGTATGTCTAGAAAAAGTCACGAGAAGAATCACATGCATACAATGTTCTCAGTAACATGTATGCAGTGTTGAGATGTTAAAATGCAATATAGTACTTTAAGTAGCTAGATTAACATGTTACTTTACACTTTGTGTGGAAAGTAACACATTATATTAGTAGTTATATAACTTTGTTAGTATCATGAAAAAAAACTCAAAATGAACTGTTTGTTTATCTGTCTGTTGGAGTGAGCAAGGTGAGCCGCACACGCTCTACCAAAGACAAACTACTTACTAACTCAGGTTTGAATACTAGTTTCTCCTTTCATCGGTGGCGCTGCTTTCCTTTGCTAGTCTGAGCTATATATAAGCTGCTTAATTAGCCATATACAGTGCATTCATAAAGTATTCAAACTCCTTGATTTTTTCCACATTTTTTTACAATCCAGCCCTATTCTAAAATGTGTAATATATATATATATATATATGTCTCAATCTACACACAATATCCCATAATGACAAATCAAATACAGGTTATTGGAAATAGCAATTTACATAAGTGTTCAGACCCTTTTCTATGAGACTCAAAATTGTGCTCAGGTGCATACTGTTTCCATTGATCATTCTTGAGGTGTTTCTACAACTTGATTGGAGTCCACCTGTGGTAAATTCAATTGATTGGACATGATTTGGAAAGGTACACACCTGTCTATATGAGGTCCCACAGTTGACAGTGCATGTCAGAGCAAAAACCAAGCAATGAGGTCTAAGGAATTGTCCTTGGAGCTCCTAGACAGGATTGTGTCGAGGCACAGATCTGGGGAAGGATACCAAAACATTTCTGCAGCATTGAAGATCCCCAAGAACACAGTGGCCTCCATAATTATTAAATGGAAGAAGCTTGGAACTACCAAGACTCTTCCTAGAGCTGGCTGCCCGGTCAAACTGAGCAATCAGGGGAGAAGGGCCTTGATGAAAGAGGTGACCAAGAACCCGATGGTCACTCTGACAGAGCTCCTCTGTGGAGATAGGAGAACCTTCCAGAAGGACAACCATCTCTGCAGCACTCCACCAATCAGGCCTTTATGGTAGAGTGGCCAGACGGAAGCCACTCCTCAGTAAAAAGGCACACGACAGCCAAAAGGAGTTTGCCAAAAGGCACCTAAAGGACTCTCAGACCATGAGAAACAAGATTCTCTGGTCTGATGAAACCAAGATTGAACTCTTTGGCCTGAAAGCCAAGCGTCACGTCTGAAGTAAACCTGGCACCATCCCTACGGTAAATCATGGTGGTTGGAATATCATGCTGTGGGGATGTTTTTCAGTGGCAGGGACTGGGAGACTAGTCAGGATCAAGGGAAAGATGAACGAAGTATAGAAAATCCTTGATGAAAGCCTGCTCCAGAGCGCTCAGGACCTCAGACTGGGGCGACGATTCACCTTCCAACAGGATAACGACCCTAAGCACACAGCCAAGACAACGCAGGTGTGGCTTCGGGAAAAGTCTCAATGTCCTTGAGTGGCCCAGCCAGAGCCCGGACTTGAACCCGATCTAACATCTCTGGAGAGACCTGAAAATAGCTGTGCAGCGACGCTCCCCATCCATCCTGACAGAACTTGAGAGGATCTGCAGAGAAGAATGAGAGAAACTCCCCAAATACAGGTGTGCCACGCTTGTAGAGTCTTACCCAAGAAGACTTGAGGCTGTAATCGCTGCCAAAGGTGCTTCAACAAAGTACTAAGTAAAGGGTCTGAATACTTATGTCAATGTCATATTTCAGTTGTTTATTTGTAATAAATTATTGAACATTTCTTAAAGCCTGTTTTTGCTTTGTCATTATGGGGTATTGTGTGTAGACTGATGAGGAAAAAAAACAATTTAATGAATTTTAGAATAAGGCTGTCACATAACAAAATGTAGAAAAAGGGGTCTGAATACTTTCCGAATGCATTGTAAGCCAAATATCTGTACATGTTTCCTATCTTTTCATTCAAAATCTTTCTCTCAAGCCGCCAGTTTTGGTTATAGACCACATGTCGGCTACACGGACCCATAGAGATGTATAGAGGGCACACTTGTCACTAGACGGAACAGATCAATGGCAAATATCAGATGTGCGCCCTCTATATATTTCTATGGACAGCAGCTGTCATGATTTCTCCAAACAGACTTTCTCCGCCTGTCGGGAACTAAATGAGGAAACGAGTCGAGATCGGATCATGGAAACACGTGCCCGGTAGAGATATGATTCTGAAAGTAACGCACGAGTTTGACAAGATCATAATATTACCCAGTTTGAAAAAGTAACATGAACTCCATTACTCATTAAATAATCTGATTACCTCGCATGTTACTTTTGTAACGTGTTACCCCAACACTGCATGCATGTGCATTAAACAAGTGTTAGAACACAACAAAGTCTGTGCATCACTCACTTAGAAACCTAAATGTAATGCAGGTTTTGTGCAGGAATGGACAGACACAACGAACACTACATCTGGGGTGCAATGGCAATGCAAGACTCATATCAGGAATACTAATTTATGGTGGTATATTACTTGATTTACAAGTTACTAAGGACTATAGGTTGGCAATGCTTTGGATGCTTCACAGTCCTCTTAAAATCTACTCTTTTGCATGTATTTAATCCAAACATAATCTCTCCCATTACTATGTCCAAGTCCCACCATTGGTCCTTAATCCACAGTGGGGTTAAAAAGACATTGATACTGGGAATCTCCCATTTTTGTCAGGTGAGGCATGTCAATATCTCTTGCTGAAAAACAGAAACTTAAACACTCTTGCGCCACCTTAAAAATCTCTGTGTGGTTTAAATTTGGATTATTATATACTGTGTTTAGCTTGTGTAGATTTTTAAAAGTGAGAAAAAAGAGAGAGAATTTTGAGTTCCTCTGATTTCAAGTGAATTAAACAAAGTTATCCCTCAAATCCAAATCTGAAATAAATAGATGCTCTCCTGCTCCAAAATCCTTAGAGGACTGCAAGTATTTTGTCTAGTTATGTCCAGCACGGGCTGTATGTTCCCGACCATGTCCTTGACATCATTATTATTACAGTCATTATGTCACACTGAGGGGATCTCCTCAAGTCAGGTTCCAGAGAGATCTTCCGGAGAGTTCCGTGTTTCTGACAGGTCAGTTTCCCTCTCTTCTCTCCATGCATTACAACAGTAGTGAGATCACAGTATTCCAAGTGTGCTGATGTTCTGTAAATCCCGGTCTGTGGAGAATATGACATCAAATATGACATTCAACTTCCCTTGGTCTGGTAATAAAGATACCCTTTTCAGTCTTGTGAGGATGTTATTAGCCAGGGTGTCTGATTCCATCTTGTGTGTAGTCCATAGTAGTCCCAGCAGGCATTAGGGTTGAATGGACAAATGGGAAGAGAAGGCAACCCATCGTGAAAATCCCTGGCGTTCCAAGCAGCGTTTTCTCTCTCAAACCACTGAGGGGAAATGACAAGATAAAAAAAGGTTTCAGAAAATAAGGAAATGAAATCAACCCATTTTGTAGAAACTTCCACGATGACAATGTGGTATGGAGACTTGGAAGTCAAGCTCAAAGTCACTCTACATTCTACTCAATGCACATAAGGTTTGGGGATGATTCCATGACAATTGTCTGATCCCTCTTTTAAAACGAGAGATCAGTTTCCAGCAATTGTATGTATAACCTCAGATCAGGACTACAAAAAAAACACACACTATCCCACGAAACAGAGCTAGAGTCTATAGTCTAGACCATCTAAAATAGGATCGACAACAAAACACAGCCCCAATGGTACCTTCTGAATAAGGGACGTGATCTGACAGAGGACAAAGTAGAAACAGAAAATGTCATTTAATTAAATCAGAAAAGTACCTTTATAATCAAAAATGTGTTTCTGAAGAAGTCCATATTTCTACATGATATATGAAACTTACACGAGGGGGCAGACGTTAAGGAAATATTGGTCCTGGGTTTGCATAAGCATCGGATAGACCCATAGCATGCCACTGCTGGTTAAGAGAGAACACTGTATTTACTGAGTCTTTCAAGCATCTAACCTCAGTATCTATCGAGGAAAGTAGTTTATCATTTGATTGACATGGCGGTCTGGGTGTGATCATGTTATTAGTGTGTACATCACAAAAAACACGAGCCAAGAACATTCAAAGTTCATATAGGGTGAGGTCGAGTACAGTAGTAAGCATATCTTTGAAAAGATTCACTGTAACTAATAGATCTATAGAGAATCCTGTTCTGATATGGTCAAGACTGTATTTTGCTGTCTTTATGATCTCAGTGTAGTGTTCTCATAACCCTTTAGAAGAGCTAGAGTAGCTCCACAAGTGAGATCTTCATGTCAATGGATGTTAAGGAAAGGAAACAATCAATTAGCTACAACAGTGTCAGCAACACCTCAATGGTTCCTATACATTAGGTCTGACAGCATGAGCCTCTAATAACGTCACGATCAAACCAGATGGGTCCTAAATGCACAGCGAAAAGCTTCAGTATGCTTCAGCAGCTAGGACACAGTAGGCTATTAAACCTACCTTAAGGGCTCATAGCTACCTTCTCCTGTCGATTACAAAAAGACCCCTTACCGATTATCATAATTAGAACCCCTGGGGTGTATTCTTTGTAACGTTTAAACGTTTTACAACATAAACAGTTTTGCAACAAAAACGAGAGTTTCTGTTGGACAAATTCAGGTAGGTCCCTACCCTTTCGTTCCGCTTGCTTCCTTCTGGTTTCCATTGCAAGATGTAATGAATACACCCCTGTAGTTTCCAATTGCAAACTTGATGATAGTTTGGAATGTGAAACACAAACTAGGCAAGAGTTAAAAAGGAAGTCTGTACCACTTTCAGAGTGACAGCAGGGACCTCGGCCCTTCAGCCTACTGCCTTGCTTCTCTGGGGCACAGTGGAGTCTGTGCCTCCGCCCCAAACCATCCCGCCTCCACCAGCAACTGGGAGAGAGGACATGTTTCAATTACAGATGATTTTGGGTGAACACATTCATTAACCTTTATACAGACTATCAGTATAAAAGCAGGGTTTAATCTTACTTTATGAACAAAATCATGGTAGCATGGGCAGTAGGATTGGTTAATCAACTATGTGATGACGCTGATGTCTACGCAATCAAGTATGTAGGTTCAGTGAACGGGCAGTGTCATGGTGACATTTCTGTTCACATGTGTTCCTCCAATTGACCAGAATCAAGATATAACATGATGTACTTACTGTAAAAGTGTACAGAGCAGCATCGTCAAGACACAGCCAATCACACACAGCACTAGCGCCGTGGCAACTGTCTGTTGCCTGTGATTGGTGGCCACCACGGCCAGCAGGTCGGCGTGCTCGCATCGCATCCCTACAAAGCCTTGGTGACACCTGTCCAACATGGAGAGGAGAAAGGACATCAAACTTCATACAGAAACATGGACTTGTTCCTTCAGGGGTGTTTGACAAATTCACAGACTCCATTTTCAATGGAGAGACCACAGCAATAAATAACATCTATAAATATATTGTTGAAGTAGAATTAGTAGGCCTAAGTTTTAGGAATATTAGGTAGTAGTGAAGATCAGTCTGCAAAACTATTCTGCATCAGATAAACAACCACACAATACCCTTCGTATTATGAACATGCCAAAAAATGGTCTCAAGGATTCACTACTAAAAAGCTATTTAGTAAAGACCCTAATCCTGGAGGGAGTTCTCTACTCTGCTCAGTCAGATAGAAGTGAACTGCCGCTCTCTAATTCCATAAGCCAGTGCAATTTGCATCATGCTTAGACCAGCTCTATGAACTGCAGCGAATCCGTGTACAAACAGAGCACTGGCATAACAGATCCTAAACACATATTGTTCTGAGGAGCGTGAAAGCGCTGTTCAACCGTCAGTCACAGACATTAACACTGGGTGGGTTACCCAACAAAAACTCTCGATAAGTCCTAATAACTGGAGATGGACCACTCAAAATATAATAATTAGGACATATGCTATGTTGTGACTGCACACCAGCAAGGACAGGTCACAAGTTCATGACTATCGAATAACAATTTCCCATACAGACAGAGTAACACAATGATTCATTGGATATTGAAATAATTACGACTGTGGGACGAGAGAGAGAGAGATCCTTGCATTTTATGCACCGACAGGACAGGAAGTTGAACTTACACACATGCAGGCGTCTCCTCCAGAATCAGGAAACGACAGGTGCCATGGAAACAGAAGTGGCTGTGCGAGTCAGGACAGTCATCGAAGTGTGATCGAACAGCTGCTGCCACAAACTCTGAGTCAGAGACAGGAGATAAATATGGACATTTTTCAAGGCCCTGAGGCAGAGGAAATTATAGTGCTTCAGAAAGTATTCACACCCTTGACTTTTTACACATTTTTTTGCCTTACAGCCTGATTTTAAAATTGATTACATTTGTCACTGGCCTACAGACAATAACCCATAATGTCAAAATAGAATTATGTTATAGACATTTTTACAAATTCATTTAAACTAAAAAGCTTGAGTCAGTAAGTATTCAACCCCTTTGTTATGGCAAGCCTAAATAAGTTCAGGAGTAAAAATGTTCTTACCAAGTCACATAATAAGTTGCATGGACCAATGTAAATCTGCTTGAAAATCTATGGCAAGACTTGAAAATGGTCGTCTAGCAATGAACAACCAATTTGACAGAGCTTTAAGAATTTAAAAATAATAATAAATGGGCAAATATTGTACAATCCAGATGTGCAATACTCCCAGAGACCTACCCAGAAAGACTCAGCTGTAATTCTGCCAAAGGTGATTCTAACATGTATTGACTCAGGGGTGTGAATACTTATGTAAATAAGTTATTTTGGTATTTCATTTTCTATAAATGATCAACACTTTCTAAAAACCTATTTTCACTTTGTCATTATGGGGTAAAGTGTGTAGATGGGTGAGAAAAACATTTATTTAATCCATTTTGAATTCAGGCTGTAACACAACAAAATGTGGAATAAGTCAAGGGGAGTGAATAGTTTCTGAAGGCTCTGTACTTCTTTTGTTACCTCTGAGTGACTTGGGTTTTGTCATGGCTTATGTCAGGGACAAGGCCCTCCGAGGGACAACCATGCATTAAGATGTGTCGCATGCAAAGGGACAAGTTAAACCCCAATCAAATCCCCAGTGCCACGACACAGCAGACAACAAGTCTGTCCATCATCAAACCCATTAGAAGTCTGGAGAAAGCACATCCCTGAAGCCAAGGAGTAAAATCCTCACCCTTTTATTTCCAGGGCTTTGTCTGAAAAGATACCCGTCAAATCCTTGCTTCCTCCTTTGATTTCTGAATTACTCTCAAAGTGCATTTGAGGAGAAGATCAAAAAGGTCCCTTCTTCAGACCTCTCCTCCATTGAGCTTTGAGAGGACTTCAGGAAATAAGGACGGAGGAGGCAAGGATTTGACAGCTAGTAACCTTTTCAGACACAGCCCCCCATCCCTCTCCTGCCTCTTTCCTTTACATATAATCAAACGTGATTTATTATGGGCAAACGATGCTGGAATAACAGAATGAATCTCCTGAAATAAATGAACATTGGAATGAGCTGAAGGGGTCAAGACTCAGGAGGAACACAGTAACCAAATTACAGAGTCTGGACGAATTTCTTACTCATCAACTGTACAATGAGTTCCAAATTCCAACTGGACTGGCCCAAACAAAAGTTTGAGTATCTTTTCTCAGGCAGCCAAAACAGATGCCACAATGTGGCATTCAGAGAAAGAGGGAGTGAGTAAGAGAGAGAGAGGGAGGATGAACAGAGAGATAGACAGCTGCATTACAGCCGACCGTCACACACTCCATTCCATTGGTAAATGGCCGGTTGGATTCCAGCCTACATGCATTGTCCCTTCTCCTCTCTCTCTTTCAGAGCCTGTAAAAAGCTCTCTGTTCTCCCCTTAGGTATCTGCCCCAACTACTCCTCAGCCCCCCTGGCAGCATCCCAAATGGCCCCCTATGGTCAAAATGCCATTAGGGCATTTCTGGATTTTGTGGTGACTCACAGATAATGACTGAAATGTGATCGGTGGTCGCCTGGGAATAAAGATATAGGATTTTTATTTTAGCGTTGTCTGACGTCTACCACACTGGCTACTTTCTATCCAAACAGAGGACTAGATTCATATAAAAATGCAACTAATTCATTCATGTGCAGCACAGTGTCTGTATGTGTCCACTTTTGTAAGGCATTTTATGTTGCCATCTGACTCTTCACTAGAGAAGCCTTGAATTAACTTTGGCACCAGTCAATGAGTCTGAAGAGGTGAAAGATTCTCTGGAGCACCCTGTAGAGAGGTTTTATAGAGGCATTCATATTTAGACTGTCAGTCACCTGAAGAGACACACATACACACACGAACACACACACACTTACTTTTAACTGGAAGTTTGGTTGTGGTAATGGTGCTGGTAGTGGTAGAAAAGATCATAATGTTTATAGCGGTAGTAATCACAGGAGGGGTGGTGGTCATAGTAGAATTAGTAGCAATAGTAGAATTATCCTGTCCGGTTCCATAGGTAAAGAGGGACCCTGTTAAAAGAAACAGATGAAATGCTTAGGTATACAAATCAGTACTGATTTTAAATCATGATCAGATAAAGAAACTGTTGGGACATTGAAGAAGATCCCACTAGGCCTGGGGTTCCTAAACTTTTCCACTCAGTCACCCCCTTCCAGTATTGTATTGGGGAACATCCCCCCCTGCAATTCTACGAGTTTTGTCAATGGTGCAGAGAAAATATTGCAGTTTTAAAGCTAATTTCCTTGCAATTCTATACATTTTGCCATGTCTAATGCATAGGAGGTTGGTGGCACCTTAATTAGGGAGGACAGGCTTGTTGTAATGGCTGGAGTGGAATAGTATCAAATACATGGGTTCCATCTAAAACGACATTGGAGGTGGCTTAGAGTAGAGAAATTAACATAAAATTCTCTGGCAACACCTCTGGTGGACATTCCTGCAGTCAGAATGCCAATTGCAAGCCCCCTCAAAACATGAGACATCTGTGGCATTGTGTTGTGTTGTGACATCTGTGGCATTGTGTTGTTTAGAGTGGCATTTTACTGTCCCCAGCATAAGGTAATGAATGATCATGCTGCTTAATCAGGTTCTTGATATGCCACACCTGTCAGATGAATGGATTATCTTGGCAAAGGAGAAATGCTCACTAACAGGGATGTAAACAAATTTGTACACAACATTTGAGAGAAATAAGGTTTTTGTGCATATGGAAAATGTATGAGATTTTTTATTTCAGCTCATGAAACATGGGACCAACACTTTACATGTTGCATTTATTTTTTTGTTCAGTATAATTATTACATTTTTGGGGGGTACCTAACAGCTCTCATCCAAAGTGACTTAGTTGACTGAATCAGAGAAACAAGCTGTCTACAAATGACTTGTTGCTCTTAAAATAGAACTCATCTCCCAACTCATGGATCCCACTATGAATTATGTCCCCACTGATCAACCAGAGTCCTATTCAGTAGAGAGAAGCTGACTGAAATGAAGGTACTACCTAAGGACACAGATTTTTGTTTTCCGTTGCCAAACCACTATATGTTAACATATCAGACTTACTTAACTTAAAACTCTTGGCCCACTTGGGAGCATAGGGTGTCCACCTGACTCGTCTGTCCCTCTTGCCAGGAGATCTTAACCAAATATTGCACTGAAATGGTGTTATATCTTATTTCTAGTTCTTGGCCTTAATTAGCCACTTTCCCTTTTTCTGTTGCATTGGGCCCATCGAGGGTTGAATCCTGAGGCATGTGCTGTACTCATAACTCTCACACAACTTTCCCATTTGTCATTATGTTTGGATTTCCTCTTACCAGCTTGTGTTGTGTATTTCAAGAATGACAATGGGATGAAAGGATGGACACACTACAATGGGTCTGTAATGGGACTAAGCTGGGATAGTCTTAATATAGACCGATCCCGGAGAGCGATCACACAATTAGAATTCTGTAAGGCAGCCAATGAGAGACGAGATTCAGTGATGTGGAGATATCAGACAATGACAATGAAAGTGCTGAGTATCAAATTAGAGCTTCATTCTCCGGTTCAATTCAAATAATGGGTGAAAACACACTGCTCATATAACACAGGTTAATCAGTGTCAGTTGGTTATGAAGGAGAGGAGAACTACTGAGCATTTCATCAGTCAGTCAGTGGGTGACGTCCCTGATGTTGCTAAGGACACTGAGTGTGACAAGGTACAAAGTCCAGAGAGAGAGACGGTGGAGGAATGCTGTGTCAAGGCAGGCTGCGTCACAAATGGCACCATATTCCGTGCATAGTGCACTACTTTTGACAAGAAGGTAAAATCAATTTGAATTTAATCAATTTTTGACAGCACCCCTTTCGATTTGAACGAAACCTTCCATACATATTTGCCCATTGTTGAAGTGCTCAGAAAGTGACTTTTTGAACATGAATGCGAAAACATTCAAGGAGATAGGAGGTGCTCAAAGTTTACCCATGTTGCATACCCCACCATACCCTGAGACATCCATGTCTTCTTCACTGGAAAATATAAAATGGTTGAGAATGATATCATTTAAAAGCTTGCAAACAGGGTTGTCAACGTATTTTATCATTTCTGTGAAAATGTACTTCAAAAAAAAAAGGTTTATCTAAAAACGCCTAAACTCAGAGGTTTTTCATATTCACATATGTTGTAGCTTAGACCCTATTTTAAATAATCTATGGTTTTTGTGTTGTGGAATGTCAACTTCCAAAGATATTTGGACATTCACCCATCAGAGAATATTGACTTGAATGGGAATATCTGTTGTTTTAAATTCAAACTGTCAATCCTCCATAGAAAACGTATTGAAATCATAGAAATATAGATAGAATAGACATGACAATTTAAGTTGACATTCGATGGTGGGTGGACCGGCAACCATCTTTGTGGTAGTAATTAGAAGTTATGATTTCAATTAAATTTAAATGAAGTAGCAGCTAAATTGCAGTGATTTTAAGGGAAATCGATTTTTTATGATTGAAATGACACCCACCCTGTATTCAAGAGCATGTTGTGTCTCAACCGATGGCAGACACAACACAAAAACCTCAGATGTTGTGAAATGTGGTCTAAGCTGCAACATATGTGAACCTTTTTTTTTTCTTAAGAAATAATAAAATAGTTTGACAACACTGTTTCTAAGATTTTAAATATAAGCTTTTGTAAGTTATCAAACTCAACCGTTAATCTTTTCGTGTGATGAAGACATGGATGTCTCAGGGTATGGTAGGGTAGGCAAAATGGGTCAACTTTGAGCACCTTTATCTATTGAATGTTTTGGCATTCAGGTCCAAAACGTAACTTTCTGATCACTTCTTCCATGGGCAAACATGTATGGAAGGTTTTGTTTAAATCAAAAGGAATGCTGTCAAACAGTGTCTGAATTCAAATGGATTTACCCCAGAGACCTATGAGCCCTGGTCAAAAGATGTGCACAAAGCAGGACAGGATTTCTCAAACTCGGTCCTGTGTGCGTCCACCCGACAAAACTACACTCGACCTACACTTCCCGAGTTATGCTTACACACAGGTGTTTGCCGCATGCTAGATAGCACAGGTGATTGCCTCTTGTCTTCCGTAAACAAACGCTGTGACGCGAAGATATGGCAGTGCGGTAACACTAACCCTATCAAGGTGTGTATCAATTTAACCTTTTTTAAATTATTATTATTTCTCGCTGATATGAAATAAAAGGGTCCTTATGCTTCCAAAACCATACTGCAAGTGACGCGTGTTAATGTTTCGATTAAGCGTCGGGGCTCTTAGCAAAACTCCCTATAGAGAAGACCAATGATTTAGGCATAATGTAATGGAACTGTAAATCGTGATCAAGGGAATAGGGTACCATTTGGGACGCAAAGAGTGACTGGCCAGCCAATAACAGTAACAGGGTCAAGTATCACCTACTAAAAGGATGAGGCCATTAGAAACCTATGAATAGGTCTGCACTGGCAGCATACATAAAACATCAATGGTGGCTCATTGGTACCATCTTTGTTTCTCATAGAAATGTTGAAATATCATTGAGCCTGACAATGGTTATAATTCACAAATTGAAGTCATATACAATCAAAACTGTAAACCGGACTTCCTGCGTAAGAGTAGGGTATGCTAGTTTATCGTCCTGGGGTTCTCAACTTTCTCCTTTCTGATGCTCACTAAAATAATGCTCTTCCTTAAAATGTGATAAATTGGGGAAATGGAGGTTACTGATGACATTTTATAATTCAATTATACATTTTCCCGCGCTTTTTCAGGAAAACCTTACACTCACTGAGGCCCCCATGGGTCCTCTGGTTGCGGCTTAATTTATAAGGAAAAAGGTTCACAGACGCAAACCCTATTAGGACATAATGACATTTACCCTTCTGGTATAGCACATTCCAATACACTAACCCCCGTCAATACAGCATTTTACAATCATTCCCACTTTCTGCCACTTCGCTTGTAGTCTTTCAAATATTTTACCAACTGTGTTGTTTTGTCTTCTTCATAGAACTCACCAGTAATGAGAAAGATCACATCCCAGAATGCCCGATTCATCATGAAGGTTGTATGTTTGTCAAGGTAATCCTCCAAAATGCTAGTGTTCTTTGCTCAAGTCTATAAACATCTGTATATGCTCGCATAGGTCAGTCAGGAGAGAGAAATGTGTTTGTATAAAATTAAGTAAATCCTTCTTCCATCACAAAACCCCTTCCGCGTATTTTAGGCTATAGTCTTCAGAAATTTCGCAAAAAAATGCAAGTGCGTCGCTATTCGGCAACTTGATTAATTTCCAGTGCCATGTGCAAGCTGAGTTTCCTTGTCTGATATATCATTAATTTAACGTAACAACTAACAAGTCTTCAAATACTTTGTTTCGATTAGTTTCTCTTCAATTTAAACGGATACGTTTAGTCCAAGCGCTAAACAAGTCCACTCTCCTCCACAGTCTAAATAAACGCTCTCACACATAATCCTTTCAATGGTTTCCCCTGAGGAGGGAGCGAGAGAGAAATCAATATTGCTCTCTCTGCCGGGCTCACTTCTAGTTGCCTAAAATAGCTTGTTTTTAGGGAATGTTGTAGAATTACTCCCATCACAAGAATCTCATTATGATAACTCAATCTTAAAGTTACCAGCTTTCATATTTCAATTTGTGGTGGCTTTCATATGAGCCGTGCCTGTATAGCCTAGGTCTAGTTCACCCATATGTGGGTGTACTGATGGGCTATCCAGAATTCATGCATACTTCATATTGCTCAATTCTGTAGGCCTGATTATGCCTGCCTAGGGCAATTACGGTTTCACAAATCAGCATAAAACATAAAAGGATGATGAGCAATCACTCCCTTTATGTTGATCCAACAACACCCATGGATCTCATTCCAAAATCATCTCATTCCAAAATCATGGGCAATTATATGGAGTTGGTCCCCCTTTGCTGCTATAACAGCCTCCTCTCTTCTGGGAAGCCATTCCACTACACGTTGGAAAATTGCTGTGGAAACGTGCTTCCATTCAGCCACAAGAGCATTAGAGTTTGTGCTCTGATGTTGGGCGATTAGGCCTGGCTTGCAGCCAGAGTTCCAATTCATCCAGTTCCAATTCATCCCAAAGGTGTTTGGGTTGAGGTCAGGGCTCTGTGCAGGCCAGTCAAGTTCTTCCACACCGATCTCGACAAAACATTTCTGTATGGACCTTGCTTTGTGCACAGGACATTGTCATGCTGAAACAGGAAAAGGCCTTCTCCAAACTGTTGCCACAAATTTGGAATCACAGAATTGTCTAGAATGCCATTGTATGCTGTAGCAATAAGACTTCCCTTCACTGAAACTAAGGGGACTAGCCCGACCCAGTCTTCCACCAAGCTTTACAGTTGCCACTATGCATTGGGGCAGGTTAGCATTCTCCTGGCATCCGCCAAACCCAGATTCGTCCGTCGGACTGCCAGATGGTGAAGCGTGATTCATCACTCCAGAGAACGCGTTTTCACGGCTCCGGAGTCCAATATGGATGAGCTTTACACCACTCCAGCCCACGCTTGGCATTGCGCTGGATGATCTTATGCTTGTGTGGGGCTGCTCGGCCATGGAAACCCATTTCATGAAGCTCCAGACAAATAATTATTGTGCTGACGTTGCTTCCAGAGGTAGATTGGAACTTGGTAGTGAGTGTTGCAACCAAGGTCAGACCATTTTTATGCGCTGCGTGCTTCAGCACTCGGTGGTCCCGTTCTAGGAGCTTGTGTGGCCTACCACTTCACGACTGAGCCATTGTTGCTCCTAGACGTTTCCACTTCACAATAACAGCACTTATAGTTGACCGGGGCAGCTCTAACATGGCAAACAATTTGATGAACTGACTTGTTGGAAAGGTGGCATCCTATGACAGTGCCACATTGAAAGTCACTGAGCTCTTCAGTAAGGCCATTCTACTTCCAGTGTTTGTCTATGGAGATTGCATGGCTGTGTGTGTAGACTGAAGAAGTCTGTAAAGCCGAAACGTCTCTGTACGCTATCCCTGATGCAGTAAAAAAAAAATACATTGAATAATGAAGTACATTTTATGCAACATATCTTTGACAACAAACCCATTAAAACTCTTAATTTTTCTAAATGTGTGGCTTTTACGCACGAGCCAAGCTTTTGGGAGAGCGCAATGGTTCTCTTTTGTTCGATTCTATGCACCTGTCAGCAATGGGTGTGGCTGGGGTGTCCACATACTTTTGTATATAAAGTGTACATTAATTTACCACCTGGAAGTTAATGAGAGAACATCTAAAAACCCATTCCGTCCATGATGGGCTAATCAATTAAAAGTTGAATGCGTTCAAGGCAGGCAAGAATGAATAGTACACTATAGTGAACAAGAGTGACAGCAAACAATCATAGTGAAAATTAAAATTAAAATTAGATGAAGGGTTACATCTAACTGGGACTAATTTCTCTTTCCAGATTTAAAGTTTTGTGCAACATGATTAATAGATAAACCTTGATTTAACACAGTTAATTCATGTTGGTGCAACCCACCCTGGTATTTTAGAACTGTGTTGTGCCTTGGAAGTATTGTATTGAAGACTAATCCTATGCAGTAATTTATAGGCTTACAATTCAGCACCATCTGCTGGCTAGACAGCGACATTTGAAGAGGCCGATCATAGTAGTCAATGACGAAGGATGATAGTAAATGCCTCAATTCCATTTGGTGACGTACAGGTTACACAAACATCAACATGTCATAAATTGATGTCAATTGGACATTTGCGCAAGAACGTGCGTTTGAAGTAAAGATGCAGCCCCATAATGAGAGTATAGGCTATAGGTCTGGTTTGAGCATGACTCCAGACATGGTCCAGCATTTGTAAATCGACAGACAGCATGACGTTATCGGACGTTGGCGACTGGACTAGAGCAAGCAAGCTGCACGCACCTGTAACGGCCTGAAAGTTGATTTCCAGAAAGACTGGGCACATATTCTGCACAGACGTTGCATATAATAATAAACTGCTATACAAACATTTGGATTATGATGTCGCAATGTTGTGAGAACGATATGAGACAAATTCCACAGTATAGGTAAATGACTCGAGCGAGGTGACAGGTGAATAGCCTAGTGCCATTACATATTTGATCTGAGGCAACTGGGCACACACTGGTTGATTCAATGTTGTTTCCGCGTCAGTTGAACCAGCGTGGAGTACAGGTTGAATTTACGTCTCTGCCCAGTGGGAGGCGATCCATATTCCATATTTGAGGTATTGTATAGAGAATAACAACGTATTGTATGAGACCTGCAGTAGGATAACACCCACATGAAGGTCAACGTTATACATAAACCTGACATTTCATATAGTGGTTACACATTCCCTTAACATAACAGGAGTTGGGTGTCACACGAAACGTGACACACACACGTGCAAGGGGAGTGGATACTGTACTTATACAGTATTTCAGTTGGTTGGGGTTGGGGAGTTCGGTGATGTCCACAGTCCTGCGCTCAGCGTCCTGGCAACCTGTATGAATCAAGGATTGAAACGGTCCGCTGTTATATTTTTACTTAATAATACAAAATATAATTTTCGATTCGCTATGTCGCATGTTGGAGTGGATAAGAAGGTACAGTAATTTTGTTTTTATTTCGTAATAGGCAAAACATTTTATGGACCGTGTATTGTAGTTTGGTGTCGGGTTAAACTTATTTTTAGCAAAATGCACTTTTTTTCCCATGTGAAAATAATGATAGTCACAAAAATGCATTAGAAAAATGTAATATGTGCACGTGTTTTTTTGTTTATTGACATTTATCCAGTTAGTCAGACTATTCTGACTATTGGCATGTTCTTCTTTTCGTGCGCTGTTGTTCCCATTACCTGTTTTTCGAATAGTACCTGAAAATATAGGACTGGGGGCATAACACAGTTTTCTCCTAATTCTCTTATGTAAATCAATACTCTGTGGCTAAGTACTGTGCACTAGTGTACATCTCCAATATTTATTAAAGTGAACAATCTTTCATCTTTCATCATTTCACCTTTCATCATTGTTGTTTATTTTTTATTAATACTTGTTTGTACTGACAGGGCAATGATCTAAACTTGATGTTAATGGTGACGTCGTGTGCCATTGGAGGCACTCTTCAGTATGGCTACAACCTTGCCATAATGAACGCACCCACCATAGTAAGGTTATTTTGACACACCTGTGTGTGTGTGTGTGTGTGTGTGTGTGTGTGTGTGTGTGTGTGTGTGTGTGTGTGTGTGTGTGTGTGTGTGTGTGTGTGTGTGTGTGTGTGTGTGTGTGTGTGTGCGTCCTTCCATGTTCTAGTTTGTGGGGATCCAATGGGGATCCAAATAAACAAATACAATCTGTGTGTGTGTATGTGTGTGTGCACATGCTCACGTGAGTGTATTTGACCATACTTGATCTTTCCTTTCAGTACATTCAGAACTTTGTTAACGAGACATTTCGGGAGCGCTGGGACGTGCAGCTGAAGAACTACCAGGTCACTCTGGTCTGGACTTGCATTGTGTCCATCTACTCCCTGGGAGGGCTGGCCGGAGCTCTTATAGCTGGACCCATGAGCATAACCTTTGGAAGGTAATAATGTATTACTGTATATCTGGATCCACGAGCATAACCTTTGGAAGGTAATGTCATCAATGTCAAGGCAATGTCAATGTCAGATATTGACACAAGGATGTGCGGTAACCTTGGTATGTGGCCCTCACTGAAAAGCTTACTATGTGCTTTAGAATTCAATATTAACAGGGATCTATCAGTGATATAATCTCAAAGAGAAATGTTTAGTGACTGATGAGCAAATTTTCATCTGTTTATGGATCAGATGTAAAAGGGGGTTGCATCAAAGAGAGCATACACAGTATCGCTGAAGACAGCAAGGCTACTTTATGTTTTCTCTTCACAGTGGAGTCAGGCAATGAACAATGTGGTGGTGTTTATGTTTCTCAAGGCTGAAAGAGCACACTGAACCTTGCAGGCTGGCACCAGGGCATATATGATATCTGGACAGAGAGTAGTATTTGCATAAACGTAATTATAACATCATTACTTCAGTATAAGTTAATTGATACTCAAGATTTACTTGGATCTACTCGTCTCCACTATATTCTACTCTACTAGTCTCCACTCTACTCTACTTTACTAATCTCCACTCTACTCTATTCATCTCCACTCTACTTTACTAGTCTCCACTACTTTATTAATCTCCACTCTATTCTACTATACTCACCTCCACTCTGCCCTACTTGTCTCCACTCTATTCTATTATACTCTACACTACACTACTAAATTCTACACTACTCTATTAAATTGTACTATACTCTACACTGCTCTACTATATTCTACTTTACTGTACACTCCACTACTCTACTAAATTCTACTCTACTCTTCTTCACTCTATTCTTCTCGTCTCCACTCTATTCTACTCTACTTGTCTCCGCTCTACTTTATTCTACTCTACTAAATTCTACTCTGTTCTACTCTACTTGTCTCCACTCTACTCTACTCTGCTCTACTGTACTCTACTAAATTCTACTCTACAATACTCTACTAAATTCTACTCGTCTCCACTCTATTCTATTCTACTAAATTTGACTCTACTCTACACTACTCCACTATATTCTACTCTACTCTGCCCCCCTTGTGTTGCTCCCACAGGAAGAAGACTATGCTGTTGAATAATATCTTCTTGATGCTGAGTTCACTCCTAGCGTTGACCAGCAGAGCTGCCAAGTCTTTTGAGATGATCATCATCTCCAGGGTCCTGGTTGGAATCAATGCTGGTATCTACTGTATATTCAACCAGAGGGTTCTCAAATGGGGGTTCTCATGTCATCAAACCATGCTCATTGTGCAACTGACTGCATTACTTGTACGTTGTGTATAGAGAAAAAAGTGTAATACTGGTTGTATGTTTGTTGCCGTCTTAGGTCTTTAAATGTCAATGACATGTAAATTGTAGATATAGATAAGACAAACAGCTGTACAATTACAGTATTATGTTTGATGCAAGAAACGGAAACCATAGACAGTAGAGAAATTATCTACTCCTTTCACAGGGATCAGTATGAATGTGCAACCCATGTATTTTGGTGAGAGTGCTCCCAAGCACCTGCGAGGGGCTGCTTCCCTGTCGTCAGCCATCTTCACAGCGTTTGGAGTGGTGTTAGGACAAGTCGTGGGCCTCAGGTAGGCAACATACAACACACCGACACATAAAACAAAGACAAACATCCAAGCAGAGCTTTCAGAGGCTACCAAATCAGCCAACAATTTAGTGTTACTTACACATAAATCTAGCACTACAATGGATTGTGTGATTTGTTTGGGGAAATAATTGCTGTTGTAAACTTTGTTTTAATTAAGTCAGTATTTCACTTGAAGATGTCATGTTTCCAGGGAGATCTTGGGCAGTGAGCCCTGTTGGCAATACCTACTGGCCAGTAATGCCATCCCAGGCCTCATCCAGCTCCTCACTCTCCCCTGGTTCCCAGAAAGCCCTCGATACCTCCTCATAGACCGGGGGGACAAGGAAGCCTGTATCAATGGTAGGTAGGAGGAGAGCCAAATCATGGTCCACGTTCTGTTCCTCTTGTATGTGAGTTAGAGAGATATACAATAAAAGCATGATCAGGTTTTGTTGATGTTCATTGTGCCGCCTCTGCGTCAGCAGGGATGGGTAGTCTTTAAATCTTATATATGCGTCTGTGTACTTTGCCATCATTTGTATTTCCAAAATCCATTTTGCCCATCCACATGTGTGTGTCTGTGTGTGCGTGTGTTAGCTCTAAGGCGTCTGCGTGGCTGTGAGGTCCAGAGATCAGAGTTGGATGAGATCCTCCAGGAGCAGGCTGAGGCTAAAGGCCTGAGGCCCAGCAGACCCTGGGAGCTGTTCGCTGACCGTAATGTGCGCTGGCAGGTGATCTCTATCATCACTCTCAGCAGTGCCATGCAACTCTGTGGCAACGACTCCGTGAGTTACTACAAAAACTCGGAAATAAGAACTTAGAACTAAAACGTAGAATTTTAAATAACTGTATTTTTCAACAGGGAACTTAATTTGTAGTGCATTTGTAGGCCACATGTGTCGCATAAAATCAAAAATAATATCTGTGGTGAATGATGATGCAATGTCCTTTTATTATTAATTTACCCTCTTACAAATGATGTAAGAAGCAGACACCTGCTAGCAGACTTCTATTGTTATTGTAAGCATGGTTTCTCCCCACAGTTATTGGGTTTCTCAGATGTTTGGTTTTGAGTAAGCAGGGTTTTGGTTCTCTCTGGTCCTGGGGTTTCTGACTGAGAACTCTCTCTCTCTAGGATCAAAGTTACCTACCTGTAAAGAACCCCATTGTTCTGACAGTAGAACATACCCAGCTCAGATACAATTTTGGCCACAGTGTTCCTGACCCCTCCTTCTCACAGCAAACTTGATTAGAAATGTGATATCAGCTATCAATATTTCATACTGTGCGTAGACGGGTTTACATTTCCTTGTTAAAAATGCATGCTGCTGGTGATGACATGTGGTTGTACTTTACAGTTGTAATGCTACGGGAGTTAGGGAGGAGTACATAACTTAAGGTTACTTTCGTAACGCCAGTTCTCTGATAATAGAGTGGGGTGTCTCACATTGGGATTCGCTGGATAAGGGGTGTGCCAGCTCATCCACGCCTGGTCTCCTGCCAGCGCAAAGAACAGAGGGCAGTGTGCGTCTTTTGTGCAACGCAAAGAGATCTAAGCTGGATCCAACGTATTTCTCTCCGAGATCTGGTTCTCCACTGAGAAGAGGAGTGCGCTGCTCCACATAATAATATTTGAAAAAGGAACTTGTATAGATGCAGAGAGTGAGGGCCGTACTGGCGTTTTGATGTATGCTAGCACAGTCGTATTGTCTGTCCTGACCAGGATGTGACAATTTGGAAAGATAAGGCAGAAAGTGTTTTGTAGATAGGAACACTGTGTCATCAGTTTCGAGACAGTTTATGTGAGCGGGGCGGAGCTGTGGGGACCACAACCTGTTTAACCACTCTTTACTTTGTGAACTGCGCCTCCCCCCACCCCCCACCATGTGAGTGATGCATCTGTCGTTGCCACCTTCCTCATTGACACTACCCTGAGGTTATGCGTCCAGTCTGACACCCAGGTATTCTATTATATGTGTGGGCACCCCCCCCCCCCCCCAATAAGTACAGGCAGTAGTACTTTGCCGCCGTTATAGCTCTGATTGCCCATTTGCTCAAGTTGCCACTTGCCAGAATTCCATTGAAAGCGAGTGGTTTCGTAGCAAACTGCAGTTTGTACCCCTCTGTAACTGTGGACATGACCCAGGACTGGAATATGCATGCACGCCAGTTCTCTGCTCTTGTGACGAGTTGCCCATAAGTTTGATGACTCACTCTCTGGCGGCGCAATGGGGAGTTTACCTTTTATTGTATTTTTTAACTTACCAAGACGCTTGGATGCAACAGAGACTTTTATTACAAAGGGAAGTGTTGAGACACTGGGTGGGGACTGAAAATGTGTCTTCTTACCTCAGCTACTAGAACCCCAGGTCGGTCGCCCCTTCTTCCCTCCAAGAGAATCAGCGGGCGGGACTTCGTTGTGGCTGTGAGGAGCCTCGAAGAGGGGATGCTCTACACAGTTTTCGTCCTTGGCAACTCCTTACAATGCACACAGGACTCGGGGTTAGTGAGCATGAACGTAGGTTTTACAGGACGAGAGGAGGAAGCTAGCAATTCTACCATTTGGGCAGGTATGAAGAGCTAGTGGAGGTGAGCTGGCTTTTCAGTGAGCTAACCAAGTCTCAGTAAGGGAAAAGGAAAGGGGGATACCTAGTCAGTTGTACAACTGAAATGTATCTTCCGCATTTAACCCAACCCCTCTGAATCAGAGAGGTGCGGGGGGCTGCCTTAATCGACATCCATGTCTTCGACGCCCGGGAACAGTGGGTTAACTGCCTTGCTCAGGCGCAGAACGACAGATTTTTGCCTTATCAGCTCGGGGATTCGATCCAGCAACCTTTCGGTTACTGGCCCAACGCTCTAACCAGTAGGCTACCTGCAGTAGCTAGGCGTGTGACGCTAGCTACCACCGGAGACTTGGAGCAAGTAGAAAAAGGCAAAGCACGAATTCTACTCAAAGCAAAAACTTTACTTTTGGACAGTACTCAAAACTAGAGACTAGAAGCTGAGGTCCTACGTTCGGCAGCGTAAAGCTCACGGTTCATTGCAGAACAGTTAAGCAGGGAGACAGGGATCAAGTCGTGCTGAGGAGAGCTTAGAGAGGGAGAATGACCAAAGGGGCGGGGCCGTGGCAACTTATAATGAGTAGGGTCTCTCCTCATTCGCTACGCAACCTGTCTGTCTGCGACAAACATCGGGAGATTGGACCTTCTGTAATGATTTGCTTATCCAGCGAATCCCAATGTGAGACACCAAACGATTATTTGAAAGAGAGTGTGTTGTTTGTATTTCAGATAGGGTTTAATGAAGAGGTGTAGTCAGTCCAAGGCCATGCCAAGTTAATAGTGCTGCTGCAGTCTCTTAGTTGCCTTCATGCTACGTCTCACAGTCCCTAACTGATGACTGTGTAATTACAGTACCTTTCTTTCATCAGGGGATTATTTAGACCAGGGGGCTGGCAGCTGGAAGCCTTAGGGAGAGAGCTGACTGGGTATTAGAGCAGTAATATGCTAAATGCTTTGCGGCTGAATCAGCTTATCAACAACACAATTTCAATTTGGTCATTTGATGTAATGATTTGAAATGCTCAGTCAGTCTGTCAGTACATGATAAGGACGGGACTCATTTTATGAAAAACGATAGAAAAAAGCATAGTTTTATTAAAAAATCATCATAACTGAAACAGCAGCCACTGTGCTCTGTCAGTACGCTTACTGTATGTACAGTGTATGTGATGTTCTCTTTTTCACTCCAACAGATCTACTTCTATGCGTACTATGTGTTTAAAGAGTCCGGGATCTCTCCGGATATGATCCAGTATATCACCATATGCACTGGTACATGTGAATTCACAGCCTGTATAATATGTGTGAGTATTCCTGAGTAATAATGTGGCTGTTGTGTAACTACTGGTAACTAACTAACCACCCCAGAGGCAAGTAGGGATTGTTTTACCCCTGTGTGTGTGTGGCTCTCTCGCTCTCTCGCTCTCTCTCTCTCGTTAAATCCTTAATCCAATAGACCTTTGAAAAAGTTACTCTGTAAGAAAAGTTACATTTCAAAATTGTTCCTGCATTCTGAGAGCTGTTAAAGTGCTTTTCTAGGCATTCTGTTTTGGATTAGAACGTTGCTCACCTCGGTGTAACCAGAGACGTAATAGAAGATGAAACACCACTCTACGACTAACCTCAGGGCTGAAAATGATATGATTTTAATATACATTGTACTGTTTGCATCCTCCTCAGAACCTGCTGATTGAGCGACAGGGCAGGAAGATTCTTTTGATGGGAGGCTACGTTTCAATGACAGGCTGGGCCATTGTCTTCACTATAGCTCTGTGTTTTGAGGTATTCTACCTTCTTATGTCATCCTCTTCCCCTGTCAATGTAAGAAAATAAAAGTGCGAGTGGAAATCAAAAGGTGAACTGAAACTAGATGATGGAGATACACGGCTGAAATGCCATGTCCTAGTCATGTCCCAGTCTCTAATTTCATTGGTTTTGTTGACCTTTGGGACTCTATTACTTCTGAAGTGCGTACGTACTCATCCTAATGGAAGGATGGCAGTCTGACTTGGTGCATCTGCGTTGCAATCATGCTTAGGTTGCTGTGTACCAGGCAGAAAAGGAAACATACCTTTTTGAACCCACTGTTGTTTATTTCACTTCATGTTGTGACAACACATCACTCTATCCACCAGGAGGGGTGATTCTACTTTGTGCTTTGCATGTGTAAGTGCAGCGGGTGATTGGATAGGTATAGTCAGGTACAGTTGGAGGATCTTAATTTGATCACCCTTTTGTTGCTGAGAATTTTTCTGCACAGTAGAAAATGTGAACTTGTAGTGTATTCAAGGCTTCTAGAGTTTGTAATTTGCACTTTAAAATGTCAGACTTGATTTGCACTAATGAAAAATGTATCAACCCCTACAAAAAATTATAATCCACATCATAATTCACATTTCCTCTTGCTGCAGGATTATTTCCCTGCTGTAGCAAACTGGCTCAATTCAGATTCTAAATCTGTAAGGCGACAGGACACTCTTAAAAAGCCCACTCAATCAGTGGTATTATGTGGTGCTCATTTGAATTAACATCAATTTAGCTCAATTATTTTTGGACCAGTGATTACCTCAGCCTTTGGTCTGCAAGAAAGTCAGATGTTTTCAATTTGACTGATATTGATTCAGCAAGATAGAACTGAGTTGTCAGGACAATTACTTAATTTTTTATATATAGTTTTTAACTTGGCGTTAGCATTGAATAGCCACCGTGATATGCAACTTTTCAGGGAAGTTGGGAACCAATATACACAGGCAGTTAGGAAAGCTAAAGCAGAAATTTGCATCCTGTAGCACAAAATCAAAAAGTTCTGGGACACTAAAGTCCATGGAGAATCTGAGCACCTTCTCCCAGCTGCCCACTGCACTGAGGCTAGGAAACACCACCGATAAATCCACAATAATTGAGAATTTCAATAAGCATTTTTCTATGGCCGGCCATGCTTTCCACCTGGCTACCCCTACCCCGATCAACATCCCTGCACCCCCCCCCCCCCCCCCCCACAGCAACTCGCCCAAGCCTCCCCCATTTCTCCTTCACCCAAATCCAGATAGCTGATGTTCTGATAGAGCTGCAAAGTCTGGACCCCTACAAATCAGCCTGGCTAGACAATCTGGACCCTCTCTTTCAAAAAAAATATCTGCCGAAATTGTTGCAACCCCTATTACTGGCCTGTTCAACCTCTCTTTCGTATCGTCTGAGATTCCCAAAGATTGGAAAGCTGCCGTGGTCATCCCCCTCTTCAAAGGGGGAGACACTCTAGACCCAAACTGCTACAGACCTGTATCTATCCTATCCTGCATTTCGAAGGTCTTCGAAAGCCAAGTTAACAAACAGATTACCAACCATTTCGAATCCCACCGTACCTTCTCCGCTATGCAATCTGGTTTCAGAGCTGGTCATGGGTGCTCCGCAGCCACGCTCAAGGTCCTAAACAATATCATAACCGCCATCGATAAGAGACATTACTGTGCAGCCGTATTCATTGACCTGACCAAGGCTTTCGACTCACCACATTCATCACAACCACAATCACCACATTCTTATCGGCAGACTCAACAGCCTTGGTTTTTTCAGATGATTGCCTCGCCTGGTTCACCAACTACTTTGCAGACAGAGTTCAGTGTGTCAAATCGGAGGGCCTGTTGTCCGGACCTCTGGCAGTTTCTATGGGGGTGCCACAGGGTTCAATTCTCGGGCTGACTCTCTTCTCTGTATACATCAATGATGTCGCTCTTGTTGCTGGTGATTATCTGATCCACCTCTACGCAGACGACACCATTCTGTATACCTCTGGCCCTTCTTTGGACACTGAGTTAACTAACCTCCAGATGAGCTTCAATGCCATACAACTCTCCTTCCGTGGCCTCCAACTGCTCTTAAATGCAAGTAAAACTAAATGCATGCTCTTCAACCGATCGCTGCCCGCACCTGCCTGCCCATCCAGCCAGCATCACTACTCTGGACGGTTCTGACTTAGAATATGTGGACAACTACAAATACCTAAGTGTCTGGTTAGACTGTAAACTCTCCTTCCATACTCACATTAAGCATCTCCAATCCAAAATTATTCTAGAATCGGCTTCCTATTTAGCAACAAAGCATCCTTCACTCATGCTGCCAAACATACCCTCGTAAAACTGACCATCCTACCGATCCTCGACTTCGGCGATGTCATTTACAAAATAGCTTCCAACACTCTACTCAACAAATTGGATGCAGTCTATCACAGTGGCATCCGTTTTGTCACTAAAGCCCCATATACTACCCACCACTGCAACCTGTACACTCTCGTTGGCTGGCCCTCGCTTCATACTCGCCGCCAAACCCACTGACTCCAGGTCATCTACAAGTCTCTGCTAGGTAAAGCCCTGCCTTATCTCAGCTCACTGGTCACCATAGCAGCACCCACCCGTAGCACACGCTCCAGCAGGTATATATCACTGGTCACCCACAAAGCCAATTCTTCCTTTGGCCGCCTTTCCTTACAGTTCTCTGCTGCCAATGACTGGAACGAACTGCAAAAATCACTGAAGCTGTAGACTCATATCTCCCTCACTAACTTTAAGCCCCAGCTGTCAGAGCAGCTCACAGATCACTGCACCTGTACATAGCCCATCTGTAAATAGCCCATCCAACTACCTCATCCCCATACTGTATTTATTCATTTATCTTGCTCCTTTGCACCCCAGTATCTCTACTTGCACATTCATCTTCTGCACATCTACCGTTCCAGTGTTTAAATGCTATATTGTAATTACTTCGCCACCATGGCCTATTTATTGCCTTACCTCCCTTATCCTACCTCATTTGCACACACTGCATATATATACTTTTTCTACTGTATTATTGACAGTATGTTTGTTTATTCCATGTGTAACTCTGTGTTGTTGTATGTGTCGAACTGCTTTGTTTATCTTGGCCAAATCGCTGTTGTAAATGAGAACTTGTTCTCAACTAGCCTACCTGGTTAATTAAAGGTGAAATAAAAAATAAAATACATTTGCTAAATCATCTATTTTCAACTTGATAACTAAGTTCTTTGTTTTACTGTAACAGCACAAGGTGGAGTGGATGTCCTACTTGAGTATGGCCTGTATCTTCACCTATATACTCAGCTTTGGCATGGGCCCAGGTGAGCCAGTCTCTTCCTTTCAATAGCTTTAATATTAATATTTAGCGTTAATATTATTAGACCAGTCAGTTAGAAATACTAGCTAATATTGAAGGGAATTACATTGGCATTTAAGTATTTTATCCTACACACTACAGAGTATCCAACAGAGTTGCAGTTGACAGTTTGTTGATAGTTTGAGCATCTGTAGATCATATATAAGGGTCTGTCCAAATAAAGTGTGATTTCATTTCATTTCAACTATGGCTGTATTTTGCCTTGGGGATTAATAAAGTACACTCATCTCATTTTTGAATGTTCATGGGAAATGATCTATAGTAGGGTGACGTTATTGGTACGGTCTGTGTTTATCTTTGCCTACAGCTGGAGTGACAGGGGTCCTCCCTACAGAGATCTTTAGCCAGACTGCCCGTCCAGCAGCCTACATGATAGCTGGCTCAATGATGTGGATCAACCTTTTCATTATGGGGATGATCTTTCCATTCCTGGTGGTGAGTGAAAAACACACACATGGCTCCCGAGTGGCTCAGCGGTCTAAGGCACTGTATCTCAGTGCTAGAGGCGTCACTACAGACCCTGGTTCAATTCCAGGCTTTATCACAACCGGCAGTGATTGGGAGTCCCTTAGGGCGGCGCACAATTGGCCCAGTGCTCTTCATGACATGTGCTCTTTATGACAAAATGTTAAAATTAGATTAAATAAAACGTTTTTTTCATCAAGTTCCAATACTCAAAAGGCAACTAATTGGTGGAACGACCCCCCCCCCCCCCCCCCCCCCCCCACACACACACACACACACACAATGTGCAATTGTAAATGAGAACGTGTTTTCAATTTGCCTACCTGGTTAAATAAAGGTGAAAAAAATATAATAAAAAAATAAAAAAATAAAAAAAACACACACAAACACTGACACGTTTGTATTGTTCTCTCTCTCTGCAGAGTGAGCTGGGTGAGTTCTGCTTCGTCCCATTCGCTGCTGTCTGTTTCCTGTCTGCTCTGTACGTGGGCCTGGTTCTGCCTGAGACCAAAGGGAAGACCCTCTCAGCCATCGCCAACGAGTTCCACAAACTCAACTACAGGGGCCAGGACAAGCAGGGTCTACCTGCCCCTCAGGCACAGTATCAGTTGGGAGAGGTCTGCCACTCCACTGCCCTGTAGGCCTACTGCTCTCCTACCTATGACTTACGACCTCTACCATTGACCACAGTACTATGTACGGTTAATTAATTAACCAGGAGATCCACTTGAGGTCAGAATACCTTTTTCCCACAGGAAACCAGGTTTTCCATCATCTTTGGTTTGGAAAAAGCATACAAAGATGGTGTATTCCCTTTCATTAAAATGAAAGTACAGTTAGTCCATTTTCAGCAATAAACTCTTGGAGAGAATAATTATTGTTTTGAGCAGAGATCCCATTAAAGTTATAATATGTAATTATGTAGTATTGAGTGGCTTGAGTGAAAGCCTTATGTACAGAGGGGTGTTAAGGGATGGACTGTCTTTACTTTGAAAGTTGTTCATTTGAATAATGTGACTTTGGCATCAAGTAATGTGCACTTTTAGTCTACCGGTACAGAAGAAAATGCAATGTTGTGGGTCCCATATCTTGAAAGAGTGAATGTAATCAACATAAATCTTTAATGGTGAATTCCATATACACTGATCAGTGAAGTTGTTTTTTTTTTTTTTTTTTAGGACCAATATTTACCAAATACCTGTGAGCCTGTTTATGCCGTATCAATCACATATTGCCTTGTGATGAAAATGAAGAAAGTATATTCAAATCAAATTTGGACTATTTATTTATTTTTGCTGTCCAGGTCAAATGCAAAGTTCAACTGCTGTTACGTGTGTCATCGGGTTATCATACAGATATGGTGGATGATATTGTAACAAGGTAAAACCAAAGATATCTAAGCTACTGTATGTTGAGAGAGTATTATACTGTATTTATAGATCATTTCATATCAAGCTATATTATCAAATAATCAACTTGTTTTGAACAGTATGTCATATATTTCATTGTTTGGAATAGATTGTGATCATAAACAAATAAGACCATGTAATGTATCTATGTGAAATACAGTGCCTTCGGAAAGTATTCAGACCCCTTGACTTTTTCCACATTTT